>NW_004524703.1:1762569-1829643 GCF_000260255.1 Octodon degus
GTTCAGGAAGAGGAAGCATGACAACTTCCCGCATAACCAAAGAAGAGAGGGGAAGGATGTTAATTCATCTTCTCCCGTGATGTTGGCCTTCAAATGTAAGTTCTCCATGTCATTTGGCTGAGGGGGAGAGCTGAAGGCTGTAACAATTACATAGCCATGTTGTGCACAAGAAGACAATCTGTAAGAATTGAGGAACCTTATATTCTTGGATATTTTGTGAATGCTAATCTACACTGAAAGCCTAGGTTGCAAAGATCTTAACCTTTATGTCTTCTTAAGGTAAACATTAACATTAGCAAACAGGAACCCACTATTCATGCAGATAGCATTTAAATGTTATTTTATTTTTTTTACCGGGGATCGAATTCAGGACCTTGCAGTTGCCAAGCAGATGCTTATGGTGCTGAGCTATCTCCTTGGCAGAGTGTTAGTTAATACTGGACATTCTGTGTATTTAAATTTTGTCCTGTATCTCATATTGTCTCATCTATCCTTTACTGACATACATATTTATATTTAGGGTATATTAGTTTTGTTAAAAGACTTGGCATTGCACTTTGCACAGACTTGAAACTCTTATTAATAAATCTAACACATATTTGCATATGTATCTTCATAGTCCCTATTTTCACAGCCAATGGAATTGATGACTTTTTTCCTTCTCAAAACCAGGAGGTGGTGTGTACCTGGTGGAATCTCAGCCCTTGGGAGGCCAAGGCAGGAGAATCACTGTCAGTTCAAAGTCAGTCTGAGCTACATAGTGAAACTATCTCAGAAAATGGAAACAAGCAAACAAAAAACCCCCAAAAAACAACCCAACATACTAAGCTCCCCAGTGCCCAAACATAGTCCTCTCCACCTCAGTCTTCTATCCTGTATCTGTGCTTCAGTGAATAGGGAGGTGCTTGGTTTTGACTTGGAGTCATCTGAAAGTTGGGTTGTGGAGGAGGTACCCCAGCCATTGATTGACAGTTTAGACGTTCTGCTTGCAACCATCTCTGCTCTCTTTCCACGGTGCTGCTTGATTGTCCTTGTGTTTTTTCCCTGTTGGGAAAAAACCACAGGCTCCTTGCGTGCTGAGCTCAGACACTTGATACAGTCTATTTTCCCACACTACCAGTAGTTGCAAGCAAGGCAGTTTAAAACCTGCTTCATTCAAGAGCAAGGGAATTTGTTTCCATTTTTGAAATGAGTGAGTCTCATACAATTTGTGGATATATTTTAAAACCAGCACAGTACCCACAAATGATCTTCATAGGTATTAGAAAACTAGCTGTAACTGAACAGTGGACATTTTCATATGCTGTGTACAGTACTGAAGAACTACCGTTTGGGTATTCCCCACCCTTAACGCTCACCCTATCAAGAGCTACTTGTTCCCAGATTATTTTGCTGTTTCATGTTACTATTTGACTGTGAGTGCAAAGTTCTTTCACTTCTGAGTTCCTTCCAATTTAACATACCTAATACCTGTTTGGTGGACCACACTTTTCTTCAAAGCTCAGCTTAGGTGGCTTTTTGTGATAAACTTTAAATTGATTTGTTATTCACCTATTTGTTTTCAGCCTCCCAAGTGCTGGGATTACAGGCATGCGCCACCACGCCCAGTCTTGCATGGTTACATTTTGTTTATATCTGTCTCATACTGAACTGAGCTCCTTCAGGATAGGAATTATACATTATCTAATTTTTATGTTACCTAACAGAGCTCACTAAATATTTAAAATAAACAATATGTGTGTATTATCTTGAAACACTAGACAAAATCCTGGCCTAATTATTGTCTCAGAAAGGAAAGATCAGATATATTGAGGTCTTTGCCCACATAATAATTTGGCTAGTAGTAATGCAGAATACATCTATTGTGTTCCTACAAGGGAGGCAGAATCCTTGGCTTTAAAGTGAAAATTCTTCTGCAGTAAGAGTCACTAAGAGAGTTAAGTGGCTTATAAGCATTTCAACAACTAGGGCTTGAGAATTCAGAACATTAATGCTTGAAGTTTGCTACATGAGTAGATGTTAAATGTTCTCAATTACAGAATAAAGGTAACTGAGGCGATGAATATATTAATTAGCTTGATAATGTTCACAAAATGTATATATAGGGAGTTTGCTAAGAAAGTATGCACACTTTAGGAAAAGAAAAATGTGTATAACTATTTTAATAATTGAGACATGAGATTAGTGTAAGTTACATTGGCCTATGATTTATAATGATAAGAAACACTCAAAATGGTGGTCATTAGCTTCCAGACATTTATTATTACAGTAATAGACTGTTGCTTGGGTAGCCTTGGTCCATTGAGAGTGTTGCACATGCATTTTCAGTTTCTTCTCTAAGTGCCAGTGGTGTAGTTGTTTTTTGTGATACATGACATCCTGTAGGGGGATATGAGGGCAACATCATTTTTTGTCAAAACATACTACTTTTTCTTTAACTGAAGTGTGTGTGTGTGTGTGAGAGAGAGAGAGAGAGAGAGAGAGAGAGAGAGAGAGAGAGTGTGTATATGTATGTGTTTTGGTGAACTCTATATTGAAACAGCATATATTTTAATTAATTATTGAGACAGGGTCTCACTACTTAATTCAGGTTGGTCTTGAACTCACTGTGTGTTTTCTATTTTAGTTTTTTTGAGATGAGCTCTCACTAATTCAGGCTGGCCTTGAGCTCACCATCTAGCCCAGGCTAGCCTTGAACTCGAGGCGGTCCTTCTGCTTCTGCCTCCCAACTGCTGGGATTACAGATATGCACCACTATGTCTGGCAATTTCTATGCATAAATGCTAAACCATTAAGGATACTGTGTAAGCTAGGGAGATATCAAGGCCTACCTTTAACCTTTTCTTTGAAACTTAGTTTTCAACTATTCCCTGTTCTCCTCTTTGATTTCTGACTTCTTTGACTCTGTTTTCAGCTAACCTATTCCTAGCCTCATTAAAGTTTTTTATTGTTGTCTTATGGTACTGGGAATCAAACTTGCTGCATGTTACATGCCCTGCCCTTTTTATTTTTTAAATCTTGAAATAGGATTGTCATATGTTGCCTATGTTGGGCTCAAACTGGAAAGCCTTTTGCCTCAGCCTCCTAAGTATCTGGGAGCGTAGGCATGTGCCAGTGTACTGGGCCTTGCTAAAATTTTGGTGTTTTTTACTGTTCATTTTCAGACAAACTGCTACAACTTTGTATTGATTAGAGAATATTCTATGATCTAGTCCTCTAGTTATAAGAAAGCTAACTCATGGTGTGATTATACATTTTTAATTTGTTTTTCCTCTGTACTGTTAAAATAGTTCAGTGTTTGTTAAGCATTTAACAGTTATGTATGCAATACTATATTACTAAGCAGTAAAACAATGTGTTCTGGTTATATATTATCACTACATGGACTAGATTGTTACTGAATATTTAGGAAGTGGGATAGTTGCAATTTTTAGCTTTCTAAAAATCTGAGATAAAATTTGCACATTTACTTAAAGAGCTTTTAATATTCACTTTAAACAGTAGTGCTACTATAATGTAATTTACAAATATTCTACAACCCACTAAGTATTCAGGAATCCTGTGTTTCTGGGTATATCGTTGGCATTTATAGAAAACTAGTAGAGGACAGTGTTCAGTTTTCTGTGCTTTGAGAATTCGTGTCAGGACCACCTGTTCTCCTTTGTTCTGCCTTAAAATGAGGCAGCTGACTGCAGCCATTGTTTGCACTCACCTTGAGCTGAGTGGTCTTCATCTTCTGTGATGGGTATGGAATGCAGGCTGTGCGCAAAGCCATGGTAATGTGTGCTTAGCCTTCCAGCAGGAGCTGGATGCGAGACATGACAAATACGAGAGGCTTGTGAAGCTCAGCCGGGATATAACTGTGGAAAGTAAAAGGACAATTTTTCTCCTCCATAGGATTACAAGGTGAGTACACATCTTCAGCATTTGCCACATATTTTATAAAAATAAGAGGAAGAAATTCCTATTTTTAGAGTAGCTAAGGATTTTATGTTTGGAAAAATATTAAGATTTGGATGATTTATTAGAGCCTATTAAAGTCTTATTAGGGTGATATATGTGAAAAATTTAATATTAGATAAATATTAAATCTGGTTAACTTGTTCATTTTTCAAGTCATTGTGTTCTTTCTGCCTCTTAATTTTTTTTTTTTTTTTTTTAAATGTATGTAGTACAAGGTCTACAGGGTCCTGTTTTCAGCCTCCCAAGTGCTGGGGTTCCAGGCACGTGCCACCATGTCCAGTCCCAATCGTAGTCTCAGTGAGCCCCATGGGCAGGGCCGCCGCTGCACATGGGGGACTGAGCCAAGGCCGCTGTGCTGTGCCTTAAGCAGGCCCTTTAGTTTGCTGGGCTATCTGGCCCGCCCTATTTTTTGTTCTTTTTGAGACAAGGTCTTGCTGTGTAGTTCAGGCTAGCCTTGAATGATTCTCCTGACTCAGCCTTCTGAGTGCTGGGATTATAGGTGTGCACCACCATGTTTGGTTTGCCTCTTTATTGAAATTGTGTTACTTTTTCATATAATTAATCTTGTACACACACTGTTTTTTTTTTTTCCCAGTAGTGGGGATTAAACTCAGGACCTTGTGATTGTCGGGCAGGCACTTATACCATTGAGCTTTATCCCCTTCAGCAGTACTGTTAACTACATAATTCCTCTAGAAGTTGTTGTTCTTTCATCTCTCTGACATTCTTTTCTTTGTAGTTTTTCTTGCTAGTACTAGACTTATCTTGTTTTTTCAGGCAGGCTGTCCTTATTTGATAGATGGTTTTAACTATAAGTAAAATTACTTTAAACTGCAAAAGCAGAGCAGGGAAATGAATTATAGAGATTATGATAGAGATTTAAGCATATCTTGTGAGTAGAACTGTGTTTGGTATTTTATGGTTACCTGTTTCTTTGCTTTGTGCTTACATTTCATGTGACTAGTTCCTATTGCTTCTTTATTCTCTGTGGGAAGGAAGATGTTTGTCCTACAACTTTCCAGCCTACTTGTCTAGGTCTTGCTCCTAATGAGATTCTCATTACAAATTCCAGATGCCTTTAGAGATGTAGTTATGGTTGGCTTTGCACCGTTTTTTGTTCAGTAACTTAAAACTTTTGTTTGTTTTTGGTTTTTCTGAGTCAGAGTCTTAATCCATGTATCAGACCTTGAATTCACTATACAGCCCAGGCTTGCCTTGAACTTGGTTGAGAGATCTTTCTGTTTCAGTCTCCTGACTGCTGGGATTATTGACATGTGTCACCACTACTGGCCTAAGACTTGTTTTTTGGTGCTGGCAATCGACCCCAGGGCCTTGCACATGGTAGGCCAGTACTCCACCATGAACTACAGTGGTACCTCGGTTCATGGACTTAATTCTTTCCATGATTCTGATTGCAAACTGAATTGGACAAGAACTGACTCAAATTCAGTGGTTAGGTTCAATGTTGACCTTATGAGGAAATTTTATTTGCTTCTTGTCCAATTCAGTTTGCTACCAGAATTGTGGAAAGAATGAAGTTCGTGAACCAAGGTAAATACCACTGTATACCTCTAGATTTAACTTAAAATATTTCAGATAATTTTCTAATTAATGCTTTAATTTTATTTCATTTGAGTGGAAGCAATTTGCCATACATAAATTGGAATGTGATACTCGTTAACTATTTTTTTGGCAGAATTTTTTATCTAGTTCTTTTTTTAATTTAAAAACATTTTAATAGTGGGTATTTGTAGTATATAATGATTGCATTCATCATGGAAACTGGTACATGCACATCACAAATTATAATTCTTTTACTCCTTCTTTCCTTCCTTCCCATTCCCTCCATCTCTTGGTTTAACCTTTTTCTTTTTTTAACCTGTGTAATACTAGTTTTTGCTTCTTTTTTCTTTTCCTTTGTTTTTCTCCCTCTCTCCTTTTCTTCCTTCCCCTTTCCCTCTTTCTTTTGAGATGGAGTCTTGCTGTGTAGCCTAAACTGGCCTTAAACCCTTTGTAGCCCAGGCTGGCTTTAAACTTGCAATCATCTGGCCTGAGCCTCGTGAATACTGGAATCACAGGCTTGTGCTACTAAGCCTGGCCCAACTATCTTTCTGATAATTTCTAATTTATTTTCATTATGGTCAGAGAACATACAATATTCTTTGAATCTGATTTAAATTTACTGATATGTATTTCACTGGTATATGTATAGTTGATTTTTTTCCCGTTTTTCAGGTGTATTTTATTATCATTCATCAAATATCTGTGTATAATATCCCAGGTAAAATCAGGGAATTCGGCCATACAACTGGGGATCCCTCAGAGATCCACAGACCTGTGGCATCTGTGAGAGTGCCTGGGTTCCTGGTGTAGTTTGTGGTTAGTGTCCCTGTTTTAGGTGGTTCTTCCTCCACATGACTGGGTGGGTCTTAGAATCTTCTAGGCTCTTTTCATTCTGCTCTTCTGGCCCAGTGGTCTCTTTGGTTGCCACAGTATTCTCTTCTATCTCCCTCCTCTTCAGCTTGGCCTTACCTAACCTGGTGATTTCCTCCACATTTGGCTTGTCTGCTATTTTCTTAAAACAGTGTGTTGCTGGTGATGACTTAGCTGTCTCTGGTTCTGTGAACTATAGGAGTTTCTCTGCCTTCCAGCTTGGGTAGGCTCTTTTTCCTGTCTGTTATCTCACATACCTGCTGCAGTGATCATATGCAGCCAAAGACCAGAAGGAATCTTGGGTAAAACTCTGATGTGCATTTTATGTTGCTTTTTCCCCACTGTTACTCTGCCTGGCAGGTTTAGCAGTTTGACCACTTTAAAACTCCCAAGTCCTTCTTTTTACCTAAGGGAGACTTCAGGTTCCACCTAAGTTTTTTGTCCTTACACCTTCTCTTGGGAATGTTGAGCAATGAGATTAAGTAGTAGGATGTATGCTCCCTTCTCCCATCACTGTTCATACAGCCTTAATCTAGGGTCTGAAGCCATTGTTTTGTCTACTTATTTTATCTGTCTAGTTTAAATCTATTCCATGTTACTCTATCCTGACTGAAATAGATATTTAGAGATAACATTTTAATTGTGATCGCTCTCTATATACGTTTTTTAGGTACTTTTTTCACTTAACAGTGTGCTATAGCATTTTCCATGTGTTTGCATACTGTTAATAAAATACAATTGTAGAGATGAGGTAGAAGCATTCAAATACAGATACTTAGTCCTATATAGTTAGATTATTTAAATTTTTCATTGTCAGAGCATCTGCCTGATGCCTTAAATATTCCCAATGTCTTGATTGTAGTGCACCTGATATGGAAGAAATATTGACCGAATCAGAAATTAAATTGGATGGCGTCAGACAAAAAATATTACAGGTAGCCCAAGAGCTGTCAGGAGAAGACATGCATCAGTTCCACCGAGCCATTACGACGGGTAAGTCTACGTTCACGAGTGTATTTTTAGGAAATTATGTGATGTGCTATTTGACTTATATCTAAGTGGCATGAGTTTTAACTGGTATCTGGCAAAATATGATTGGTTTTAAAAAGTGGGGCTTTAGGTAATGTCAAGGCAATCTGTAACATTTGTCTTTATTTTTCTTACAATGTATATTTATTGGTGGATTTTAATAAAGTAATAAAGTAACAGATTGAACTTTTGACAAGGAACATCTCCTTTCTAACTGTAGGTAAATTGAATTGGTGGCTTTAAATTTTACATTTTGCTAGGTTTGTGAACAAGAAGGTGTCACCTAGCCAGAAGAACTCAAATGACTCAGTGTAACTACATTCTATTAATACTGGATTGCATGTTATTTGTTTAAAAAGATTTAGGAAGCACTGGATCTTGGGGGTTTTTGTGTGTGTGTGTGTGTGTGTGTGTGTGTGTGTGTGGTTTTCAGGTGCAAAATTCTTGGTTCTTCCCTCTTGAGCTTCTTTTTTTTGAGACAGTCTCACTAAGTAGTTTTATTTTTTAAGTTTTTTATTTTTTTGCGATACCAGGGATTGAACTCAGAACTTTGTGCTTGCCAGGCAAGCACTTATTCCACCGAGCTATCTCCCTGGTCCTCACTAAGTAGTTTAGGTTGGTCTTGAACTTACTGTGTAGCCCAGGCTGACCTCGAACTTGCAGCAATCCTCCTGCCTCAGCCTCTTGAGTCCTGGGACTACAGGTGATTCTTGGTCTTTTTTTTTTTTTTTTTTTTTTTAAACACAAGCTCATGAGCAAGAGAGAGGCTATATAATTCAGATTAACCCTAAGATTTGCAGGAAGAATGGAACTACTTTATACTCAATATATATGTTCAATTTTGATTTAAATTCTTTCATTTTCTTTCCTTTTTTTTTTTTTTTTTTTTTTTTTTTTTTGTATTTTAGGGAAGGGTCTATAGGTTGTTCAGGGTCTCATTACAAGATCGGACTCAGTGATCCGCCTGTTTACAGCCTTCCAAGAGCTGGGATTACAGGCGCATGCCACCATGCCCAGTCTCAAACAATTTTGGTTTAAATTCTTAAAATATCAACACTTGTTTTTTGGAATTACTGAAATGTCTGTCAGTATTGGTAAGAGGAGATACCAACATAGGTGTTAAAGCACAAGTGTGTTATTATAGACTGAAGTAGTAACACTTTCATTATGTTGTCACAGTCCCATTACAATAATTCATTATTTTCAGGTTTTTATGTTTTATAAAAAAATAGCACATGAAAAAAAAAAATAGCACACGGACTGGGGAGACAGCTCAGTAGAATACGTGCTTGCCTTATTTAGCACAGGGTCCTGAGTTCAATTCCCGGTACCGCAAAAAAAAAAAAAAAACACCCAAAAAAAAAACAACAAAAAAGCACACAGTAACAAACATTATTATTATTATTATTATTATTATTATTATTATTATTGTTAGTAGTAGTAGTAGCAGCGGAACTGGGGATTGAACTCAGTCCCTTGCGCTTGCCAGGGAAGCACTTACTCTACTGAGCCATCTAGTATGTACTGTCAAATGGTACAACTTCAGACATGACAGATTTGGCCAGGATGTGGAAAAGACCAGATGTATAGAGGAAAGAAGGGTGAGCTGAAATCTAAATCACGCTTTTGGAAGATCTATGGAAATATCTTCATCTTGTCTTTTGTGGTAGAAAGATTTCTTTAAAATGACAGAATATATTAATTGTTAAAGGAAAGATGGATCTTTTGAGTATTGTTAAAATTTAATTGTTTCTGAAAAGACTATATTAAAAAAAGCTATAATGTGAGAGAAGACATTTAAAATATTAGGTAAGGAACTCCTACAAGTCAGTAAAGACAATTTTTAAAATGAACAAAATTTGAGCAAGGGCTTTAAAAACAAGTATTATAATGGCTCATATGTAGATGTGCTTAGTGTTATCACTTATATGTATTACACCAGGTAGAACCACGATTAGCTACCATTCACTCAACAGCATGGTTAAATTATATCACAAGGGCTGGGGAGACAGCTCATGGCATAAGTGCCTGCCTGGCAAGTGCAAGGTTCTGAGTTTGATTCCCTGTACCAAAAACAAAAACACCTCCAAACCGTATGACTGACAGGAGCAATTTGAAAAGTTTGGCTGAATGTGTGCCTGCTCTGTGAATATACACTGGAGAGTAAAGCTAATGTCACCAGAGGACATGATTAAGTAAGCACATAGCAGCTATAATCATAAGTTTAAAACTAAGTAGTGACCAGACCATTAGCAAGAGAGTGGATAGGTAAATTGTACAGATGTATAGTGTAATACCCATGGCAGAAATGCGACGCTGAGTAGGAGATTTACTGACATCTTGGGTGAAATAAACAGACACAAAAGACATATTCTGTCATTGTATGTATGTGACATCCAAGGGCAGACAGACCTGGGAAGATGGAGGAAGGAGAATGATGACCTCGAAGCAGAGCAGAGGATGGGAGTTATTGACTCTACTGAAAACCCTTTCTTAGTGACAAGTTCTGTACATGCTGTTTGACCTCCTGTGATTTGTGTATTATTTTCCTGGTGAGTGGGGCCATGGAAAGAGGAAAGCTGGGACTCTGCTCTTAGGTTCATGGGAGTCCAGAGTGGCATCACTAAGTTATAGGTGTGTGTAGGTCTTTTCATGGGTACAGATCAGGAGCAATTGTGTTTATCGGTTGTCTGTACATGGACAGTGTGCCGTCATGAGGAAACTCTGAACTGCCTCTGTTGCTCCCTTCCTTATAGCTGGAACTATCGTGGTAACCATATTGAAGATAGGCCAATTGCAGGAAAATCGTTATTTGACACAGTGGTGTTCCGTACGACTTAGGGGTGCCAGTATACTCTTGAGCCCCCTGGGTAATGGAGTTGGTAGGGAGGAGTAAGCTGGATTTTCCAGTTTCTACAAAGTCCTTGCTTTGGAGAAGCAGTTGTAGTCTTACTACATTGTTGTGAACAGAAACCCTGTTTGCAGCCTCTTTATACTAGCTTGTAAACTTGAATGACTAAAGGCAGGAGATTGAGTATCTTCTCTACTCTTCATTCTTTTTTCCTATCACATCATGCATAAGCCTGTTTTGCAAAGATTCATGGCAGTATAGTAAAAGCTAATCACAATTTTCATTCAATTTTAATTTGTGCTTAGAACTTTTGCATCTTTATAAAAATGAACATATTCTACTCCATGTAGGTGTTTTATGTGTGAAAAGTGATGTATTTTTCATGTTTGGATTAAGCATCTCATTTCCTTATAGTTTATGTTTATGCTTTAATAGTTTTGATGACTTAGGTTCCCCAGGTATCTAGTAGAACTTTCTGGATTTATGGTATCTAGTAAAGGAGCCTTCATGATGTTCTTCATTCATTAAGTATAAGGAAAGAGTTTTCATGAGGGCAACTATGATGTAGAAAATAATATCAAAAGAAACCTAAGCAGCTGTTGGATAAAGTAGATAAGACTTTTGAAAGACTTTCTGGGGGTCCTGCCCCTTAGCTCAGTTCTTTAAGTGGCTGCTTCAACAAAGCAGTCAGGCTCAGGTTGCTGTGGTTCGATTCCCACAACTCAAGCCAGCCAAGCCTGCCCTGAAGGCATTCGGAGCAAAAAAAAAAAAAAAATCCTGCCTTTTTGGGCCGGGGAGATGGCTCAGTGGAATAAGCGCTTCCCTGGCAAGCGCAAGGGCCTGAGTTCAATCCCCGGTTCTGCAAAAAGAAAGAAAGAAAGAAAGACTTTCTGAACAGAACTCCAGTGACACAGGAAATAGCACTGAGAATCAAAAATGAGATCATATTAAATTAAAAAGTTTCTGCACAGCAGAGAAAACAGGCAACAGAGTGAAAGATAACCTATAGAATGGTTAAAAAAACCATATACATTGTCATCTGTTTGTCACAGGAGTAGTATCTAGACTGTGTAAAGAAGTAAATGAAATGAATAGACACTTCTCAAAAGTACAAATGGCCAATAAATACATGAAAAATGTTCAGCATTGCAGGCCATTAAAGAAGTGCAAATTAAAAGCACACTGAGGTACCGTCTTACCCTAGAAAGAATGGTTATCATCAGAAAATCTAATAACAAATGCTAACTAGGATGTGGGGAAAAAAGGAACTCTTATGTCGCTGATAGAAATATAAACTAGTAAAATTATTTTGGAAATCAGTGTGGAGATTCTTCAAAAGACTAAAACTAAAAATTTCATTTGACCAGCTATTCCCCTCCTAGGAATCTTCCCAAAAGAGTTAAACTAGCTGAGCATGGTGGTACATGCCTGCAATCCCAGCACTTGGAGGCTGAGGCAGGAAGGTCCTGAGTGTTGGGATTACAGGTGTGCCCCACTCGTGGCTCCCTTTTAAAATCATGATACACAGTGTATTAAATATTATTCTCTATTTTGTTATGAGATTTTAATTTTTCCATAGGCTTTTAATATTTTATTAATATCTACTTGTATTACATTAAAATAAAAAAGATGAAGCCTCAGCAGCTATACAGATAGTGATTTTGTACATTGTCTGTGGTGTTTCTTATATCAGGAAGGAAACTGCTCTTGGAAGGAGTTTAGATGGGGCGTGAGTGACATGGGTGTGGTGTCTCTGCAGGTTCCCGCTTCAACATGTTCTTGAGAATTAGAAGCATCAGAGTTTGTTTTAGGTCCTTATTGTGGTTCCCTTGAGGATAACCCACTCATAAGATTTATAAAATTAAAAATTGCCAATATGTCACTTTTCTATAAAAACAAAGTCTTTAAAATGAAGTTCTTTGAACTGAAGCAATAAAGATTTTTCCCCCTTAGGTTAAGATGTAAAGCAGTCAAATGAAGATATCTGGGACCTAAAAATTTGTGGATAGATATTTTATTTGATAAAATAAGGCTATTTATAATTAGAGTAGCATTAACAATAGAATGCTTATGAATAGCCTGCTGCTTGTAATTGTTAAGTGCTTATTTTGGTGTCACTCCAAATGGTTATTCTTTTGACTTGAAGGTAAAACTGTTCTGGCATTGAACTAAAGGACTTCTGTGCTTGTTAAGAATAGTGCTAGTGGCATGCAGAGCATTTCCCTAAGGGATGCTTGTGTGCACTGAGCTTTAGTGTCCTGTACTGAGGAACAACAAAACCTTATGTCTGTTTTCTATGTATTGTCTATCAAAGTAAGCTACGTATTGTCCCAAGGGATGAAAAAAGGAATGAATAACTAGTTACTTGAAATTCGTCCCTAAAAAACCTTTGTGCTCTATCATTTTTTTCTTTTCTCCACAAAAAGGAGACATTAACAGGTAAAGTAGGAGAATGCTTAAAGGAAAAACAATGTGAGTGGTTTGTTTATATTATTACTACTAATAAGAATTGCCTTTATTTTTAATGTATTAATACTTTTGTGGAGATAGCGTCTCACTGTATAAGGCTGGTCTTAAACTCACTGTGTGGCACAGGCTAGCCTCAGACTCATGGTGATTCTGCTGTGCCTCAGCCTCCCAGGTCCTGGGATTACAGACACATGTCACCACACTCACCAAGAATTTACATCTTTTAAGACATTTTGGTGCACAATGCTAAATATTTAGACCCTAAATAGTGCTTAATTATTTTATCCAAGACTGTGAGTGATGGCTTAAGTGATGTTTTGTTTTGTTTTGCTGAGAAACAAACATTTAATGGTGCATCGATCTTTAGGGAAGTGATTACAGAGGTCTTTGAAAACTAAGCCAGGAGTATACAACCAAATGGCACAGATCTAAACTAGTTTCTTACCACCACTACCCTACAAACTGTAACTTCTTTCTCTCCAAAACAACACTCATCTCACACGAAAATAATTGTCACCAGGGAACTAATTAACCTGACTTTGTGGACAAAAATAAAAACCAAAGGAAATAATTCATTGTTAGTTATTGGGCAGTGTGAACAACTCATTGGTTAACTGGTGAAAGTAGAGAATCCAGTGCCCTTTAGTGTGCTGTTTGTCTTCCTAGTCCTGCTTTTTTTTTTTTTTTTTTTTTTTTTTTTTCTGGTCTCTCTTCTTCAGTGCATCCATGTTAACTCTTAGCAGGTTTCAATAAACCACCTGAAACTTACTCACAAAGTGCTGGTCTTTTTCTCCTGAGTAGCTCTCGACAGACATAAGTTAACTGAAGGCTCACAATCCCAACCCCCGAACGCTTTTTTGGGTGAATCTAGTTTAACCATCATCTGCATGAAAAATACGTCATTTTTTCAGGGTGATGCCCACACTACCCAACAACCAGTACCTGGAAGAACCCGGCGAGCTTGGTCAGAAACTGCTGGTCAGGAGCTGGTGGCTCTTCAGTACTACCATCCTGGTGATACATGATCCAGTCCTTCTGCATAAACCCAGGACAGTTAGAGCCAGGTGTTTCCTGCATGAATGTTTGAGTTAGAGTTAAAAAAACATTTTTAAGAGACAGAGTCTCACTATTCACAGCCTGGCCTTGATTTCTGAGGCTCAAGTGATTTTCTTCACTCACCTTTCCAAGTAACTAGGAAGGTGATGGGGATATTGCTCAGCAGCACAGTTCCTGCCTGGCAAGCACAAGGTCATGAGGTCAATTCCCCTTATCAAAAAACTCACAAAACCATGTAGCTGGGCGTACAGCTATGCACCAGTGTGCTGAACATGTTAGGTGGGGTTTTTTGGTTGATTTTTAAAACAGGGTTTACCTGTGTGGCCCAGGTTTGCCTTGAACTTAGAATTCTCCTACCTGAGCCTCTTGATTGCTGGGATTATAGGCATGAACTACTGTGTTATAGTTATTTTTAAAGCCGCTATTTTTATAGTCATACTTTTTTTTTATGGACAGGGTTCTTATTATGGAGTCCAGGCTGGCCTTAAATTTACTATGTAGTGTAGGCTTACTGTGAACTTGCAAGTGATCCTCTTGCCTCTGTCTTCCAAGTGCTATTATTACAGGTATGCATCACCTTGCCTGGCTTTTCATGACTTGGTTTAATTCTTTTAGTACCTCTGGGTTGATTTTTGCCTCTTCACAGGTTAGGAGATTGAGATTCACAGAAGTTACATCTAAGGTTATGAGCTACCAAGTGGTGGGGTTGATTTCCTCCCATATACATAGCTTCAATTTCCTTATGGCTGTAGAATGTGGCCCCTATTAAAGGCTTTCTCTTGCTTACCCAGAATATTAAGTTTCTGTATAAACTCAGTGCACATTATTGTTCTTTTTTTTCTGTACACTTAACAATTTCTAGCATACTATGCAAGCTTCTCATGTATTTCTTTATTGTCTCCCTTACTGGAATGAAGACTATGCAAGTCTACACAGTGGTTTTATTTTTGTTGCTGACTTTATCCCAGTTGTTTGCTATGTACTCAAATATTGATATAATGAAGAGAAAATATTTTTAAAAGGCATTCTTTTTTGTTTAACGATATTTATTTGATGACTTGCTTCTCTAAGTTTTTATTATTTTATTTAGTCCTCTAAAGAAAATGTTTCTAGGATTGCTTTTTGTATATGTACTAAAAGGATTATAATCAATATTAATATATTATGTCAGAGATAATATTGTTTTGTTCTAGGAAGTTCTCAAGTTTGTTATATTAATGTAGGTCTAATGTATTAGCAAAGTTGAGAAGGCTCACTGGAAAAATGAATAGGACATAAATCCTTATGAGTCTTTGAAATAATGTAGCAGGAAGAATTTAGTAAACAGAAAGATATAGCTTTAAAATGAGTATATCTGCTTAAGAAGAAGAACCAGAGGTATCAGTAGTTAAGGTTTAGCTATACCTGGGCATGGATGAATAAACCAGGGATGTTAGTGCCTTGCTGAAACATCATTTCTTCTTCCTCAAAGTGTAGTCTTTGTGGTAGTGGTCATTTGGTTGTGCTGTGGCCACCTAGGCATTCTGGGGCCTTGGACACCTGTGCTGTGCTGTTACCAATACGTGGTTTCCAAAATCAGCCAGGGCATTGAGGCCAGCCTGACAGCCTATGAGGAGTGCATGGAGGGTGGCCTGAGGGCTTTAGAGGGCAGCCCTGGAAGTGGCATGGACTACTTGTGATCACACTTTACTGGCCAGTTATACTGCTACACCCAACTTCAAGGGAGGATGGAAAACATGATCACTGTATGTGCTGAAGAAAACAAATATGTTTAATGAGTAACTTCTCTGTCTAACATTGCAACTTTATTTCTAGTGGAAAATCTGGGTATATGCTTATTAGTAGATTTTAATTTTTTCAGAAAAGAAATTTGTTTTTCTTTAAAAGCATTCTGTAAGTAATTTTAAAAAATGAAAGTGTGATTAGATGATGTCAGGTTTCACTACCTCATTTTATAAATGAGATTCATGATGGTATTGAAATTGGAGTCTTTATTTTAAATTAAGTTTATTGATACCTAAGAATCACACTCATAGAAAGTTTGTTCCTGTACATGATATAACTTGATTCTCTTTTTCCCTATTCCCCTACCCACCATTCAGCTTATCTTTCCCTCCTTATTTACAAATGTTTTGTCTCCATTTTTTCCTTTTTTTCTTCATTTTTTTATTTTCCTTCCTTTGTTCCTCCTCGCTTTCTAGTTCTCCTTCCCCATTGGAACATTTCCTTCCTATTTCACAATATCTAATATGTGTTTTGGTCTTTATTTACACTTTCAGTTTCTCACAGCAGAGAAACTATGTGGTATTTACACCTGTGTGCCCGATTTATTTTTGAGTATGGCCTCAAGCTGTATCCGTTTACCTCGAAGTGTCCCAAACTTATCCTTGTGTATGGCAGAGTAGTAGAGTCAGGTTTATTTTATCTGCTCTGATAAGCCTTCTGCTGGGGTACCCTTCCTCTCTGGTAGCCAGTATCTGTAACAGCAAGCAGAAACACTGAAACATCACCCAGGATTTGGAGGTAGATTTACTTACATTGGCAGGCTCTGATCAGGGTCTTTCTCAGAATATCAGGTCCTGATCTCTGGTGATCTGGGGCTTGTACTGGATAAGCAAGCAGGAAGTACGGAGGAAGAGTGGCTTGTCAGTTGGGGACTGGCGTATACAGTGTGCATCACAGTGACCAGCTGTGCATCGTCATGACCATTTGTCTCTAAGAAACCAGAAGCAGCCAGATCTGAAATAAGAGCTATTACCTGGAGCTAACAAAAACTAAAGTATACTGGCGGGGGTAGTGGTGGGTACATTTTCTGCTACATATCCACTTGCTTTTTCCAAAGCTTTTTCTTAAAAAGCTCAGATCCTATGTCTATTTAAAGATTCATACTTCTTTAATTCTGCTATCTCGTGAAAGTAAAATAGATACAGTTTATTTTATTTTATTTTTTATTGGTGGATTGATTGAAACAAGGTCTCACTAGGTGATCCAGGCTGGCCTTAAACTCACTGCGTAGCCCAGACTGCCCACAGATTGGGTGCACTTTTCCTGCCTCAGCCGAGTGCTGGGATTATAGGCAATGTCATCACCCACCTAGATACAGTTTAAAATTGCATTTAAATGTGAGAGGTTGTGGTAAGCATTTCTCATGATTTTGTTTTTTTTGGGTTTTTGAGACAAGGTCTTGCTGTGTAGTCAGACTGATCTTGAATTCACTGTGTGGCCCAAGCTGGCCTCAAACTCAGCAGTCCTCCTAAGCCTCTGGAGGGCTGGGACAGTAGGCCCGGCTCCCCTGGCTTGTGACCATTTTAACCACAGATTGGTAGAAACATATTCATACTTCAAACTTTCATAATAACTACGATGACAGTGAGAAAATCTTTTGACATTTTCTGGGTTACACAGACTCACTTTGTGGACTTTTTCTGGCTGAATATCTGTTATTCACTACTTCAGCTGCATGAGCCCATGATGGTAGTTCAATTCAGTTTCTTCATCTCTGAGCTTTCTAGTGCTTTTCAGAAAGCTTGTTTCAGAATGTCACTCTCTTGAGCTGAGGGCCACACTGGCTGAGCTGGGACTTCTGACTCAGTTTGGGCATAGTGCACCAAGTCAAGCAGGCCCTCACTTCTGAACAGACTTACAATTTATCAGCTTACTGGAATAATCAGTAATATACTTAATGGAATAAGTTGTGGTGTACTAAGCCCTTAGCTCCACTAATTCACTTTCTGTCTCTTCTAGATATCTCATAAAAAAGAATTATGTACTGTGTAGCTCTCTCTGTCTGTCTTCCTTGACAACATAGTCTCAAGGCTCAGTAGTACTGAGCATCAATAGCACTTCACTGCTTTTTATTGCCTACATCATAATTTCCTGTATGGGTAAACCACATTTTGTTTAATCATTCATTGATGGACATTGGCTTTTTCTTCCACTTTTTGGTTATTGTGAATAATACTGGTATTAATATTCGTGTGTATGTCTTTGATCAAAATATATGGTCAGTGTTCAGTTTTTTAAAAACTTTACAGTAAAAGGCATATTATCATTAAAACTCAAAATATTTGCCCTTGGTTTGTCTTTTTTTTTGAGGCAGGGTCTCATTCTGTAGTTTACCCTGGCCTTGAACTTACTGTGTACCCCAGGCTGGTCTCATATTCACAGCAGTCTTCCTTCCTCAGTCTCCACAGTGCTGGAATAAAGGCATGTGCCACCACGCCTGGCTCCCCTCACCACCTTGAACACATCCCATAATTTTTGGCACTTTCTGAAGCAGTTCTTCCTTGTGTTTATGAGGTGTGATTAAAAAAACAACAACACTGAACGCTGCTGACAAGTAAGATTTAACAGAAAGGCAGGCTCATAAAAATCTTATGATGTGTTTTCTTCCACCTTATTCACAGGATTTTCTGCTCTTCCTCAAAGTCAAAATGACTGTGAATGGTAAACATTTTGAATTGATTCAGGGTGTGGAGGAAGCCATGACATAAAAGAGGATTTTTAGAACTGATTCAGAAAATGACAAGAACAATGTAGTATATTCAGGTGAGGGGGAATAGTACCAATGTGTCTTTTACTGTAGAAAGAAAAACAAAGTATCATCTGAGGTTTTGAGTACCCTGCACATAGTTCTTCTTTTGGGTATGCATCTGGGAGCAGAATGGATGAGTAATGAGATAACCAGTTTTCTAAAAACACATTAAGAGCCGCAAAGAAGATTGGAACATGTGAGATTTGAGTGTATAGGGAAACCACTGTCTTACCTGGTTTTCTTTTTCTTTCTTTCTTTCTTTTTTTTTTTTAATGTATTTAGTACAGGGTTTACAGGGTCTCACTACACAGATCAGACTCATAGTGATCTTTCCTGTTTTTTTTTCAGCCTCTCAAGCGCTAGGATTATAGGCGTGCACCACCATGCTCAGTCTCAGTTGCCATCTCAGTGTGCCCTGGGGGTGGGGTCGGCACAGCCGGCCCAGGAAGCCAGGATTGAACTCCGGTTGCTGCATCTGCCTAAGCAGGCACTTTAATCCACTGAGCTATCTCGCCGGCCTACCTGTTTACTTTGAAATGTGCTTTTTGATGAATACTAGGACTGGAGATATACTGCTTAAATATTAGGAAAAGAAGTAAAAATTGAGGCCTTTAATTGGGTTTTCTGTATGTTCTATAGGGACATAAGGAGAAGAATAACAAATTACATAAAAGCAACCTACGGACTTCTCTTTTACTGGAAGCTGATTCTGTAAATAATTCTAATTGGATTTCCTCCAAGATGATGGCAGAGGGGAAAACATTGTTTGATGGAATATGGCAGTAGGCTGAAAATTTTCACCTTGGGGATTATACATTGAAAATAACGGATGTCCTTTTTATCAAGTTGAAACATAGCTTGTTTAAACATCCTTTTACCTGCATGTGACCAAAAATGCTTTTTAGTGTTTCAGGCCAGATGTCCTTGAACACTTTCAGTGCTACAGCATGGAACTTGCTTTCTGTGGGGCGGAATTGGCTACCTCATCTCCTAAGTAACTTATCAGCATACCCTGAGGACAGCCTGCCTATGATGTACTTGGAGATTTAGTACCTGATAGCTGGCACATTGGATAGTTACTGACACCAGTGCATGTGATAATTTTAATGATAAATTTGAGGGATCTTATTTTCTATTCTGACCTTTATCATATTGACTCTAATTCTTTTTCTGGGGTTTCGGGGTAGGGTACATTACCGGGGGTTGAACCAGGGCCATTGCACAGGGTTACATCCCAGCCCTATTAATTTTGAGACAGAATGGCTAAGACTGAGTTTGAACATGGGCTCTTCCTGCCGCAGCCTCCTATAGAGCTAGTGTTATAGGTGTGTGCTAATGATACCTGGTTTGAATTCTAATCTTGTACAAATATTTCTTTTTGGACTCAAATGAAGATACTATAAGTTAAGTACAACTAAATATTTTAAATATGTGAATGTCAAATTTTAAAATATTTTTATTGGGACTTACAGTTTCATAAAACTCATTGGTAAGAATAGTGAGAGATTTTTAGAAGGAGCATATTAAATCTCTACATCTTGTACACAGTGTTGCTGTCTTTTGGGATGGGGTAAGGAGCCAAGTAATGAAGTGTGGTCTTTGTGGTCAGAGTTCAGGCTGCAAAATTGGTGATGTGACAGCTGTTTGTTTTTTAAAATTTTTTATGTATTTGATACAGAGTCTTGCAACTCAGCTCAGACTTGTAGTGATCCTCCTGTTTTAGCCTCCCCAGTGTTGGGGTTACAGGTGTGTGCCACCATGCCTGATTTCAGTGGCTGGCATGGTGCAGGGCTAGCACGGCATGTGACACTGGGGATTGAACCTGAGCATTTGAGCTTGCCAGGCAGATGCTTAGACCACTGAGCTATCTCCCCAGCCCCATGACAGCTGTTTATATAGCACCGCCAGCTGAGACATTTACTTATAGTAGACATTTTATATAGTAGGAAATAGCACTGCCTTAATTGAGGTGTATCAACATTTAAGTTTCGGAAAAAAGTCAGAGCCACCTATGCACAGGGCCTCATGGAAATCATGGAGCTGTGTGTTTAAGGGACTAGAGAGAGAATAATGATAAAGTGCTGGTGAAAAGCTATACTGGGAATTTAGAGATGTAAAGCTGAGAAAGCGTAGAAATGGTTGTCTTACATGGAGTTGAATGTAAAGAAGCAGGTAACGATAGATGGGAAGGTCATGTACTCTAGAAGTATAGAAAACATTTCTCACGGCTGTGTGACCTGGGTAAATTTCCCACTTTTTTTGTGCCTCAATTTTTTTATTCATTAAGGACAATAATATAGCTGTATCAAATTATAATGAGCATAAGATGGATATATATGATTTTATATACAGTTAACATTGAAGATTTAGTTATATTTTTTGAAAAAATTCTCTTGGGATTTCTGGATAAATACCCCAAAGAATTAACAGCAGGGAACCCAGGAGAAAGGGAGTTGAGTAGTTAATTTGTATGTTGATGTTCACAACAACGTTATTCACAAGAGCCAAAGGTGGAAGTGACCCAGTATCTACCTGTTGATGAACTGATGAATAGAAGGTGGCCCGCAATACAATGGAGTATTTAACCAGCCTTAAAATGAAAAGAAACTGATATATATATATATATATTATACTGTGGATCAAGTTTGAAGACAGTATGCCAAATACGTAGCCACAAGAGTAAATGTGTGATTCTACTCTGTGACCTTCGCAGAGTAGTTGAAATCATAGGGACAGCAAAAATGGCAGTTGCCAGCAGTTAGGGGAGGAAAACATGGGAATTGTTTAAGGTATAGAATTTCAGTTGTACAAGAGGAAAACATTTTTGGAAATGGTTGTTGTTGGTTGTCTGCATAATGAATATACTTATAACCAGTGTAAAGACAAGCCAGGCTTGGTGGCACATACTAGCACTTAGGCTGAGGCAGGAGGACTGCCACAAGTTTGAGGACAGGCTGGGCTATTTAGGAAGCTCAAGTCCAGCCTGAATTAAATGATGAGATCTGTGTTAAAAAAAAAAAAAAAATTGAGATGAATTTACCATAATAAAACAACTGGGAAAAATTTTTTAAAAAACAAACTTTTGTGCTGATTTTAAAAATCAAAAGGATTCTAAGCACATCTGCTTTCTTTGCAAAGGGCATAGTTGATGTTATTGGAAATGAATGCTGCTTGCTGTGGTGCACTGTTTTGCTTACAAAGACAGTAGAGAAAACCTAAGTTTGCGAGTGTTCAATGCAGGACTGAAACTCCCTTTTCCCTGTGTCCCTTCTGATAAGTAAGGCTAGCATCCCATTGGTATAATACAAATATCAAAAGTTTAGCAGTGGGAGTAGAGGAATAAAAAAGTAGTGGTTCAATCAAAAAGCAAACTAGCAATTTTAAAACTACTCCGAATGTCTAAGCAGATGTTATTTAATTATAGAACAGATGGTAAAATTTGATTCCTGTATTACTGTAAAAAAAAAAAAGTTGCCCAGAATTTGTTACATGAGCAACATTTTGTCTGCATGAGACAAATCAAAGCATGGAGTGGTATAACTTTTTTGCTGGTACTGGGAATCGAACTCATGACCTCTGTTGCCAGGCAGGTGCTGTACTGCTGAGCTATATCCCCAGCCTACCTTTTTTATTTTGTGTTTTGGTTTCTTGAGACAGGCTCTTGCTTTGTATTTCAGGCTAGGCTTGAGCTCACTTCACAGCCCAGGCTGGTCTCAAGCTCATGGTGATTCTCTTGCCTCAGCCTCAGGTATGCTGGGATTACTAATGTGAATAGCTTGTACATTTGAGTTAGTAAAAGTAACTATCACAATCATCTTCTAAGTCTAGACCTCAGTTACAAAACAAAGTAGTAGACACCAAGATCTCTGTGTTTTTTTCTATTTGGAACATTGCAAACTACTTTTCCTACTGGAATTTTTTTTTTTTATTTTAGTTTTTTAATATAGAGTCTCATTATGTGATCTTCTGCTTCAGCCTCCTAAGTGTTGGGATTATAGCCACCACACCTGGCCAGAATATATTTTGGGGACAGGGTCTCAATGGGCTGGCCTTCAACTTGCTTGTGTAGCCCAGGCTGGTCTTGAATTCACAATGATCCTCTAGCCTCAGCCTCCCAAATGCTGGGATGACAGGTGTGTGACGCCACACTCAGACCAACAATGTCCTTTGCCTCTGCTGCAGTGTGTTGCTGAACAATATAAAACATAAACAAATACAAAATTTACCATCTTAAGCATTTCTAAGTGTATGTTCTTTGGCACCATACACATTCATACTGTGCAGTCATTACCTCCATCCACCTGCAGAGCTTTTTCAGCTGCCCAGAGTGAAACTGTAGACCTGATATGCTTTGTATGAATTACTACATAATTTTAAAAAAGTAATGTGCCTCCTGTAATCACATTTCTGTGCCTGATGGCTGCAGGGCACACATTGGGCACAGGGCCACAGCAGTGAACAAGGAGGGCAGTGAGGCGTGGACGTGGATGGCTCTTGCCGTCGGGCAGAGGTAGTGAGGCCTGGGTGATGTCCCTGGGCCCTGGGCGCTGCCTCACTTGGTGCAGCTGCAGGGAACAACCGTCAAGACTGTTGTGGCTGACACTGGGCACTGGCCAATTTGAAGCTTTTTATTATGATTTTCTTGTGAGTTTAGTTTTTGTTTTTAATATTTTCCTTTTTTTGTTTCTCAGGACTGCAGGAGTATGTAGAAGCTGTCTCTTTTCAACATTTCATCAAAACACGATCATTAATCAGCATGGATGAAATTAATAAACAGTTAATATTTACAACAGAAGACAGTGGAAAAGAAAACAAGACTGTGAGAACTTAAGTCTTATTTCACATTTATTATGTAATTTATATAGCAGCATAATGATTATAGAAAACCTACTCTCTTAAAGTATTAAGATTAAGTTGGGATGTTCTGTTTAACATGTGGTTTCACATTCTCAACCAGGGAAATGGTCTTTTAAAAACTTTAGTTAGGGATAGGAAAAGTGCAACAGCAGCTAGAGGTATGTTGAAGAAAGTAGTATCCTTTTACGTAAAGCATTATAAGCACTATCATTTTATTTTATTAACCTTGTGTGGTAAGAATCACTGTACTACGTTATAAAGAGAAGAGTGGACTTTTAGCGGGGCCTTGTGGTATACACCTAAAATCCCAGCACGTGGGAGGCTGAGGCAGGAGAATTGCTGTGAGTTCAGACAGGCATGGGTTACAAGAGTGAGTCCAAAGCCAGCCTGAACTACACAGCAAGACTCAGCCTCAAAATGAAGTCAACAAAAGGGCTTTTAGGGAGTAACTGACCAAAAGCTGTGTGAGTTGGAATAGAGAGCCAGGGTTTCAAATGGAGCTACTCACTATGTAGCCCATGCTGGCCTTGAACTCATGGCAATTCTGCTTCAGCCTCTCATACCTGGCTGTGGTGCTTTGATATTTATACAAGCTTTTCAAATTATTAAGACTATATTCAGAAATAATTATTCCTGTTAGTACTAAGGATTCTTGGTGCTGAAAGTTTTGGGATTTTAATAGGGAACAAGAAGTATGTTCTTTCTTTGACTTGCCTATTGAGACTATGGTCAAAACCATTAAATTTAAAAAATTTTATTATGAAAAATTTCAAAATTTTATTATGAAAAATTTCAAATACATACATCAAAGTAAAGAATAGAAGCACAATGAATGCGTGTATATCCACTAAGGAATTTACTAATTGTGAAATATTTTGGTATACTTTGTTTAAATATTTGTATTTATTTATTTTTTTTGTGGAATTGGGGATTGAACTCAGGCCTTGCGCTTGCCAGGCAAGTGCTTATTGTACTGAGCTATCCACAGCCCCTTGTCTAAATATTTTTGGTTAAATCATTTTAAAAGTTTAGATTGAGGCTAAACCATAAATTTAAAATGTGATATTTTACCCTTAAAAACTTCAGTGTCCATCTAGAAATGCTATTAGTTTAAGTAAATTTATTTCTTTTTGATTTTTTGAGACAAGGTCTTACTATGTAGCCGAGGTTGCCTGCAAATGTGGGGTAGTCCTCCTGCCTTAGTCTCCAAGTACTAGGATTACAGGCATGCACCACTCTGCTCAAATCTGTTTTGTTTTGTTTTTCTAATTTAAATAATTTTATTTCTTTGACAGTTTATTAGTTGGAATTTGTTAATGTTTAAAAGTGCTTCCTTCTTTAAAAACTTGTGAGTGGACCTTTTTTAAGAATAACAAAGAACATTAATATTTGCTTAATTGAGGTTTGTTTTTATAAATGGCACATGAAATGTACCTCTCCCAACTTGTACCCAATCACAGTCTACCTTTTATGAGAAATGCTAGTTTTCTGATAATTAATAGAAACAACACAGCAGCTACTTTTATATTATTATGTTTAAAAAGTATCAGAATGATTGGGAAGCAGGCTTTGGGTATCTGCCCCTTGTTGATTTTTTTCCCCCAGCTATTTTAACCTGTGCTGTTCTTTTTGGAGTTCATTTCTTAAGTTTTTGATGAGGGCACTGGCCCAAATAGTTTAAAGAATCCAAGATTTGTGTATTAGAAGCACAGCAACCAGAAAGATTTTAATTCAGCTGAAGTTCAGCTACTATTTCCTTATTTTTCATTTCCAACAAGTAAAGCTCTTAATTCCATATTGTGACATTCTGCCCCATCTGTTTTCCTGGTTTCAACCTTTAAGGTCTGTATCTTTAATTAAAGAAATGCTTTATTAGCTCTTCAGATACAATACACAGTTCTTACTTACACATCTTTGCAGTTTTTGCTGTTTAACATGACCTCAGATTTAAAGGTAGCTTTGCCTTGCTAAGTCCTAGTGTCTCTTTACTAAAAGGAACCCAGAAAGAACAGAGAAATTGATGTGGAGAGATAAAAGTTACATAATACAGATAATAGCCAACATTTATCACTTACTTGTGTTGGGCATTATGCCAAGAATTTGTTACTGCTATTGCATTTCATCCATAAATAAACCCTGGAGGTAGATACTGTTCTCCCACTTTACAGATGAGGAAACATGTTTAGAGAGATGAAGTAATTTGCCCAAAGGCCTGTACCTGCTGAAGCAAAGTTCTGGAAGAGGTGGGAGGAGATGGTTAGCGTCACTTGGAAGAGTTAGCTTCTGGTAAAAGGAGAGCCAACATGTCCTGACTGTATGATGGAAGGTAAAGACAGGTGCAGACAGAACTATAGTTCTCTTGGTAAGGTTAAAAATAGCTGAGAAAAGCTATGTGAGATAGTCTAGCAAGTGAGTGGTCCAGGAAGTTAGGTAACATTGTCTGCTGACACTGAACAGGTTTCAAATTGAATAGGGAAAGCCTGAGGAGAATGGTGATGTTTCAGAATAATGTTTGAAGAGGCTGGAAGGAGAACCACTAAAGACTTTTGCTAACATTGTCACACTCTGGTCTTACTAACCTTGATGAGTAAGAAATAGTGTCCTAGTGTTTTAATGTCTTTTTCTTTTTTATAAATGACATCAAGCATTTAATACATTTACAAGTCATTTGTTGTCAGAGACCAGTCCACACCACTGTCCTCAAGCCCTTGCCTCAGGTGCCACTCTTGGGGAACCAGCCCACCCAGGCATTGCTTGCAGAGACCTAGTCCTGCTTCTGGTTTGTTGCCTTGACCCAAGGGTGAATGAAGATGAGTGACAGAGTCAGTTTACGTGAGGCAGCCAGGGGCTCTTGCCTGTAGGACAGAGGAGCAGAGGAGCCCCAACCCCTTTTATTCATCTAGTTAAAGTAACACAAGGCTCAGCTGCCTTCCGGTGTCCTTCAGTACATGCTCAGGTAAACAACTTACACTGTATAAGCCATCTGTTTCGTGCTCACAGAGGAGACCGTTAAGCCTGAATTTTCCTCTAGTCTCCCACAGTGTGTTCTTTTTCTGTGAACTCTAGGACATTGCAAACTAATTTTATCTATTTTTGTGGTGCAAGGGATTGAACCTAATTGTGCTATATCCCACCCTTTTTATTTTTTATTCTTTATTTTGATACAGGGTCTTAGTCACTAACCTCCCCAAGCTGAACTTGAACTTGTGTGCCTTAGCTTCCCAGAGTGCTGTGATTACAGGTGTGCCTCACGTGTTTGTTGTTTTATTTACTCTTCTCTCATTGCTGGGACAAAATATCTGATGCCCAAAATGAAGGAAGGAAAGGTTTATTTAGCTCACAGTTTGTGGACGTTTCAGTCCATACACAGCTGGCTCCAAAGCAGAGGGGCACATGGCAGAGTTGCATGGCGGCAGAAAATAGCAAAACAGCAAGAGCAAAAGGGAGGAGTAGCAGCAATAAGGGTAACAGAGAGCAAGCCTGTCTCTCTTATGTTGCATTCAGGCTATCCACCCTGGGCCAGTGCAGCACTCTCACCCATAACCTTAGCAGCTCACACAGCCATAATCCCAGCATTGGATCATGAGTTAATCATAAAGTCTTGAAGTCCACCCCATGACTGTGTGAGGCTTTCGGGGACAACTAGACACAAACCATAACATTTTGCCTCTGGCATCCCAAAGATGCATACACATCTGTTTATGTAAAAGGCATTCTAGACTACCTTTAAGAGTTGCCAACACTGATGGAAAGGATTCATGAGTAATTTGTAGTAGTACAACCTCCATACAGTTGGGATTTTTTTTTTTTTTTTAACTTGATTATCTTCGGTCAATAAAGGACTGATAAGTTAATTTTAATATTATTCATTGAAGTTTCTGGGTTTGGGGGTTTTTGCCTTGGCTGGCCGGCCGGCCTGCCTTTCTTTCTTTCTTTCTTTTTTTTTTTTTTTTGTATCTGGGATCAAACTCAGGACCTTACAGTTGTCAGGCGGTTACTTAGACCACTAAGCTATCTCCCCATCAGGGGATTTTTGTTTTGTTTTGAGACAGGGTCTGTATATTCTAGATTGGGCTTGAACTCACTGCGTTGTCCAGGCAGGCCTGAAGCTTGCAATGATCCTCCTACCTCAACCTCCCGAGTGCTGGGATTACTGGTGTGCACCACCACACCAGGCAAGATTCTGCTTTTGCAGGGCAGCTATGGTAGAAAATAGAGAACAGTAAGGGAATTGAGGATGTAGTGAGGAGAGGAAGAAATGGTGATGGCCAGTGCTGAGTAGGGAAGGGAGACCAGAAACTAAAGGAATAAGGAAAACATGAATATTGGTGGGCTTTGTAATTGTCATTTAAATAGTGGTTGTCATGCAGCAATTGTAAGCCTAGTTTAAGAATGTTTTTAGTTTGTGAAGTGGAAATGGTTTTACAATGGCAGTATTCAAAAATATCTTAAGTGATCTGTTTCAGGTCTGTGTCCAGGACTGGACCCCAGTTCCTTGTACAGCTTCACAGAGGGTTTACACTTGGAGAGTATTAGCATGACTGACTCAATGTTGACTTCATACTTTATCATAATGTGATACCTACTCTATTAGCCTTTTCACAGTATGTTTTCTTTTGTGTGTTTCTCTGGCCTTTTGTTTTGTTTTATACCAGCCCTCCTCTGATGCACAGGAAAAGCAGCTGCTCACTTGGAGCCTGAGAATCACGCCTGTTGATTACCTCCTCGAGTGGCTGATTTAACTGGAGAATTGATGCGGATGTGTATTAACAGTGTGGGGAATGGGGACATTGACACACCCTTTGAAGTCAGCCAGTTTTTACGTCAGGTTTATGATGGGTTCTCATTCATTGGCAACACAGGGCCTTATGAAGTTTCTAAGAAGCTGTACACCTTGAAACAGAGCCTGGCCAAAGTGGAGAATGCTTGTTATGCCCTGAAAGTCCGGGGTTCAGAAATTCCAAAACACATGCTGGCAGATGTGTTTTCAGTTAAAACAGAAATGATTGAGCAGGAAGAGGGCATTTCTTAGAATAGTACCACACAGCTATTTGCTTAAAAATTCCTGAGAGAGACCAGTTTGTAAGACTGTTATTCAGTGTTTTATTTGTTTTTATTGTGGTTTTTTCATAGAAATGTTTTCAATTGTACTTGTTTTAAATTGTAAACAAGCTGTATATAAAATGTTCCAAATGAATAATTTCTTATTCATGAAAATTTGCACACAACCGTTCACATATATGTTAATTTGAACTTTTGTTGCCTAACCTTTATCATTTACTGTGTTGTGTGACCATGCTTTGGATTGCACATTCTGCCATATGTATTTCAATTTACTTTGTGTGAGTTTTATAGTGATGCTTTTTAGTGGAATCCATTGAAGTTGGTAATTTTGTTATATATAGAAAAGATTTCTTAAACTGCAGGGCTTAAACTTTCCTGTTTAAATTTCTTCGTTATTGTGCTAAGCCTTCAAAATAGGTTTACTCCATGGAGCATTTAAAATTAGTATTTTAAAATATTATAGTAAGAATTAATATAAAATCCTGGCAAATTTTGAGCTGTTTTAACTTATATGAAACAGCCTTGCAGAAGAATTGACATACATCATTTACAACATTTATTTTTGTCCTTTATCACAGAAGATCTGATGGTAATTGGCACTAACAGTGTAATATTTTCACTTGGTAAAACTGAGTTAAATTGTGTATTTGTACATACAACTGAAAGACTTTTCAGTAGTGGTAATTTTTTTGGTAAATCTTTTTGGTGATTATATTAGGCATGACTGAAGGCTTTCCTATTCTAACATCTATTAGAAGTTACATTTAAATAATTATGCAATTTTGAAATACTAAGCTAATCAAACCCTTATAATTATCCCATAGTGTTAATTGATAAAGTTGCCAAAGAAAATGCATTGTGTACAATTCAGCAATAAGACAATGTAGTTTTTAGAAACCCTTGGAATTGGGATTTGCCTCCTGATGTTAGTCATGGATCATCACTTGTGGTGTGAAGCAGCGTGAGTGTGATGTGACTAGCTGACAGCCAGACATTTCTAATTGGTTTTATGAGTCCTGAGAATTCAGATACTGAATTTTATTTTTTGAAAGATTATCTCTGTTTGTAAGGGCTGATTCTTTGAAAAATGTACATTTTCAAGAAATATCATCTAAAAGACAATAAAACATAGACATGCCTGATAGAAGATTGGTTGGTGGGATTTTTTGGTGATGGTGAGTTTTTCAGTTTGCATATCACTATACTCTTGAACTATAATCAGTCCCATTACATATATTTTGTTTCTTCTACCACTTGAAGTTAAATTTTATAATGTTAAAGTAATAATGGGTTGATGTTTTACAAACATTTAAAGCAACTCTTTCGAATAAAATATTAAAATAAATACGTTAAACTTATTGTTTTGATCATACTGAGAAAAGATAAAATTTAGAAATTTTTTGGTTGAAATAGGAAACTTAATGTACACTACATTTATGTGGAGATCTGTTTCTTAAAGTGAGTCCAGAAGTGGGGACATTTTGCAGGTGGTAACTCAGAAACTCAAAGATGTTGAAAAAGACTCAGAATCCTTCCTTCTGTTCTTTGTCATTGTCACACCTCAGAGTGACTACCCTTGTGATTTCAGGTTATTGGCTGAAGAACAGGGTACTGGGCCAAAGAATTTGCAAACTCTAGCCCCCCTGAAAACCACAAACATGAAAAGACAAGGCAATAAAATGCTTCCTAAAACTCCCAAGACCCCCAGAATTGGTACTGGGGGAAAAAAATCAAAGCTACAGAACAGATAGGTCTGAAAGGGTACCATGGGAGAGAAAACAGTTCTATAAGGTACTTGATGAATTTAAATGAAGTATAACTAATTCTGTAATGACTACAATAAAACAAATGATCTGTGAATCTAGAGAAGACACTAATAAACAGGTACTGGCATCAAAGAAAGAGATACAAAACATAAATACCCAGCATAGAAAAGAATGGGAGTCTATAAGAAAGTTCCAAATAAAAACCCAAGAGACTAAAATGATTGAAAGTATGGGTAGCAGAAGTGACCGATATGAAGACAAGAGTGTCAGACCTAGAGGACAGGGCTGTGGCCAGCAAAATTAATGAAAGGTAACTTAAGGCAGCATGGTGGCACACACCTATGGTTCCAGCATTTCAGTGGCTGAAGCAGGACAGTCGCTGAGTTTGAGGTTAGCTTAGGCAACATAGTGAGTTCAAGGCCAGCCTGGACTACAGAGTGAGGCCTTATGTCAAAAACAAACACAAAAGGCAAAAAATCATACCTTAGAAATGAGGACGTGGCAGAAAGATGTAACAATTCCGGATGACTCAAAGAGGACTAATGAGAGTTGAGAGTATAAATATTTCTTGTTTTAATGACTGAGTTCCATTCTTGTGACAAGTTCCTTAAGTTGATTAAATGAATTGTTTAGTAGGTGAGGAATTGTATATACTGTGTACATTACAGTACAGAAATAGAAGCCACCATAACACTGCACTACGCATGTTCTGTGTTGTAAATCTAAATATGGGTTGCAAGTCTTAAGTGATGGGTTAAAGTCCAAACAGTGTGTCTGTTTGTTTTTTCCTGTAGTTTTAGGGAAGGGCCTACAGGGTGTTCAGGGTCTCACTACTAGATTGGACTTGTAGTGATCTGCCTGTTTCCAGCCTCCCAAGAGCTGGGATTACTGGTGTGTGCTATCATGCCCAGTCTCAGTTGCCATCTCAGCACGCCCATGGGGCGGGGCTGGCACAGCAGGCTGAGGGATGGAACCCCAGCCCTCCACTGAGCTATTTGGCTGGCCCTTCCCAAACAGTGTGTCTTGGATGTAAGTCTGAATAATAACTAAACAGGTGTGTCTTTAAACAGGGAGTATCTGTAATCAGAAGACAGCACAAAAGACCATAAAAAATTGTTTGCACAAGTAATACCAGACGGACAGGTGAATGAAGCATGTAGAACCCTAAAAGCCATGATTACAAACAAAAAACAACAAAAAACCACTTCACACCATGTAATAATTAACATACCAGAAATAGAGCACAAGAACAATATCTTTAAAGCCTGCTAGAGAAAAGCAACAAATTACTTACAAGGGAAAGCTCTTTAAAATTAACATTTCTGGGGCTAGGGATAATAGTTCAGTGGCACAGTGCCTGCCTGGCAAAAGTGAGGTTGTGAGTTCAATTCCTGGTACTAACAGAAAACAAATTTCTTTCTTTCCACAAACCTTAAAGGCAAAAAGAACATGAAGTGACGTGTTTCAAGCTATTAAAACAACTTGCAAGCTAGACTGTTGCATACTGCAAAATTATCTTTTAAAACAATTTTTTTTTTTTTTTTTTTTTTGAGAGAGGGATTTACTATGTAGTTTAGGGTAGCTTCAGAGTCACTATGTACCTCAGGCTTGTCTCAAAACTCACAGCAATCCTACCTCAGTCTCTCAAGTGTTGGGATTATAGGCATGTATGACCATGCTTGGCTTTTTCTTTCAGAATTGATAGAGAAATGCAACACTCCCATAATAAAACCTAAAGAAACTCATAGGCTGGTGTGGTGGCACACACCTGTAATCAGCACTCAGGAGGAGAATCACTGCAAGTTTGTGGCCAGTCTGAGCTACAAAATGAGCTCAAGGCCAGCCTAGGCTGCATGATGAAATCCTATCTCAGAAAAACAAATAAGGAGCCGGGAAGATGGCTCAGTGGAATAAGCGCTTCCTTGACAAGTGCAAGGGCCTGAGTTCAATCCCTGGTTCTGCCAAAAAAAAAAAAAAAAAAAAAAGAAAAGAAAAGAAGAGAACAAAACTCATAACCATCAAACCAACCCTCCAAAAAATTCACAAGGATATTCTAAAAGAAGACAGAGATAATATCAAAAGGTCCAATAAAATAAGTAGGAGGGAAAAGACAGCAACAGGAAATTAATACAATGACAGGAATAAGTCAGTACCTATCAATTATAACAATGTAAGTGGACTCAACTTGGGCCATCAGAAGGTAACATTTTGGCAGAATGAAACATTATCAGTATGTTGTATACAGTAAACACATTTAACAAAAATTCATAGACTAAAAGCAAAAGGATAAAAACTAATATTCTACACAAGAGGAACCTCAAAACAAGCAGGAGTAGCTATTTGGTTTTTTTTGTTTGTATGGTGGGGACAGGGTCTTGCTATGTTGTTCAGGTTGGCCTTGGACTCAATATGTAGCTCAGGCTGGTCTTGAGCCCATGGTGATCCTCTTGCCTCAGCCTCCCAAGTGCTGAGATTACAAGTGTACACCACCACACTTGGGTGCTATCTTGTTATACAAAGTAGGTTTCAAGCCAAAGCTGATGAGACAAAAAAGTACATTATGAATTAGTGAATGAAACTATTCAATAGGAAGAGATAACAAATTACAGACATACACACCAAACCACACTGCATCCAAAATCATAGAACGAACTCTAATGAATAATAAAAGATTAGATAACATCAATACAATTATAGTAGAGCATCTCATTACCCCACTATCACAAGTAGATGAATCAGCTAAACAAAACCATCAAAGAAATAGCAGAGTAGGACCAAACCTTTGAACAAATGGACTTAATAGATATATACAGTGTGTTGCTGAACAACAGAATACACAATATTTTTGGCCATGTGTGATACTATCTACAAAGCGGACCACATGCTAGTTAATAAACCATGCCAAAGTAAATGCAAAACAAATTGAACCATGCATATTACAAGATTACAATGCAACAAAAGTGGAAATGAATATCAAAAGAAACCACAGAAACTGCAACATGGAAATTAAACAACACACTTGGCTTTTTTGGTTCACAGAGGAAATTAAGCAAGAAATAATTAGATCATAATGCCAGTAAACCAATCAAAATTTACAGAACACAATGAAAACAGTCCTATGAGAGAATTTTATAACAGTGAATGGTCACACCAGGAAAATAGAATGAGTACAAATAAATAATCTTGTGATGCATCTAAAGGACTTAGAAAAAAATTCAAACCCAGAGCATACATAAGAAGGAGATTATGTAGAGATTAGAGCGGAAATTAATGAAATGGAGCCAAAAAACAATTCAAAGAATCAGTGAATCATAGAAATGGCTCTTTGAAAGAATAAATGAAATACACTTTTAGCTAATCTTACTTAAAGGAAAAAGCAAAGGACAAGTCAATGCAATTAGCACAAGTCAATGCAATTAGAAATAAAGATAGTGAAACCACACTAGCACTGCCAAAACCAGAAAGTTACTAACAATGACTTCATAAATACTTCATATATACTAAACAATTGGAGAGCTCAGAAGAAATGGAGTGAATTGCTGAAATGGAATCAAGAAGACTTAAAAATCTTGAACGTGCTATAAACTGAAGCAGTAGTAAACAAACTTTCAACTGAAAAACTCAGAACCTGAAAGGTTCACAAGAAAGTTCTAAAATAACTTCAGGGAAACTCTAACAGCAACACTCCAAAGTTATTAATGAAAATGAGAGAAAATGAGTATTTCCAAAATCATTGGAAACCAACATCTTGATTCTAAAATCAGACAAGGATCTAACCAAAAAAGAGAGCCATAGGTCAAGTTCTCGTGAATATAGATGAAACAATCTTTAAGAAGATACGGTGAAACAAATCATTAAGAAGTTGAGGCCTGTGAACAAGGTTTCATCCCAAGGAGGCAAAAGTGGTTCAACACATGCAAATCAATAAATATACAAGGACAAGAATCACATGATCATCTCAATAGATACAGAAAAAACCCTTTTCAAAAAATCTAACATTCATGATTTAAAAACAAAACCTGAAGAAAATAAACATAGAAGACCTTTATCTCAATGTGATAAACATCACTTATGACCAACCTATTGTAAATATATTAAGTGGGGGAAAGCTGAAAGCCTTCCCTTTAAAATCAGGAACAAAACAAGGATGTCCATTATCACTACTCCTGTTCAATGGTCCTTGAAACATTAGTGTCTTACTTTTTTTTATTGAAACAAAATAATACTCAAAAGAGGAAAGGTTTACTGCAGCTCAGTTTGTAGAGATTTCAGTTCATTGTTGTCTGGCTCCAAGGTAGGGTAGCATGGCAGAGGGGCATCAGAGGAGAAACAGGTCATGGTGGACAGAACACAGGAAGGCAACGAAGCAGTAAAGTAGCAAGTAGTAACAGCAGCCCTCTTTCTGTCCTTATTTTTACCCCAGGTAACACACACTTAGTGTGGGGAGCACTCACACATGCTGGGTCATATTATGCACATCCAGAACTACACTAAACCAGTCTGTGGACTAATTTTGTCATACAGGAGATCCAGCCACCTTTGAAAAGTCCCATCTATAAACTTGTGAAACTTTGAAGAGACATTTAGACATAAGATACAACTAATCAGGAAAGAGAAAGTGATGAAGGGGTTATTCATAGGAAAAGATGAAGAAAAAGAATCATTATTCAGAGCTGACATGATTTTTCACTGGTGAGATCTAAAAAAGCTTCAAGATTTTTAGAATTGATAACCAAAATCAGTAGTGAAGCAGGATAAATACACACACACAAATCAATAGCACTGAGTCTAGGTGTGGTGGTGCATGCCTGTAATCCCAGCACTGGGGAGGCTGAAAGTAGGAGGATCACTAAGAGTCCCAGGGGTGTAGTGAGACCCTGTACCAAATACATAAAATGAAAAAAAGGAAAAAAAAAAAAAAAAAACAAAACCAAACCCGGTAGCATTGCTATATACTAATGATCACTGAAAAAGCAATTAGGAAAATAATGTCATTCACAATGCCATCAAAAAGTTTAAAAACTTAAGTATTAACCTAAGGAAGTGAAATACTTCTGCAAGAAAAAATGTATTAGGCTGAGAAAGGAAATCAAAGAGAACATCAGAAAATAGAAAACTACCCCCTGTTCCTGGATAAACAAAACCAACATAATCAAGATGACTATACCTCCAGATCTGATACACAGATTTAATACAGTTCTAATCAGCATGCCAGTGCCATTTTCACAGAGCTAGAAACGACAATCTCAATATTTACATGAATCAAACAAACAAACAAACAAAAACACCCAAAAATGCAAAAGAAATCCTGGCTAACAAAAAGCAGGTGGCACCACAACTTCAGACTTGAAGTTATACTGTAAATCTTCAGTATTTAAAGCAACATGGTACTGGCACAAAACAGGCATGCAAATTGGCAGAACAGAATAGACAAAGCAGCAGAAAACATAGGCACATAGAATTATTTGATCGTCAACAAAGGAGCCAGAAACATACATTGGAGAAAATATAGCCTTCTTAATAAATGGTGCCAGAATGTAAATTGGTACAACTACTATGAAAATGAGCATGGAGATTCCTCGAAAAAGTAAAAGTAGAGGTTTTATATATATTTGGTACACTGTCTCACTATGAAGCTCGGACCCATAGTGATCTTCCTGTTTTCAGCCTCCCTCAGCACTGGGATAACAGGGGTGCACCACCACTCCTGGTTTTGGTGGCAGGCTCAGCGCAGCTGCCTGGGGGTGTGCCGGTGCAGCACGTGATGCCAGGGATCAAAGCCCGGTCCATGCACTTGCCTAAGCAGGCACTTATTCTACTGAGCTATCTCACCAGCCCTCAGGTTTTATTTCACTCAGTTGTTTCCCTTCTAGGAATCTTCCTGAAAGAATTAAAAGTATTGTACCACAAATGCACACCTATTTATATAGCAGCACAATTTGTAATAGCCGTGTCTTGGAAACAGATGCCCCTCAACAGATGAATAGATAAAGAAAACGTTTTATACAAGGGTGTACTACGGTGCCATAAAGAAGGAGAAGCTTGAATCACTTGTAAGTAAATGGATGCACCTTAAGACCACACTCTTAAGGTAAATCACACAAATTTGTTTATTTTTTCACATTTCACTAAACATATTTTATTGGCCTTTTGAAGAGAAGTGGAATTTATTTGCCAGGAAGGATGATCCCATCATACTTCTGTTGGAACCAGCACATGGCCTGCTCTTTGCTGATTCTGTTTGGCCTCAGTGCAGCCTGTTCTGCCCTTCTTGTCTGTGATGCTGAAACCTGGCCTACCCAGCACCACATAGAAGTCCAGGCCATAGGTACCAATGTTTGGGTTCTATTTGAATTCCAGATCAATGTGTTTCTGGATCCCAAAACCAAAGTTTCCAGGATCAAAAAATTTATTCATCCCTAATTCGTACTCTTGCACCTTTCTTTAGACCTTTTTCTAGGATTTCTTATGCATTGACACCAGGGGCTGTGTAGCAGACAGGTCTTTTCATTTCTCATGATGCCAAATGATCTGGCAGTGTATCCAGCTTTAGAAAATAGAACCTGGCCTGTGAACTGCTCCAATACCTTGGCTGCCCTGGGCAATGTGTTTCCACTCTCCCCAACAAAAATGTTAAGGCAAAGCTTACAGATTTGAAGTTCCCACATACGGTTCCCCTTTTCACCTTGATCCTGCACCATGGTAGGGAACAGGAAGAGCCACAGCTTAATATTGCATTGTTTCTCTGATGTGAAAAACAAAAAGTGTAAATAAGGAGAAAAGTTTATAATTAAAATAGAAAGAAAATGTTCAAATGAGAAGGGAAACAAGGGAGGTGGATGGTGAAGGGAAAGAGTGACAAGAATAAAAAAGAAGAAAAATGGGAACGGGTTGAAAGGAAGGGAGGGGAATGGGAGAAGAAGCAAGGTATGTCATGTACAGATAAAATGCCTATGATGAATGTTATGTACATCTAAAATGTACCAATAAAGTGAAGTGTTTTTAAGAACTCCAAATACTACATGGTTTTTCTTTCTTGAGTGTCTCTAGTTGAGCTGTTGTGCCTGATTCATTGTCTTGAATTGACTTAAAGTGTTTACCTTTCATGATTTTTTTTTGGTTTGGGGAGAAAGAACCAGAAGTTTGACAGTGCCAGATTTGTTGGATAAGGTGGACAAGGACAGACCACAATGTTTCACAATCCTGCCTCTCCGTTGGATGACACTTGGAGCAGCATTCATCATATTTATGATCACATCATAATAAAAAAGAATTTCCAGAACAACTTCTCAGAGTGGAAAATAATAATGGTATAAGTGTGTTTGAAATGAGGAGGAGTATTTTAAAAGGGATTGATGACAGTGTGCCTTTTATAGTCCTAAATTTTATTTAAACATTCACCATATATTTTGATTACATCTTGTGTATTAGACAGGGGTCTAGAATCTAGAATATATAAGGAACTCTTATCCCCAGCTCCACATGCTGTGCCAGCTCCACCCCCAGGAGCGCTGAGCTGGCCACAGAGACCAGGAGTGCTGGTGCATGCCTGTAATCCCTGCGCTGGGGAGGTTGAAAACAGGAGGATCACTATGAGTCTGAGCTGCATAGTGAGACCTGTACCAAATACGTAACAAAAGGAGCTCTTACAATTGGATATTTAAAAAAGTTAATTGGCTTAAGATTTGAATAAGCAATTATTAAAGATGATATCTTAGTCATTTTCTTGTTGTGAGACAAAATGTCTGACACTGAAGTTAAAGGGGAAAGGCTTATTGTAGCTTATGGCTTGTAGAGGTTTCAGTTCATAGTTGCCTGGCTCCAAGGCAGGGTGGCATGGCCTAGAGGCATCATAGAGGAGAAATAACACGTCGTGAATAGAAGGTAGCAAAGCAGCAAAGTATCAAAGAAGCACCAACTGACATCAGGAGCCTTCTTTTGTCCCTTATATTCTATCCAGGCTACATGCCCTGAGGGCAGGGTATGCCCTCATACCCAGGGTGAGCATCCTCATTATCCACACCCAGAACTATGCTAAACTAATCAGTGGACTAATTTAGTAATCCTCAATCGCAGCATCACACACTTAATCCCAGTATCACATACTATCAATCCAGCCACCTCTGAAAAGTGAAATCCCACGACATGAGCTTTTGGGGCACATCTAGACACCAACTATAACATTCCACCCTGGTGCCCAAAAGACTCATGCACATCCCTTTATGCAAAGTGCAGTTAGTTCATCCCTAAGAGTTGCCAAAGTTTCAGCACTGCTGAAAAGTCTAAGTCCTAAATCTCTATATGGTAAAGTCTTAGCTGCAAGCCCCTGGACAAATGAAAAGAAATTCAAACACTTTCAATATACAATGTCATAAGATGAATTACTATTGCATAAGGTACAAATAGGGGGATAGAAAGGAAAGGGACCAAACATAGTCCAAAATCTAGTATAGCAGTCATTCAGTTTTATAGTTTCATGTTCAGCATCAGGTGCAATCTGTGGGGAGATATGACCTAAAGGGCTTAGGTGGTGCCACTCTTATGGCACTTCTGGTGGTTGTAGCTTTCATGGCTTTTCTCCTGGGCCAGCTTTGCTCATTCTTGCAGCTTTCTCAGATGATAGATGTTTCTGGCTTCTCCAGCCATCTGAGGTCTTCAATGAATCTTCAGCTTTACATCCACAGCTTCACATACTTCCCTCTCAGGAGCGCAGTGTCTGACCTTCCAGGCCATCTTCAGAAACCTGGATGAAAGCCTTTCTGATCCCAGCATGCTTAAACATTCTGCATAACCCTAATGCTAGGACCACTTGGATGATGCCACGTTCTGTTGCTTACTGAAGCAGTAGCCAGGTTTCCTTTTCTCATGGATGTGTAGGGGGAGGGCCTGGATTGTTGAGTGCTGTGACCCAAATTTGGAGGAAAATATTATCTAGACTGCTGCCATTTTGGAATATTTTGCTTGAGGTTCTGTCCTCAAAGCAAAGTCTTTCAACTTTGCAACTCTGAGGCCACAGAGCATGGAGTCCTGCTGGTTCTTGGGATGTCTGCAGCCCATCTTTTGCCATCTTTTCCATTGTCCTGTTCCTTATCAGCAACCAAGTTACCTTGTGTGCAATCTACAGCTTTACTGGCACTTCCTTTGTGATTCAGCTCACAGCATTTTAAATCATTCTGCTAGGCTCTTTGCTCTAGATTTGCAACATAGACTGGCTAAATATCTTCAACAGTCACATGCCACTACCTCCACATTATACTGTCTTGAAATTTCTTCTGCAAGATTAATTAGTTTGCTATCCTTAATCTCAGTTCCAGGCAAAGTCTTTGGACATGAGCAAAATGCAGGCAAACTTACTGCCACAGCATAACACACATCATCTGGAGTCCAGCAGCCAATTTCCTGAGCCTGCTCTTTATCATTTCCTTCAGCATTCTGGCCTACTGAGCTCTAGCCAGCTTAAGGCATGCAGTATACCTTAAGGCATTTTAGGGCTGCTGCTTCATCTGGCATCTCCACACTTTTCTAAACTCTTCCCAAAATTCCTGCTGTTGGTTCCAAAGGATCCTAAATCACATGTCAAATATAATCCTAGCATGACCCCACTTCTGGCACCAAATGAGTTACTGTACTCATCACTGAGGCAAAATACCTGACACTCAAAGTCTAAGGAGGAAGGTTTATTTTGGCTTGCAGTCTCTAGAAGTTTCAGTTCACGGTTGGCCAACTTGGTAGGGTGGCATGGCCAAGAGGCATCATAGAGGAGAACATGGTAAATGTGGTAAACAGTTCATGGTAAATGGAAGTAATACATGAAAGTATCAAAGAAGCAGCAAGCAGCAGCAGCAGTCCTCTTTCTGTCCTTTATATGCTGTCCAGGCTACATTCCCTGAGGGCACATAGCACTCACACCCTGATTGGGCCTTTCTATTATCCACAAAGAACTATGCAGAACCAACCAGTGGACTAATTTAGTAATCATACACTCTGAGTCCCAGCATCACACACTCTGGATCCAGTCACCTCTGGAAAGCTATATCTATGATCACAAGAGGCTTTGGGAAAACATCTAGACAAAAGCTATAACAGATTCTATACAAATGGCCAGTAAGTACATGCTTTAAAGTATGTTCACTACCGTTAGACATTATGGAAAGGGAGGGACGAAGAGAAGGAAGTGAGGGTGCACAAGGTTTCAGTTGGATGATGCAATGGCCTAATGCTCTGTGTAGGATAACTATGATAGCAATTATTTTAATAATTCAAAATAGTAGAATTTTATGTATTTTCAACACAAAGAAAATCCCACCAAGGTGATGCATGTCTGATGTCCTAGCACATGAGAGGCTGAGACAGGAGGATCACTGTGAGTTTCAGCCTGGGCTACATAATTAGTTCAAGGCCAACCTTAACTCCATAGTGAGACTGTTTGAAAAAATAAAGCAAACAACATCAACAAAAAAAAAATGATACATGCCTAAGCTGATACTACTTATTTTGGTCTGATCATTATATATTGTGTGTATTTAAATATCACACTATGCCCCATAAATAGGTGCAATACTATGTGTCAGTTAACACACATCAATTAAATTAAAACTACACAAAACTGTTTAGAACAGCATTGTTTGTAAGAGCCAAAAAGTAGAAACAAGTCAAATTTCTATGAAGTGATAGTTCAGCCATAGAAAAAGAATGAGCAACTGAAACTTGCTGTGTCATGGATGAGCCGTGTACATATGCTGAACATATGAGATGGAATTCATATGGCTACGTAATTCCAGTGATATGAAATATTCAGAATGGAGGTGGGATTTGGATTGGAAATGACTGCTAACAATCTGGGGTTTATTGTCAAGTGATAGAGATGTTTCTAGACAGTGGGAACGGTTATTCAACCTTGTGAATATACTGGAATGACAGAGGTGTACACTAAAGTGGTAAAATTCATTTTATATTAATTGGTTCTCAAAATGTTTTTAAAAATGTTCTTTACAAAGTAATCTGATTGGTTTCTTGAAGTCAGGAATTGTCTATGAAACCATCTATGCCTGGTATTTTGCTAGTGAGAAGTTGTTTGGTTCAGTTTCTTTAATTGTGTGTGACTATTCAAGCTTTCCATATTTTTAAAATAATTTTTAAAACTTGTTTGTTTGTTTGTTTGTTTGTTTGCTACAGAGTCTCGATACCCAGCTTGGACTCATAGTGATCCTCCTGTCTCAACCTCCCCAGCGCTGGGATTACGGGTATGTGCTACCATGCCCAGGATTCCGGGGCAGGCACAGCATGTGGTACCCAGGATCTAACTCAGGACCTTACACTTGCCAGGCAGGCGCTTAGATGGCTGATCTATCTCCCCAGCCCTTTCCATCATTTTTGGTGATAAATTTTGATAAGTTATATCTTCTCAGGGTTAGTTTGTTTATTGTCTTATTTTTCAAAACTTTTGTCACATGTTAGTATTCTTATATTTACTTCTTGACTTTATCTATTGTCGTAGTGTTACCTAATTTTATTTTCTCTTTATCTTTTAATTTTTACTGTCAGGTTTTTCTTTTTCTTTCTTTTTTTTTTTTTTAACCATCATTTTTTTCAAGATGTTTTCCCATACATTGGTCTTATCTTTGAACTATCTCGTTTTGATTTTTGATAGTTCCTATTTCCTAGATCATTGACTTATATTGTTATTATCTCCGTTCTTCTGCTTTCTTTGGGCTTATTTTCTAATGTTTTTTGTATCTTTTCATTAAAAAATTTAAAAAATGTTTTTTATTAGCTCCTCAGAATTTTTCACTGGATTTGAGCCTTGGTTTTATGATTACTTTTGGTAAGTCTTTATGGAGTGTTTATCAGTAAGATACAGTCCTAGCTCTGTGTTCTCTCTTTTGACTGGGCCACCCTGTCCTCTTTTAGATGATAAATGAATTTGTTGGTTTTTCTCCCACACTTTGGAATTTTGCCATGTGATAATATTGTGTTACTTTTATTATTTTCCCCCTCAATCTAGCTGTTGATTCTGTGTTGTCTGTTCTTACATTTTTGTCTCTTGATAGTCTTTCCAAAAATGTATTCACAAAATACTATTGAATTCTGCGGAAGTACATAACTTTTTTTTTTTTTAAATGTATTTAGGAGAGGGTGTACAGGGTCTCACTACACAGATCAGACTTGTAGTGATCCTCGTGTTTTCAGTCTCCCAAGTGCTGGGATTACAGGCACACCACCATGCCCAGTCTCAATCGCCATTTTAGCATGCTGGGGATTGAACCTGGGCCATTGCGCTCTGCCTAGCAGGCCCTTTAATCCACTGAGCTATCTGGCCAGCCCCAGTATATAACTTTTGAATAGACACTTGCAGTCTGTGCTTTAGTGAATGCATAATGTTTTGCACTGAGAAGGAGATTTTGGCAGCTCTTGCAGCACAGGGTATATTCTCTTGCTGCCAACTGGAGTTAGTTGTTCTTCCTGATGATTTTACCATGCCAGGCCACTTCTGAATTTGCAGTGGCTTCCAACAGTGGGTGAGGTTCTGATTTCCTTCAGGATTGGTGAGCTCCAGGGCCACTGTCAGCACACTTATTTTGGGATTCTCTGGTGACTGATGGGATTAGAAGCAGGATAAATGTCCTTGGATCTGTTACACTAAGCCTCTTAATCAAAAACTTGTTCCATCTGAAGCCCATAGTCTTTTTTTTTTTTTTTTTTTTTTTTTGAGACAAAGTTTTATTATGTATTTCAGTCTGGCCTTGAACTCACTATGTAGCCCAGGCTGGTCTAGAACACACAGTAAGCCTTCCAAGTGCTGGGATTCTAGGCATGCACCACCATGCCCAGCTCCACAATTGTATGACTTGAAAAGTTTTTACACCATCTGTACATTAGATTCTAAGCCACATATTAGCAATGGCACTACAATTCCCTAGAATTACGTTCATATACTTCACCTGATTCTCACAATTCAGAGGTCAGCAGGCCATGGTACTATCTATTCCCTCCACCCATGATTTTTTAATTCTGTTTTTAGAAATACTGTAACAAGACCTAGAAAGGTTACATAAATTGCCCAAGTTTATCTACTGTGTTTTAGATAATGACTAGAAATTAGAGGCCACCTTTAATGACACAGATTGCTTGGCAGCACTCAGTATTACACATGGCCCCGGGTCTTTATTTTTCTGAACCTTAGTTTATATCATCTGCTGAATAATGTCTGCCCTACTTTTCTCAAGGTAGCATATACTACAGAGCATGAAGAACCCAGGCACGTAACTCACCGAATAGACCTTGTGCTCCAGTTACATCTGAAGTACATTTAAATGTACTTTATAACTATGCACAATAATACTTATGTATAATTATAATTAAACACAATTATATTTTGGGGCTGGGGATATAACTCAGCAGCACAATCACCTGACTGGCAAGGGCAAGGTCCTGAGTTTGATTTCTAGTACAAAAAAAGAAAAAGCCACAATAATACTTTGGATATAATTTGAGGACATTCATGAGTCCTCTGAAGTCCATCTATGGATGCTCAAGAACTAAGTTCCTTAAACCTAGATTAAGAACCCTTGTTATAAGGAGAATAAGGAAGATCGTCATATATCCCTGTATGAATACATAACTTCAATGATGATACTTTGAAGTTTTAACATTTATTTATTCAGTTTAGGGTCTCACTATGCAGCTGGACTTGTAGTGATCCTCCCATCTCAGTTTCTCCCCAGTACTGGGATTACAAGCCTGTGCCACCATGCCTGGTTTCAGTGGCTAGCACAGCCCAGGGCTGGCACAGCATGCAGTACAAGGGATCAAACCTGGGTCCGTGAGCTTGCCAGGCAGGTGCTTAGACCACCGAGCTATCTCCCTGGCCCACCATGAAGATATTTTGAAAGGGACAGGACTCACTTCTGTTACATACATTATGTGAGTGAAATGTTGGTTTTTGTTGGTGTCTCTCTAGGGAGAATCATCCATAAATTTTCCACCAATGACATAGTAAAGGTAAGACTCACTGGTCTGTGTGATCTCTTCAGGTCCTTATATCACAAGGCTGTAGGACTTTGTTAGGACCCTAGTAGACCAATATTTCTCAGGATTATGTAGGACTGGGTTGTTAGGTTCAATAGACAGTGATTGAGACTTGTAATCCCAGCTCTTGGGAGGCTGAAAACAGGAGGATCGCTGTGAGTCCAATCTGTGTAGTGAAACCCTGTAGACCCTGTACTAAACACATTTAAAAAACAAAACCAAAAAATAATAAATGAAATCTGGTTGAAAAAATTTCCACTAATGTAGCATCTGCCTTTAAAGCTTTAATTTTGTAAATCACATTGGTTTGAATTCAGAGGTTACCTATTGTGATATTCCCTGTGTCTATGTAATTCATGTGTCTCAGGAGAAATATGCTTTATCTTCACAGAATAAAATGTACACAGTGAATTTTTAGTTACAAGCATGTGGTAGCAGCACCCAATGTTGTGACCTCATGTGGAAGCACACCCTCTGACAGTGGCACGAAGACACTGTCACCTGATGACCCTTCTAAAATGTGTCCTTGTCTTTGTCAGTAGGTGACACGTCACACTGGACGATAATCTTTAGGATACAAGTGTTTTATTTTTTCATACTGGTCTACTTTATTTCTGGGAAATCTTGTTTGTAGTCTTGCTCGGTGATCTTCTCATAACAGAAGCCTCTGCATTCTCCACCTCCTAAGTGTCGCTTGAGAACCATGATTGAACTGTATCTGAATGAGGGTTGGGTGGAAGCCTGGCATTGTTTGGAAGTTTCAACCTGGCCTGTGGACATGCATGCATGGGAGGCTGCTGGAGACCCCTGAGAAGAAGCTCTAAGCAGGACTTAACCAATTGCTTTCCACATTTACTTGTGGGTCACTGACCTCACTGAGGCCTGTCATGGTGGGGAAGCCATGAGGCATCAAAGGACGAGACAAGGCCACAATGAAAGACACCTGGCTCCAACTTGAATTAGCTAGACGAAGACTAGCCGCAGGTATCTCACTGTGAAGGCCTTCCTGGAGATGACATCCTTCTCCTAAACTAACATATCGTATCACTTGGAGAAGCCCTTGAGCAGACTCCCACATCCTACCCAGATTCTTGCATTTTCTTCAGTATCCCTCTCCTGTGTTTGAAAAGCTAATAAATGTGGGCAACCCAGTAATTTTTTGTTCTAAACCCCCGAAAATCTGTGTGTGATGGTTAGGATCCTCCTGGGAGCCCTGAAACTACTTTATTTGTCTCATTTATTTAAGCCTTCACCATCCACTCATTTGGGAGATTGAGGGGATAACTAAGGGATATTTTTATTTTATTTTTGTTTTTGTATTTTTATGTATTTAGTACAGCATCTATGGGGTCTTACTACACAGATAGGACTCCTAGTGATCCTCTTGTTTTTAGTCTCCCAAGTGCTGGGATTACAGGTGTGTGCCATCATGCCCAGTCTCAATCCCTGTCTCAGTGCACCTTGGGGGTGGGGCTCTTGGACCACACGCCAGGGATCAAACCCCAGTTTCTGCATCTGCCTAAGGGGGCATTTTAATTTGCTGAGCTATCTGGCCAGCCCCTAAGGGATATTATTAATACGCAGGAGTCACCAAGGAGGGGCTTTGTCTGGCATTGCCTGTGGTGTGGTTCTCAACCTGCCCCCTAATCTCTGTGTGGTAGGTGCTGGAAGCTGCAGACCACGCTTTCATGACTCCTGCCTGGACCTCGACTTTCCTTCTTCTGATGGGGCTGACATCTTACTTGGAAGGCAGGACAGAAGCCAGCCACTACTTCCCAGCACCCTAGAGCAGGTGCAGTTTGTGCAGAGGGCAGACGTGAGGCGCTGCAGGAGCCGCTGCGCTCTGTCACTCACCTGCCTCAGGGCTGTGCACAGCTGAGGTCTTCTTGGGGGTTTCCTGCAGCTCGCAGCTTTCCGGCACTCACTGGCAGCGCTCCCAACCTTTCTTTCCTCCAGCCTTGCCAATGTTTTGGAAGCACCTGTGGTGTAGATCCTTTCCTGGTTGGAATACCTAAAGAGCTTTCTGGTTTCCTGGTTGCCTGTGGCTGAGAGAGTTTTCAGATATGAAATACAGATGGTTTTCAAGTATGGGAAAGATGCCTTCTCTTTCCTAACAGAGGAATAAAAATGGTATATTGTACTTCTTGTGGAACAGACGGGCTCATAGCTGAGGTTCAAGAACAGTGTTTATCTGCAGAAGTGGGCTTTAGCTGCTGCTGTGTGAACCAAAGACCAATGCAGGGCTCTACTCTGAGAGGGCCCTTGCGGTACGCATCAACTATTCATACTGCCTGGCGTGATGGTGCATGGGTGTAATCCTAGCACTCGGAGGCTGAGGCAGGAAGACTGACAGAAGTTTGAGGCCACATTGGGCTATATGATATGCTCAAGACCAGCCTGAACTACATAGCAAGATCCTGTCTCAGAACAACAACAACAAATCTTCACATTTGTTAAATTACACATTAATAGTACTCTTTCAAATATCAAAATATTTGAAGCTTGCTCTCTAAAGTTAAATAACTCATGCTATAACCATAGAAGTAAGTACTCTAACACTGACCTCCTAGCCACTGGGCTTCGGAGAGCCACATCACTATAATCACACACATGTACACACACATACCCCCTGTGAGTTCTTGGTCTCTGGAGTACCCCGACTAGTGGAATGCTCAGACAGTCTCCTTGTGAGCATGCGTGAGAGCTTCCCTAGGACGATCACATGGAGTGGTGCTGCTTAATCATAAACTGTATACATATTCAGCTTTAAGACACTACCAAGGTGGGCTTACCAACCAACACTTCTGCAATTGCGTAAGAATTTATGGCTGTCTCCTTGTGACTTAGCTAACTCTAATGCTCAATCTGATGGGTTTTCAGTGGTATATAGCTTCTAAAATTTTTCTCCTACTGCTGCTAGTTTTATCTATTTGAAATTTCATGTCTGCAAGCAGAAAATATTGAATATTGGCCATTTATTTTAATCTAATCATGAATATCTTTATAAATTAATTTTTTTCCATTAGAATTCTTCTATAAGTTACTTGTTCTTCTGTTCTTAACAGTTTCCTATTTAGAATGCCCTCCCTCCAAGCTCTGGCAATCTCTTATTTACTTTCTGTCTCTCTATATATACCTATTCTGGGTGCATTTAAAAAAAAATTCCTCTTAGAAAAGAAAAAAAAAACTTCTTTTATTTAGCTATAATTATATAGTCTTCAATTAAAATCTATCCTTTTGAAAGATAATATATATTTTTTCATGCTCTATTATCTTTAATTAAACAGAGACCTCTGTAACATGTCACTAGAGACCATTTTACCCACTGCTCTGTTTGGCTGCCAGCCTCTTATCTCTCTTCAGCAACGGTGAGGCAGTTTCCTTTTCCTTGTGGAAGAGAAATCCACAGTTTGCTGCCTTTGCTGATGACAAAGATGTTGGGTGGCAAAGCTGTTGCTGTTGGCATCTTTCACATGAACCACATCAGAAGAGCCAGGGTGCTTCTCTCTGTTGGTGATCATTCCAATTCTTCTAAGTTAGCACCTCCAGTCACCATACACAGGTTATCAGTGTCGAACTTGATGAAAATATTTGACACTGGTAACCTGTATATGGTGACTGGAGGTGCTGGATGAAATCGGTGATCTTGCCAGACGCCAAATCAATCTGGATGGTGTCACTGACCTTGATGAGGGGGCTCAGGGTAGAGAATGGTGCAAGCATCGTGGGTGACGAGGTGAGGGATCCCTTTTGTGCCCATGAAGATCTTCCTCACTTTGCACAGCTTGTACTTGACATCCTCAGCTGTAAGCTGATGAACAGCAAAGCGACCGTTGGTGTCGGAGATCAGGCGGAAATGGTCTCATGACTTGTTAATGCTGATGACATCCATAAGCCAGCAGGACAGGTTATATCAGTTTGGACTTTGCCAGTGATCTTAATGCAGCGCTGCATGCAAATCTTTACTTCATCTCCTGTCAGAGTGTACTTGAGTCTGTTCCTTAGGAAGATGATGAGAGGCAGACATTCTCTCAGCTGATGGGGACTGGTGGATGGATGAGGAGCAAACACACCAGTCAGTTTATCCAGCATCCAATGCTTTGGAGCTGCTACTCGCTTCAGATGCTTCTTGGGACCATGAGCCATGGCTGAGCTCTAGCCAGCTTCACCGTCCTCACTCCTGGCCTGTGGCTCCTAACGTGGTACTCAGGCATCTCAGCTTCACATGTGGCCTATTTTATACATGTTTTATATGTATAATTGTAGAAAAATCTATAAGAAAAATCATTTATGTTTCCACTTTGGAGATAATTAGCTTTATGTACCCATGTATCTTTCTAATCTTTGTGTGAGTATGAATGTTCAAGTGTAGATAAACAGAGATGTACACAGTGTAGATAAACTAAAGATGAATTCTGCTTTTTATACTGCTTTATAACATGATTGCTGTTTCACTAATACATTTTTATTTATTTATTTTTTATGTATTTGGTACGGGGTCTCACTGTGCAGCTTGGATTTGCAGCGATCTTCATGTCTCAGCCTCCAAAGCATTGGGATTACAGGTGTGCACCACTATACCAGAACTCAGTGGCCGTTTCAGTATGCCCGGGAGGGGCCGGCACAGTATGTGGTGCTGGGAGTCGGACACAGGACCCTGCACTTGCCTAAGCAGGGGCTTCGTCCACTGAGCACTCTTGCTGGCCCTTCAGTAATATATTTTTAAATGTTAAATGTATTTCTAGCAGGTGATTTGTGTGTGTGTGCGTGTGTGTACACACACTCATGCTACTAAAGATTGTAGCACGGACCTACATCCTCAGCCCTTTTTATTCGTTAATTTGGACACTGGGTTCTCTAAATCACTAAGTTGGGAAGGCTCGGCTCAAACTTGTGATCCCCGGCCTCAGCCTACTAGAGGGCTGGTATTACACTGGTATTACGGGTGTGTTACACCGTTGGGTGCTTTTTAATGGCTACAGAGTATCCTGGCATGGTGCGATAATGCAATTTACTCAGCCTGATCTATTGTTGGAATATTTAGATATTTAAAAATGTGACACTGTACAATACTGACACAAATGTCCTTGTGAACGCACCTTTGCCTGAATCTATGCTTCTTTCCTTAGTATAAGGTACTGAAAGGATAGCTGGGTCATGTGAATGCTTTTGTTATTTACTGAAAAACTGAGCTGATTTCTTCTGGAACGATTACGAGTCAGACTCCCTTTTCTAAACCGTTCCCCAGACATGGGACACAGCAGGCACGTGCGTTTCTGCGCGTCTCTTCCTTGCTGGAGATGTTGCCCTGCAGATTCTAAGGTCACCGAAGTGCGCTCGGGGCCCAGCTGCACCACCGGACTCCACCCGGTGCCTGTCACGGAGCCCACGTGCGGCACGTGTGCTGCAGCGTCCGGCTGCGCGCCCCTGGAGAAAGGCAGCGTGATTACTTTTCAGCCTGAGAAGAAAAAAGGTTTGCATTCTCTCCTTCACTGCCAGCACCAGGCCCTGACCTAACTCGTGAACTTGATGAGATGAACAGATGCGATTCTTTAATCTTCATCGGAATATTGCCAGAGAGCAGAGTCATTCCAAGCTTTTTAGAACTGAGGCACAGAACCGGATGCAATAGATACAGTACATCTGTAGGAAAAGACGCCCAGGCCTTGCAGTTCCAACACTGCTGTCCACTCTCCCTCAGCTTTTCCCTAGGCAGAGGGCACACTAGACTCTCAACGTGGAATTGGGGTATTCAGGAATTATTTTTGTTCAGTTGTAAATTACATACTGTTGTGGTTGTTTTAAAACATTGAAACAGAGACGGAAGATTCTAAACATTACTGATTTTGTTATGCTTCACAGGGGGATTGTGAGATTTTACAGATATGGGGACATATTTTTAGGTTTGCACCTTGAAGCCTATGGATTTGCTTTAAGATCCGGCTGAGATGGAGGGAGAGTAGCAGAGCTTGCTGAATTTCTGTGTTGGGCTTGTGAGGACTTATATTTCTCTCTCTCTCTTGTTTTTGTGGAACTGGGGTTGAACTCAGGCCCTTGCACTTGCCAGGGAAGCTCTTATTCCACTGAGCCATCTCCCCAGCACCTGTACTTCTTTTATTTTGTGAACATTTGGTATTTTTGACAGTGTAGTAAGAGAAGGCAAGAAAGGGGGGGGGGAGGGAGGGAGAGAGAGAGAAAGAGAGAGAGAGAGAGAGTCAAATGCTGCCAGAGTAAGAAAGATGTCACCAAAAAAGCTGATTTCAGGGTGGCAGAAGCTTAAAGGCCAGGAGTGGATCTGGGAATGTGGCAGTCCGCCATTCCCTTGGAGGTGGTGCCGATGCTGCCTAGCTTCTGACAGCAGCTGGCGGGTTCTGTCTTGTGATCCTGTCTCCTCACAGATAGATGCCAGCCCTCAGACTCATGGCCATCTGTTCAAAGGGCTGAACTGGACAACTAGGAAAAAAAAAAAAAAGAAGTCATTGTCCCTTCTCTTGAGATACTTATAGGTTCGCAGTGAAATAAAATATATTTGAGAAAAAGTAAGCCTCTATAAAGGAGTAACATCATCAGTACTGGATGTTGGATTTAGGAAACACTTTTTGGAGAGAGCCTTTTTACCAAGATGGCGCCGAAGGCAAAGAAGGAAGCCCCTGCCCCTCCCAAAGCTGAAGCCAAAGCAAAAGCTTTGAAGGCCAAGAAGGCTGTGCTGAAAGGCAGCCACAGCCACAAAAAGAAGATACGAACGTTGCCCACTTTCCACCATCCCAAGACACTGTGGCTCCAGAGGCAGCCCCAATACTCTCGGAAGAGTGCCCCCAGGAGAAACAAACTTGACCACTATGCCAACATCAAGTTCCCCCTGACCACACAGTCACCCATGAAAAAGATTGAGGACAACAACATACTCATGTTCATTGTGGATGTCAAAGCCAATAAGCACCAAATCAAGCAAGCTGTAAAGAAGCTCTATGACATCAGTGTTGCCAAGGTCAATACCCTAATCAGGCCTGATGGAGAGAAGAAGGCATGTGTTCAACTGGCTCCCGATTATGATGCATTGGATGTTGCCAACAAAATTTGGATCATCTAAACTGAGTCCAGCTGGCTAATTCTAAATATATACTTTTTTCCCCCAGTAAAAAACAAAAACAAAAACACTGTTTTTCATAGAGTCTACATGCTACTTTTCTTCAGGGGAATCAGTTGGCCAATTAGGGAGTTATGCAAAGCTATTGAAGAAGTAGACCCCTGCTCTTTGAAACAGGGTGTCACTATGCAGCCCAGACTGACCTTGCACTTGTATTGATCCTCCTGGCCCAGCCTCCCGAATGCTGGGATTACAGATGTGCACCACCATGCCCAGCTTCCCATTTTTAATGTGCAATTTGAAACAGCACATTTGGCTTCTCTGAAACAGGATATGATCTGTGCCGGTGAGGGATTGAGGAAGTGCAGGCCAACCTTGCAGAGTGTTGGTGAGGTCTGATGTTGCTGTTTGGCTCTCTGAGGTGCAGCCTGCTCCTAGCTTGCTCCTGCCTTGTTTGGAAACCCATTAGCACAGCCTATACTGGCCACAATTCTCAGTACAGCTCAGTTTTAGTATGTCTAATATTTTTAATAATATCATGTCTTTCTTTTTTTCTGAAGTTTGCTTGAGGTCTTGTGAAAAGAAATATATGTGAGCTTTGCGTGCATGGTTACTGGTAACCATGTGTGATATGACAGTGAAACCTATTTGTCAACCTAGTTGGCTTGGGAGCTCCAGAAGGGGCCAAGAAAGCACAACTCTGGGTGTGTCCAAGCGGCTCATGGAGGTGTGACCTTGGGGACTGAATCTGCTCGCGGGCCTCTTCCTCTCTGTCACTCTGTTCCCTGTTTGCTTCCTTGTCACCATGAACTAAGTGGCACTGCTATGCCCTGCCCTTTTGGCATGATTTTTCTGCCTTGAAGCCAGCCAACTACAGGCTGAACTGCCTGAAATCACAGGCTGAGTACACCTTCCCTGTTTTACACCCTCTCCTATTTGGTCCTAGGATAGGAAAGCTGACTGGCACACCACCCAAAGAGTTCTATGCTCATAAATCTGCTCAGAAATGTTTACTCAGCACCTACCACCCACCAGGGCCTCTTCTAACCTGTAGTTTTCACAGCTGGGCTAACACACGTGGTCCCTGACATCCTGTGGGTAAGGGCTGCACGTGAGAGAGCGCAGTCCAAGGTGCCAAAGTGGTATCTGTCAAGAGAGTGGGCTGGAGAGCTGCTTCTAGCCCTGAATGCTGCCTGAGCTGCTGAGATGGGAGGAGGGTGAAGCACTTTCCTAGAGGAACACAGGAATAAGTGTCATAAATGTGTTCACTTTGGAAAGGGCACTTTAAAACTGGCCTTTGGTCAGTGCCAAGCCGGAGCTCGTGGGTCTGTTGGAAGCAGCCACGGAGCTCTTGGGATAGCCAGTGCACACTCATTGGCACAAGGGGGAACCTGTGGTAAATGATTCTCCAAGAGGCCCACATGTCGAAATGTCAGTTTGCCTGGGCCTGGTGGCACGCATCTATAATCCCAGCACTCAGGGGACTGAGGCAGGAGGCTCACTCTGAGTTCAAGGCCAACTTGGGCTATGCAGTAAATTTAAGGTCAGGCTGAGCAAGACCCAATCTCAAACAAAAACAAAATGTCCCCCAGTCCTCCCCTCCAATAAACCCCAAAAGCTCAATTTGGATGGCAACATCTTGAGATTTGAGATGCTTAAATATATTTGAAGAAAAAAAATGTAAACAATGATTCAAACCTCTTGTAAGTACTGGAAAGTTCAAAGGGGAACGGGAAGGAGGCGTTTTGGAGGGGATGATGATGACCTCTAAGTCAGGGCTCCTGGAAGTGGCTACTTGGCTAGGCGGCATCACTGTCTCTTGGGAGTTTTCCTGGGGCTGTGTCCGAGGCACCTGCACTTCCTGTGATCTCCAGGAAATTCTTGTGGCTTGAAAGCTTAGGCATGACACTGGGGGTGGATCCTGTAGGAAGCAGGAGAGAAAGGCCACCTGCAGAGTGAGTGATGTCAGAAAGACCACTAGGGTATGAATTTACAGCCTCAAGGCCTTTCTCAGGGGTCAGGAGCCTGCAGGACCAAGAACAGGGCCGTAGACAAGCACTGTAAAAGTCTGTGGTGCGTGGAACTTGATCCATCCCCGAAGCCACTATTTCTTAAATGGACTCCTCAGAGGGGCTCTGTGAAGAAAGGATCGCAGGAACAAAGACACTTGGGACACACTAGAATCTGTTTTTGTTGGAGCTCTGGGGTGCTTGTGAACAATGGTCACAGGTTATAGATCTTTGAAACGTGTCTGTTAACAAAGTTGAATACTTTGCCCACTCGCAGTGTAGTCTGCAGCCTGCACCCCAGGCTTGGCTGAACGTGGAATCAGGCTGCTCCTCTGAGGCCACCTCTTCCCCTAGCAAGGTATCGAGGTGACTGACAAGCGTTCTGGCATCCAGGAGGTGCTGGTTTCAGCCAGCACTGTTGACCTGGCCGATCTGCAGAGCCCACTTTAGGGAGTGCTCTGTGGAGGTGGAAAGCAAGTGAACGGAGCAGGACAGCTCTGGAAGGAGTGTGACTTATCCCAACACCTACCATACAGAGCCCTTTGTTGAAATCCGAAATCCGGGAACTGGGATTTGCCTGACTTTTCTTTGTGCTTAAAACTGAGAAAGCATCTGCTTATCATCTTCGTGCTCTGTGGGTGACCTCATCTGGTCACGGGGCTCAGCGGAAGGACAGTCTGAGCACGGCCACACTGCAGCCCATGAAGCACTGGTGCTTAAGAGTCTCAGTTTCAGGAGACTTATGTCACTGCAGCCACATACCCACGGAGCTGAAGCCCCAGCCACCTCCTGTCTTTTTGCCTTTGGCATGTTTTTTTATCTCAAATATGTCATAGTCACCTTGTTTTCATACATGGTTATCTAGTGACAATTCTTTTTTTTTTTTAAATGTATTTAGTACAGGGTCTACAAGGGTCTCACTACAAAGATTGGACTCTTAGTGATCCTCCTGTTTTCAGCCTCCCAAGCACTAGGATTACAGGCTCATGCCACCACACCCAGTCTCAATCGCTGTCTCAGTGTGCCCTGGGGGTGGGGCCAGCACAGCATGCCAAGGATTGAACCCTGGTCCCTGCGTCTGCCTAAACAGGTGCTTTAGTCTGCTGAGCTATCTGGCCTGACCAACAATTCATTTTGAAAAATACTTTAAAAATTCTCTTCCTAAACTTTCATTCTGAGTTATTCTTTGATTATTCTAAGTATAGGCTGGTCTTTCTGAAGGCAAGAGTCTTGCATTGGGCTTGTTTTGAATCCCCAGCCATTAGTGCTGCAACATCGGGGTTTCCTGTTGACCACAGATGAGGGGAAGCTGAGGATGCTGCAATGCCACACATGGCAGAGTTTTGGTGCTGGCACTCAAAAGGAGCCCTTTTAGTACATCCCAGAAATATAATCCACACTAAAGCCTTTTCCTAAATTTCAGCAGGTGACAATGAAAATGCTAAGTGCAGGGTAGGGGAGATAGCTCAGTAGAATAAGTGCTTGCCTGGTAAGTGCAAGGGCCTGAATTGAATCCTAGGTTCCGGGGGAAAAAAAAAAATTGCTAAATGAAGCTGGGCCTGGTGGTACATACCTGTGACAGCACCAGAGAGACTTAAGCAGGGAGGATTACAAGTTCAAGGGTAGTTTGAGCTACACAGAGAGTTCAAGTTCAAGGCCAGCCCAGACTACATAGGGAGGCTTCTCAAAAAATAAGAAAATGGCTGAAAAATAAAATTGCTGACATTGTGGATAAGCAGTGGTGCCCTAGGAAGGTGTCCAGAGGCTGCCTGAGGGGCTGTCCCTACCAGGACAAGGGTTGCTTCAGGTGGGGACTCACCATGAGGAAGAGTAAGGGTTACCAGAGGACCAGGACTGGAGGTAGTTACTCAGGAAATCCTAACCAAGTGACAGGAGCTCAGTCCAGATCCAGGAAGTGGAGTCTCCTCAATGCCCCTGCTCTGTGCTCACTGGAGGCCAGGACAGGAGACTCTGAAGAATGGGGCCGTTTCTTCTCTCTGCCCTGATTTCTCCTCTTTTGGGTAGGCATCCATCCTGCAGACTCCACTCAGAGGGCACAGCGGAGGCCAGGTCTTGGGATGTGTGTGGAAATCCATTCCAGAGAAGACAACCTACACCGTCTCACATCACCTCAGCCAAGAGGTACAACTGGAAGAGAACAGGTTTTTTTTTTTTTTTTTTTTTGTTTGTTTCTCTTCCTGACAGGAGGGAGAACAGCAGCTTGTGACATGGTGTTAGATACTTGAGCCACGGTGAATGCAAATGGCAGTGTTTCCCTTCTCTGGCAATTTAATATAACTAATTTCTGAATACTTTATTATCACCTGTAAATTTTGTTGTAAATGTGTTGAAGGAGCTGTTTTAGACTCACTAGACATTTTTTAAAAATCATACATCACTTTTGTGCTTAAAGAAAATGCACACTAATTTGTTAAGGTATTTGTCTTACACTGAGAGGCTATCTTTAAAGAATTAGAACGCCCCCAGCTTTGCCGAGATATGACTAACAACTAAAACTTATGCATGTGAAAGGTGGTTACATGATATTTTAATATACATATGACAGGATAGTACAAGATAATGAACAAGGCCATCATTTTACATCCATCTCATATTCATAACCTTTTGTTTTGTTGTGTTTCTTTCCTATTTGTTCTCTCTCTCTGTCTCTGTCTCTGTCTCTGTCTCTCCCCCCCCCACACACACACACAGGGCCTCACCATGTAGTCTAGACAGTACAGTCTAGGCTTGGACTTGGCAGTCTTCTCGCCTCAATCCCTGAGTGCTGAAATTATAGGCATGCACCATAGTGCCTGGTTGCCTTTTTAAAACAACAACAACAAAAAAAAACAACAACCCAAAACACCCTGTCGTATTAGTACATACTTGTCATGTAGAGTGATCATAGTCACCATAGAGAATTTTACCTGTATGCAATATATCTTTGTTTTTTTTCCTACCCACCTCCTTTCAGCTCTACTTCTCCGTTTACACAACTTTGTTTCCATTTTTTCCTTCCATTCTTTTCTTTCTTTTTCATTCCTTTCCTTCTCCTCCTTGTTCCCCTTCCCATGTGAACGTGCTCTTCCTTCTTCCCAGTGTCTGTCCCCCACTGTGCTCCTTAGTTTCTCCTTGGGTTTCTCACATTCAAGAAACAGTGCACTATTTAGACATGCACGTCTGGCTTATTTCACTTCACATTACGGTCTCAGAGTGCAATCATTTTCTTACGGATGATTCAAGTTTATCGTTCTTTAGGGCACAATCGTGGTCCGTTGTGTATAACTACCGTATTTTCTTCATCCATTCATCTGCTGATGGGCACACAGGCTGTTCTCAAGATGTAGCTGTGATAAACTGTGCTGCTATAAGCATGAGTATGCATATGTCACTCTGACTTGGTAATTTTTTTAACTCTTCAGACAGTTACCTAAAAGAGAGAGAGAGCTGGTCCAATAGAACCTCTAAGCTTAGCTTTCTGAGGAATCTCATACTGATTTCCAGAGTGCTGGTACCAATCTTCGTTCCTACCAGCAACAGAGAAGGGTTCATTTTGTCCCACAGCTTCTCCAGCATTTGTCATTGTTGATTTTTTTTTTTATGATAACCATTCTTTCTAGAATGAGATGGGATCTCAGTGTTTTAATTTCCATTTGTCAAATGTCAGTGATGTTGAGCATTTTTTCTTGTATTTATTTGCTCTTCATACTTCTTCATCTGAGAATTGTCTATTCATTTCAGATGCCCATTTTTGGACTACGTCTTTAAATTTGCACACTCTGATTTTTTTGAGTTCTTTGTATATTCTAGATGTTAGTCATTTATCTGAGGAGTAGCTGGTGATTTTTTCTCCCATTCTGAGTGTTGTCTTTTTATTCTGTTGGTGGTTCCTTTTGCTGTGCAGAAGCTTTTAATTTGATGTGACCCCATTCACTGATTCTCTGTAATATTTCCTGTGGGATTTTGTTCATAAAGTCTCTATGCATACCTATGTCTTCTGAGTTTTAGCTATTTGCTGTGATTTATTTATTTTTTGAGACAGGGTCTTGCTATGTAGCCCAGGCGGGCCTCAAACTCATGGTGATCCTCCTGCTTCAGCCTCTGAGTGCTGGGATTACAGGTGTGCATCACCACTCCCAGAGAGCTAGTTTATCTTCTAGGAAATTAAGTTTTTCTGTCTTAATATTAGTTTTTGTTTTCTTTTTTTAAAATGTATTTGTTACAGGGTCTACAGGGTTTCACTATGCAAATCAGACTCATAGTGATCCTCCTGTTTTCAGCCTCCCAAGACCTGGGATTATAGGTGTGTTCCAACACACCCAGTCTCAGTTGCTGTCTCAGTGCGCTCTGGGGGTGGAGCCTGCTTGGCATGCCATGGATCAAACCCAATCCCTGCATCTGCCTAAGCAGGTGCTTTAGTCCACTGAGCTATCTGGCCAGCCCAATATTAGATCCTTAATGCATTTCAATTTTAGTTTAGTGCATGGTGAGACATATGGAGATAGGTTCAATTTTCAGCACATGGAAAGCCAGTTTTCCCAGCACCATTTATTAAAGAGACTGTTTTTCTTCCAGTGAAAGTGTTTGGCTCCTTTGTCAAAGATAAGATAGCTGAGTGTGCTTAGAGTCATTTCTGAATCTTCTGCTTTGTTCTACTGATTCTTGGGTCTTTTTTTTCCTTTGTCAGTACCGTGCTGTATTTTCCTTTCTTTACTCTTTTAAAAAATTAAACTCAGTAGTTTTGTATTACAGTTTCAAGTCAGGGATTGAGATGCTCCCCACCTTGCCTTTGTTGCTCAGAGTTGCTTTTGCTGTGCTAGGTCTCATAAGTTTTAGTTCATCCTAAACAATGAACTTTAGGATTGTTTTCTCTAGTTCTGTGAGGTATGCTATTGGTAATTCAAGGGCATTGCATTAAATCCATTCAACAGTTTTGGAAATATTGCCTGTTCACTATATTTGTTCTGCCTATGCAAGAACAGTCTACACACTTGTAATCTCAGCACTTGGAAGGCTGAGGCAGGAGGATCCCTGTAAACTCAAGGCCAGCTTGCGGTATATAGTGAGTAAAAGGACAGCCTGAACTACATAGCAAGACTTTGTCTAAAAAGCAAAACAAAACAAAACGAACAAACCTATCCCAGAAACAGAAGATATCTTTGTACTTTCAGATGTCTTCTTCAATCTCTATTTTTGGAGTACTGTAGTTTTCACTGTGTAGGTCTTCTACTTCCTTTGTTGGATTAGTTCCTAAGTAGTTCATTTTTCTTGATATCGTAAAAGATGTTGTTTCCCTAATTTCTCTCTCAGTGAGTTTGTTGTTTGTGCACAGGAAGGCTACTGATTTTTGAGTGTTGACTTTGTATCCTACTACACTGCTGAATTACTTATTCATTCTAGGAATATTTTGGTGTCTTCTGTGTAGAGTGTTGTCTTGTTTTTCTTGTTGCTGAGACAAAATACCCAACACTCAAAAGTGAAGGGAAGAAATGTTTATTTAAATCACAGTTTGCAGAAGTTTCCATATTTGACTGGGTGCAAGGCAGGTTGGCTTGGCAGAGGGGCATTACAGAGGAGAAACCGAGTTCATGGCAGGCAGAAGACAGCATAAGCAAGCAAACAACAAGACAAGCCTCTTTCTGTCCCTTTTGTTATCCCCAGGTTACTGGCATTAGGGCACTTCCAAAACTATCAGCGGTCTGGTTTAGTACTCATCCACCCTTTAGCCTAGCATCCTCAAGCCTAGCGAGTCTAGGGCTCAGGAGCTCCTTCCCTAGCCTGGTGTCTGACCAAGAACCCTCTTCAGCGGTCATGGCAGCTGCTTGGACTGGAGTCACTCCCCAGGTGTTGTAGCACCCAGGATCCATCACTCCATGCTATGAGTGTTTCTCCCTAGTGGTCTCGAGTTCCCCACAGTCACTGTATCTCTGTAAGCTCTTACTATGTCTCTGTAGGTTCATTCCTCCCATGCCAGAGCCCAGGAGCTGGGGGAAGGGGTAGCTCACCCTGCCCTTCTTCTGCATTGAAATCTGCCTCTTCCCTTCTCTGTGGGCTCCGACTCCCCCATCAGATCCTCCAGCTCCTGGGGATCCAGATCCCTCCTTTTCTCCCCCAGTGTCTTGATTTTGAATCTTTGACACATGAATTTATTGCTGCTTATGTCTTCCTCATCTTCCTGCAAGTCACCTTTTCTTCTGTGTTGAAGACAATTTATATAGATTCTCTTAGCAAATTTCTTTTATTTAAAGTTAGCATTGTTTAACCAATGCTAACTTTAAATAAAAAGCAAAACAGAGTTGTAAAAAGCAAAACATTTGAAGGTAGGTTTAAAATCTTGTTTTCCTTTTAAATAACAGTACCATAATACATGCAGCAGCCCTTTCTCAGGGAGTAAACTCAGAACTTCCACACTCAGCCATCAGCGAAAAGGCTTTCGATTCCCTTTCTTCTAGAATTTGTTCTGTGAATTATAATCTCCGATTTTTCAATTGCCTCTCTGAGTTAAATGACTAGATATTGCATATTATTGATTTCTATATGGTAAAATATAAAACTCATTTTTGGTTCTGTTTCCACATTTAAACAATCTGCCTAAATGATGAAGATACAATTAAGATACATTGTGCTGAAGAATTATCTTATTTTTGTTTTTTATTTTTTTGTATTGTAGGGAAGGGTCTACAGGGCATTCAGGGTCTCACTACTAGATCAGACTTGTAGTGATCCACCTGTTTATAGCCTCCCAAGAGCTGGAATTGTCTCAATTGTCATCTCAGCATGCCCTGGAGGCAGGGCTGGCACAACAGGCTCAGGGATCGAACCCCTGGCCCCTGCGCCTGCTTGCAGGTGCTTTAATCTGCTAAATTGTTTGGCTGGCCCTGTCTTTTTTTAAATAATAGTTTTTTTCTTTCTTACTTTTTTTTTGTACAGGGTCTTGCTATGCAGCTTGGATTTATAATGATCTTCCTGTTTTAGCCTCCCCAGCCCTGGGATTACAGGCATGCACCACTATACCCGGTTTCAACAATTTCTATGATGATAAAAATAATGCATGCTCAGCCAGAGGTGGTGGCTCATTCCTGTGATCCCAGCAGGAGGCCGAGCCAGGGGGATCAATAGGAGTTTGAGACCAGCATGAGCTACATAATGAGTACAAGAACGGCCTGAACTACCTGTCTCAAAACCACCACCACCATGGACGCTCATGTGAAATGCACAGAAAGTGTAAAGGCCCTCTTTTCTCTGCATGTCAGTTGTTCCTTTTCTCATTGAGGCCCCACTGAGGAGTGGGCTCAGGGACAAGCTCAGAATGGGGAAGCAGACCACTGGGGAGAAGGACAAGCTCGGTCCAGGCCTAGCATCTGCTACCCCTTCCCCTGGCATCCTCCAAATGCTGCTCCATCAAGCCCTTAGATTTTCCTTCCTTCCTTCCTCCTTGAGACACAGTCTCTTGTGTCTCCATGTGCAGTGGCACTGTTCACTTGGCCCCAGACCTGCAGCTGCTTCAGGATCTGAGGATGAAGGATTGGATTGCACTGACCCTGGGCGTGGGCTGGACAGGCTGGGCCCTACGTGCTGCTGCAGCACCTCCACCGCATCTGCTGTCCTCTTTGACTTCTCCCTCTGTGGAAGAGGTCAAGCAGAGAAAAGTGCTCCTTTCAATAACAGACCCATTAAGTTATTTTAAAAATAGATAACCAAGAATTAAGACAACAACAGTTCATGATCTCATATCCTAGCTAACCTCTGTGGACGTTAAAATGCTATAGGACCAACTTGCCATATGTAAAACAGCACAGAAGTGGTCACAGGGGAAAGCAAGTCTTTTTCTTACAGATCCTCTTCCCCAAAATGCTCCTCATTATGTCTGAGAAATATGAGTGACCTTAGCTTTCAAAACTTATGCAAAACAGATTTTTCCTATTCTCTGCTCTTTTTTTCCCCCACTTCATGTGAAAAATGGGAAATTATTTTCCCATTGGTACTTGTAGATCTAATACTTTTTAAGAGTCCAGACTCCATTGTACAGTGCCATAATTTACTTAGTTTCCTACTTATAGGACATTTACATTTCAGTTTCTTTCTTTCTTTTTCTTTTTTTTTTTTTTGGTCTTGTTGGTTGGTTGGTTGGCCAAGCTATGCAGTTCAGCCTGGCCTTGAACTCACTTTGCAGCCCAAGCTGGCCTTGAGCCTACAGTGATTCTTCCGCCTCAGCCTCTGAGTTCTGAGATTACAGGCATGCACCAGCACACCAAGCTTGGTGGGTCACTATTATAACATCACAAAAGACATATGTTTACATCAATCTGGATATTTTGACTATGTAATCCTTAAGGTGTATTGGAGGGTACGGATGTGCCCAGCCATGAAACATGGAACTGTACTTTAAAGTTCTAGTGGATTTTGTCAAATTGTGCTTTATAAAAACATCAAATTTATATTTCACCACAACATGAATGCAGTCAAGCATCTTTTTCTTTTTTATGTATTTATTACAGGGTCTCCAGGGTCTCACTATGTAGAGCCTCCCAAGCACTGGGATTGTAGGTGTGTGCCACCACCCCAGTCTCAGCTCACCCAGGGGCAGGGCTGGAACAGCATGCTGGGAATCGAACCTCAGCCGCTGTGCTCTTCCTAAGCAGGTGCTTTAATCCTCTGAGCTACCTGGCTGGCCCTCAAGCACCTTTTTATTAAAATAGCAGTTAATTGCTTCCTATCCTTTGCTCATATTTCCATTGAGCTGAACTTTTCAAAATAATAATAATGATGATGATGATGATTATTATTATTTTTACCGATGACCACATTTTATAAATAAAGGAAATTAGCGTTTTGTTTTGTGTTCTTGCTTAGTTTTTGGAACAGAGAAGTCTTAACATTCTTATGTCACTGGCAGAATGCCTTTGGGCCTGTGGCTTTCTGTCTTATTTTGAAGCATCTTCCTTGCTCTCAAATTATAAATCAATTCACCTGTGCTTTTTATTAAAAAGATACCCTTGTTAGGAAAGTCATATATTCAACTGAGAAAGTGTATAAAATACATTTAAGCAAAAAGAAAAAAAATCCTAGTGTCTGATTGCCAGAGATAACCCTGTGAACCCAAGTTTGAGCCTTTAGCTGGGGAGGATGGTGCATGCCTGAGGGGCAGAGCCACCATGGGTCGGTCACAAGTCCCAGGCCAGTGGGGCAGTTTGATCTCAAAGACAAAGGTGCTAGGTATGTAGCTCAGTGGAAGAGAGCTTGCCTAGCATGAGTGAGGCCATGGGTACAACCCCCAGTACTGAAAAAACAAAAATAAAACCCAAATTTATTTATTTATTTATTTATTTATTTATTTATTTTTTGTATTTTTAGGGAAGGGTCTATAGCATGTTCAGGGTCTCACTACTAGATCAGATTCGTAGTGATCTGCCTGTTTACAGCTTCCCGAGAGCTGGTATTACAGGTGTGCGCCACCATGCTCAGTGTCAATTGCCATCTCAGCGCACCCCCGGGGGCTGGGCCGGCATGGCAGGCCCAGGGATTGAACCCCTGACCCCTGTGCCTGCTTGCAGGCACTTTAATCTGCTGAACTTTTTGGCCGCTCTAAGCTTTTAATTCTGTGTAATAATTAAACAATTTTTTCACTATGGCTTAAACCCAGGGAGGGCTCTAACCTGTGATCCTTCTATCTTAGCCTCCTAAGTACCAGGGTTACAGGTGTGTGTCACCATACCTGGCTTTCAAATTGCATTTTCATTAGTTATGAATTGTGTGTATTCAGTATTTGAATTACATTTTAAATAGCTTTACTGAGGACTAATATATATCATAAAATTTACCCATTTTTCATGTATAATTCAACTTTTTATTCAGTTATTCAATAATATCTTACTGAGTTGTGTGACTTCATTCTGGAATTTGGGAGCACCTCCCTCAGTCCTGAAAGAGGACTCATTCATTCATAGTTGGCGTCCTTCTTCCCGAGTCCCAGTGATGCCCAATATGCTCCCTCTGTGACTTCACATTTCTTGGACATTTTGTATAAATGGCAGCATATGATCTTTGTGTAGGGTGATGTCTTTGAGGCTGCTGCCCTCAGTGGAGAGACCACATCTGAGCCCCACTCGAAGATGGCTATGGGTAGCGCTGTTATGAGCTTTGGCCCACAAGTGTGTGGATCGTGTGTTCTTGTCTACTGCACACACCTAAGACTGGAGTTGCTATTACCTAGTGACTATGTATTAGTGTTTGGCTGCAGTTTCGAGGGACTACCTGAGACCAATCTGTACTGAAAATCTACACTAGAAAGTGGAACCAAGAGCCTCTGCAGAAAAATGTCCCTGAGGGGCAGGGTCAGTCCAGTACAATGTTTAAAGTAACAGGACTTGGGATGGAGCCTAGGGTTCTCTTTGGGCCTTAGGCTAAGGGAAAGTTAGATGGGCTTCTTTCTGTCAGAGTTTAAATCGAGGCACTAGTGTACTGGACAATACTACACAAATGAGTGTGGACTGAGTGTCAGATGGGAGCAGTTTTGGACATAAAAGATCACAGCAGATGTTTGTGTTTCCTTGTTCCTGGAAACCTTGTTCACTAAGTAGCCAAAAGGTAGATGTAGCCCAAGGTAGATGCAACCCTTTTTAGCTTTTTGTCTCTGTGATAAAATACCAGCAATAATCAACTTCAAAGAGGAAGGGTATCTTTTGACTCACGGTTTTGGAGGCTTCCATTTCTGGTTAGCTGGCCCCTTAACTTGGGCCTGTGGGAACGCGTCATGGTGGAGCTAATGCTCACTTAGGCAGGAGAAAGGAGGCCTTTGGAGGAGGGCCCATCACTGCCTCCGCCTGGCCATGCAGTGGTCACTAAGTCAGTGCAGATTTTGTGACTCAGCGCTATGAACTCATCTACCCTCTACACGTGAGCTGAGAAGTCCTGGGACCTATCCAGGCATCCAGAGCAGGGAAATTATCTCCATAATGGCAGCCACCACGGGAGACCAAATAAGTAAACAAATGAATACATAAAACAAAAGTATTCATTCACTGATTGTTTTTGCCATGCCCTAGCTTTAATATTGTGTGGATTATATTCTCACTCTTTTCCTGCAGTATAGTGTTCTATCATTTTCTACTTAGAAACATCCTTTCCAGTATTTCTGTTAAAACCTACAACATAGTTGTCCATGTCTCTAACTTGTGCATAGAAGTAATCTAGACCCAGCGTAAGAAGTCCTGCATTCTTGGCTGCCTCCCTGCCTTGTTAAGGAGAAGGGGTACTGATCTGCTTCCTGAGAGGGCCTAGGCTACTGTATGGAATGCCTTGGAAGCGTGGAGCTGTCTTTGGGTGAGGGTGGAGTCAGTGAACGTTCCTCTCATACATTTAAACATCAGTAAATACTCTTCCATTCTGAATGTCTGAACTATCTCTTCTTCTTCTGTTTGCAATATATATTAATAGTCTTGACCAAGAGAACCAGCCAATGTCTTGGCACAGATGCTGTCATTCATAGGCTAAGCTCAAATAGCAGAAAACAGTTGAATTTATTTTTGTAAAAATGCGGATGCTTACAAGAATTTGGGGTGGGGGGAATTGGGGGAAGGAGAGCTGGTTGTTGAGGCCACGACCAGGCATAGAGGCCTTAGGAACCCAAACCTTCCGTGTTGTCATCCTCTGCCAAGACTGTAGCACTGTAATTCCAGCAGCGCACAGTTCCAGCCCTACATTCTGGGAGGAGGCTCTGTGAGGGAGCCGAGGCTCAGATACAGACTCCAGGAAGCAGGTTGGGGTCACTGGACAGACTTCAGGAAGGTCTACCAGGTGGCCGTGAGAGGGGAAGCTCTGAGCTGAAACCCTCCTGCCAGTCCACCCAAGCCAACCAGCCCTACATGTGATCATTGTGAATAAGCTTCCAGGACAGAAAAGGAAAGGTGAAGGATATTACAGACTCTCTGTCTTCCATTCTGAACAATGGGCCCAAGATGAGGTGAGGTATGGCGTAGCCCATGCATACCCGCGAATTTCTCCTCTCTGATTTGTAACAATTGTTCTTGAGGTTGCAACAGGAAATTAGAAAACCTTTGCCCTTGATGATGATTATAAGAATGGATGCCAGTGAGCCAGACCAGATATAACCTCTGCAGACTGGGTAAATGTGGAGCTCTAAGGAGAATCTTACAGGGAGACAGAGAACTGGATAGAAAAGATGACTCCATGATATGCAAGTCCAGCCATGTTTACCCTCAGAAAAGAGCGTCCAGGAACTGTTCAATTTTTAAAGGAAGAACTCTGTATATATGAACTTGGAGAACGATCTAGAAGGAGCACACCATATTGAACATTTTGGGGGAAAGTTCTAGAATCTGTAATGAATGGGCTGGGGAGATAGCTCAGCAGCTTATGTGTCTGCCTGGCGAGTGCAAGGTCCTGAGTTTGATCCCCAGTACCAAAAACAAGACAAAACAAACAAACAAAAAATAATAAATAAAACAGTTAAAAAAAGAATCTGTAATGAATACATTCATTCAAATATAATTTCACTTATGCAATGTGTTTCTTGTACAAACATCCTATTTCTACCTTTTCCTTCTACTCTTCACCTTTACAAAGGACCCTTCCATACCTCGAGCTCTTGAATCAGCTACTGACTAGAGTTCTTAAGTTACAAAAAGGCCAGTTCTTCAAATGCATTTGCTTGTTGTTGTGTAGTTTAAGCTTTATTATTTAGAAACTAAAGATAAGCATGAGCACAAGATCCCAGTGAGATTGGACGGAGATCTGTAATGAATAAACCCGGGGGCTTTATCTCTGTATTTCTCCTGCTGGGTTTCCCCTGACCTTAAACGCGGGAAATGCAGTATTTTCCTCTTTTGTTCCGAGGCTAAGTACGGAGCAGCTGGACAGGAGCGAGGTAGTGTAGCCAACGTGGGTGGGCTCATGCCAGCAGAGGGGGTCTGCTAGGGTGTCTAGGGCGCTGTGATGTTTGCAAATCTTTACAGGACTGTTCTCTAGCACATCCTCGGAGCAGTCCTCACGGAGCGGGTCTTTTCAGCTCCAGAGGAGTCGGGCTGCAAGGAGCGCGGGCCTCCTTGCACAGAGTCACACGGCCGCACGCATCTCCAGAGCCCGTGTTACCTGTGATGCGAGGGCAACGTGTGGCTCTCGCAGGGACACGTAACTGTTCAGAGCATAGGGCTCAGCGGCCGGTAGACCTCCACATCTGTTTTTTATCTTAAGTGTGTTTCTTTGTCTTGTCAGTGTTGGACAAAACCCCGGAAAAGTCTTGAAAGCTAATTAGCTCCAAATTTACTTGAGGAAAGAAGGGCCAAACAGTTTTGATGACAAATTTTTCTTTGTTCCAGTTGCCAAGCTGGTCTTTGACCCCTCCATTTAATTTGGGTGATTTTTTATTTGCACATGGGTCCTTTGTTTTTTGTTTTTTTTTAATACCAAAATTTCTTTCCTGGAGGCTGGAGGATTTCAAGTTAAAAAAAAAAAAAAAAGCAAAAGTAAAGAAAAAGAAAAAGAAATCTCTTTCCTGGAACAGGCACCTGGTTTCTGATTCACAGGGGCCAGGAATCTGCCCTCTCGGAGAAGCTGTGGAGCTCTGTGCCCCAGCCATGTTGCTGCCTTAGCACAGGCTTGCATATATTTTCCTTTACTAACCGGATGAAGATTTTTTTCAAAAAGATACATGTTGAGATGATAAACTGTGTCATTTTTAGCTTATGTTTTTCTCCAAATGAATAAATTTTATATAAAAAACTCTGATTTTCTGTCCGGTTTGCATATGTTTCACACACACATGCAAACATGCACTCTCTATACTCTTGTCAGCATATTTAAGAATGCTATTGTAGAAAACTAAAAACCACATGATCATCTCCATTGATGCAGAAAAGGCTTTTGACAAAGTCCAACACTCATTCATGTTCAAAGTCCTACAGAAAATT
>NW_004524703.1:1832778-1839446 GCF_000260255.1 Octodon degus
AAGCGGAAGACCCAATACTATTATGGGCTACTGGACTCTTTTAGAATATTTTGCTGAGTTTACACACCTATAATATTCAAATAATGGAACTAAACAAGAAAAGGGGATACAGATAAATGTTCATTTTGTATCTGTGTATTCAAAGTGGTTAAGATAGATATATAGTTACATTCTCTTAATGAATAGAGGGATTTGTTCTAATGGTGTTTGTAAATAGGAAATCAAGTCCGCATCTCGTACAGCAATTAACCACTAAGAAGATTGCATGCAGTGTGTTAATTGTTGAAACTGTCCTACCAATTTGATTTGAAACTGTCTCATTGCTATTTGTTTATCAATAAAATTATGTCAAAAAAAAAAAAAGAATGCTATTGTACAGGCAGGAGTGGTAGTTAAGACCTACCACTCCTACAATAATTTAAGACTATTAGTGGTAGTTCATGATCTTGGAAGACCAAATTTTACTCAGTTCTCATTATTGCAAAACTTCTGGACAGTTTTACTATCTAAACAGCAGTCAAGTAGCTTTAATATAAATATATATTAAAATAAAAATGTACAACATGCATATATATATATCTGTACACATAAACATATATATTTGAAGAAAGTATAATACACATGGAATTTATGCGCAAAAGAACCCACTGAGGGGCCGGGGAGATGGCTCAGTAGAATAAGTGCTTGCCTGGCAAGCGCAAGGGCCTGAGTTCAATCCCTGGTCCCGCAAAAAAAAAAAAAAAAAAAAAAGCCCAGTGAACCATTCCTGTAATATGCCTTTATTTAGAGAAACAGGCTCTCGGTGGAAACAGAGCAATGTAAGGACCTGGGGCCCTGGGCTCTCATAGCCCCTGACTGAGTGGGGCCTCCCCTGGGGCCCCTGCCTGGACCCACCATTCTCCGGGTCCTTCCGCGGGGCGGCCCCAAAGGCTGCGTGCAGGAACCAGCCCAGAAGTGGATCTCTGCCAGGCGTAATCAACCTGGCTGCCCTTGGCCTCCGCAGAAGTCCTGGGCTTGGTGGCTGAGGACCCGCCCAAGGAAGACCAGCTTCCTTGCCAGAATCCATGTGAATAACAACCAGGAGAGGACCACTTTTCCTTTTTTTTTTCCTTCCCAAGTGTGAATCAGCATGTCACTCATTCTCCCATGTAAACATTGACACAAATAGCTTACTTTTTTATTTTAAAGAGGAAGAACAAAAACAGAACAAAGACAGAAACGAAGCAATATATAACTATACAAATGGTACAGAATTTCAAACAAGAATAGAATTTTTAAACAAGAATAGAAAATTAACAATGGTTGTTATGTTATGTATTGTTACCATCAGATTTGTTGCTTAGATTGCCAGGTATAGGTATGCAAGATTGATCAGTGAAACCTTGACTTGGGACAGCAATATGTAATATAACAGCCAAAGCTGAGTACCTTTCATCTTGCTGTTGTATATTTAGGACATACAGGGTCTACAGGGTCTCACTATATAGGTTGAACTCATAGTGATCCTCCTGTTTTCAGTCCCCAAGCCCTGGGATTACAGGTGTGTGCCACCACGCCCAGTCTCTATGGCCATCTCAGCGTGCCCTGGGGCCAGGGACGGCACGTCATCCCAGGGATCAAACCCCGGCCCCTGCGTTCATCTTGCTGTTTTAAATGTGCACCATCTCTAATGTCTTATCTATTATTATACTCTCCTTAAAATAAATTTATAAACAAAAAGTGAAAAGAACAGGGGAAATTTAAGGTTTATTAAATGGCTTATTTTATCCTGAGGAAGGGAATGTTCCACACCACAACTGACAAGAGAACTGGGACCTGCCTATGTGGAAATAGCTTCTTTTGCTCAAGAAGGACATCGATGTGTTTATAGACTGAAACTTTGTGCCAAGCTGGTGGGGCGGGCCTAGTACCCCAGCACACCTGGAGGCTGAGGCAGGAGGACTGAAAGTTAAGTGTCCAGCCCGGGCAACCAATTTATTAATTTAGTGAGACTTTGTCTGGAGAAGGACTCTTTTTTTGCGGGGGCTGCCTCAGGTTGCCTTAAGACTGGGTCTGGGAATTGAACCACAGTCCCCCTGGGCCTGACTGTGTTTGTCCCAGCAGGTGCTTAAACAACTGAGTTAACCCAAAAGATCCCGAGACTTTGTCTTGAGAAAGAAAGAAAGACCAAAAAAAAAAGAAAAGAAAAGAAAAAAGAAGCACAAAATGTAATTGTTATTTGAGGGAAAATTTACATTGGTGTGGCTTCAGAACAATTAAGAATAAACTTTAAAACACAAAGGAAAATGTAATAACTAATTGGAAATACATTTCACTGCTATGGCAGTGGCGAGAGAGTTAACAGTCAGGGTTGCCTCAGGATTGCACCGCGTGTGCCCTGGCTGTGGCAACGCTCAAAGTGAAGGCTGTGGACACCGGCGCTGGGGAGACACGGTTTTGCTCAGCCTGCTCGGCTTCCAGTGAGCCTGATTATTTATTTATTTATTTATTTATTAACAAAGTAACATTATTTTGCATGACTTTCTCAGTTTTTCATCTCCAAAATGATTTTCAATATAGATAATGATCTAGTAAATTAAATGTACTTCAATTATTATTATTAGTAGTATTTGTATTTTAGTACAGGGTCTCGATCGGACTCGTGGCGATCCTCCTGTTTTCAGCCATCCCAAGCGCTGTGATTACAGGTGCGCGCCACCACGTCCAGCCTCAATCTCAGTCTCAGCACGCCCCAGGGGCGGGGCCAGCACGGGAGGCCAGGGATCAAACCCTGGTGCCTGGGCCTGCCTAAGCAGGCGCTTTAGTCCGCTGAGCTATCTGGCCAGCCTTGTACTTTAATTATTAATCACTGGATAGGTTTAGATCTCTGCTTTTGTAGAGTTATCATCTCTTATTAAAATATTTTCTTGGGACAAAGCCCTAGGAATAAAAGTATTTTTGGGCTAGAGAGTTGTTGGTGTTTGTTTCTCTTCTTTGAGCACGTGCTCGGTACACCTGCCTGCTTCTTTTTGTTCTCAGTGTGGAGAGCCAGGAAGGGTTTTGTGCTACAGGTACCAGTGCAGAGGGAAAGTCCGGGTTCACCGGTCCCAGCAGCTTCCAGCCGCGAGCTGCCTGAGGGGAAAGCCTCCGACGCCCCCATCGCTGAGCTCATCCGCAGGGCTTGGTCTAACAGGGAGCTGCAGCAGGAATCAGCTCACTCTGCCCTTTGGTGGGAAGGCAGGCCTGCGTCTCTGCTGCTGGAGCCCTCTCTCTCTCTGCTGTGCCGTGTGTGTGTGTGTGTGTGTGTGTGTGTGTGTGTGTGTGTGTGTGTGTGTGTGTGTTGGAGGAGGAGACAGTGTCTACACTGGCTGCTAACCTCCTGCCTTCGCTTTCGGGGGAAGGTGTGAGATGGGTCCTCTTCTTTCCACTGAGTACAACCTCGGGGCTATACAGGAAAAGTCTGGAGGACGGGACGCTGGACACATCAGGAGAGGACGCGGGTCACATCTGGCCTCTCCCCTGAATTCCGCTGGAATGGATGGAGAGCTGCAGGAAGCAGCGTGGGCGCTGTCTGGACTCAGCATCTTGGTCACCGCCTGCCACCTAGTGGCCATGCTGAAACGCTCCTAGCACAACGCTATACTGTATCGCGGATTTAGCCCCAAAAACCAAACCCAGAGGGACAGTTCTCTGGCAGCCAGTTACATTTCACTTTCTTCCCCTTTGCTCTGTTCGAGGGGAAGGACTGTACTGGGGATTTAACCCAGGGCCCTCCCGCTACATCCCCCAAATTTAAAAAAAAAATATTTTGAGGTAGGCTTCTATTGAATTTTTAAATGTCATTTGCATTTTGTCATATATGTATAATGCTCATACAGCTAAAGTTTTAAGTTAAAAAAGCTTTGTCAAATATAACCAGAGGAAGTTTGGAAAGGAGTCAGTTTCTGGAAATTAAAGCAAAAGGAATATTAATGTGAATATGAAAAAGTTGGAAACCAAAACATTAAAAGTGATTGCTTTTCAGATAACCTTATATAAAATGGGAAATAAACATGACTCTAAAATTCACTTCAAGGGCCAGTGAGATAGCTCAGCAAACTAGGCACCTGCTTAGGGGAGCTCAGGGACCAGGTTTGATCCCAGGCACCACAGGCTGCACCGGCTGGGAACCTGAGTGTGCTGAGCCGGCGAGAGAGTCCGGGTGTGGGGGCACATGCCTGTAATCCCAGTGTTGGGGAGGCTGAAAGCAGGAGGATCACTACGAGTCTGAGCTGTGTAGTGAGACCCTGTACCAAATACATTAAAAATTAAAATAAACTTCACTTCAAAGGCAGACACGGTGGTACATATATATAATCCTAGCACTTAGGAGGCTAAGGCAAGAGTTTGAGGCCAGCCTGGGCTACAAAGGGAGTTCAAGGCCAGCCTGAACTGCATTTCAAGACCCTGTCTCAAAAAAAAATAATCAATCAATCAATCAATCAATCCATCAATCTTCACTTTTCCTGACTTCAACAATTCAAATCATTTACATTTCTCAGGTTCTTTTCCTTTGTTTCTCATCTTACGAATACAGCAGTCTGCGCACAGAACCCTCAACCTCCTTGTATCACCATCTGTGTCAGAAAGCTGAGTAAAATCAGCAGATCCCCTAGCCATGAAGTGTGCTGTCCAAAGGGTAAATGACCCTCGTAAAGCGCGCCATATTTGCCTGAGGCCCACAGTGGGGCAGAGCTCTGACTCAGCACAGGGTCATCCTGTGGAAGAGCCATAGCCACATAGCCCGAGTCCCCTGTGTAGGCTTGGGGTCTCAGCGGGCACTGAGTGCTCCGGCTGCCATTCCCCAGGGCGTTAGCCTGCCACAGCCACCATAGTAACAAAGTGCTGCAGTTTGAGAAGCAGGCACTGCATCCCACAGCTCTGGAGGCCACAGGGACATGACGGTGTGGGTTGAGGAGGCTTCCTCTACAACCTGTCCCTGGTTGTAGACTCCTTGCTCTGTGCCCCATGCTGTCCCTCTGTGAGTCTGTGTCCTAATCTTAGTGGATGAGGACCCAGAAACACCTGATTAGGGACCACTCTCTGACTTTGTTTTATCTCCTTTTTTTTTTTTTTTTAATTTGGTTCCAAGGATCAAACTCAGGACCTTATATCTGCCAGTCAGGTGCTTAAGCCACTGAGCTATCTCCACAGCCCTCTTTCTCCTTCTCCTTCTCCTTCTTCTTCTTTTTTTTTTTTTTTTTTTTTTTTTCTATTTTTTGAGGCAGGGTCTTATTATGTAAGCAGCCTGGCCTCAAACTCAAAGAAATCCTCCTGCTTCAGCCTCCTGAGTTCTGGGATTATGGGACTACCTGACCTCATTTTATCTTAAATTCTTTTCTAACCACATCTCCAAACACACAGCTGTATTTTGAAGTACTATATAAGCTTTGAGGTGGAGGAGGACACGTGTTAGCCTTTAGTGTTAGACAGGAAGAGGCCAAACTGTGCCCTGCAGAACCGTGTGGCTTCAAGGTCACAGTCAGCACACAGCAAGCCAGTGTGAGGCCAGGTGTACGGTGGGTGCTCAGTGAGCAAGTGGCTCTTCCGCCTATGCCTGGATGTTGAATATCAGAGTTCCTTGAAGCTGGGGCCCTCTCACAGAAGCCAGATGTTTTCTGTTGGGTCAGAATGTCCTTTATGCACTGGGAATATGCTGCTTCCCCAGGTCCTGATCCTCCAGCTTGCCCGGAAGGGGAGGTGGCTGAGTGCTCTGTGCACAGGTAGTGAGCTCACAGGTTCTGCAGCCCAGCTGTCCAACTGCATGGCTGGTGTCCTAGGCAGGGGTGTGATGTCCAGCCTCGGGGCCTCCTCAGTTTCCCTGTTTAAAAAGCAGAGGTCATAGTGTCAGCACCTGATCTATAGAGTCCTCGTGAGGACCAACTAAAAGGTACAAAGAAGCCGTCAGCACAATGACCAGAGGCCACAGGCGGCTCTCCAGGACTGTTCTTTCCCAGTAGGGCTTTTCCCTGCCTCCTGGCACCTGCTGCTCCAGACATTTCTCTGTAAGCAGTTGTCTTGCAGTCTGCTGTCCATGCTGCTGTGGCCATGCAGGCTGCTGAGAGGTGGTAGCCGGGCCGCTGATGCTCCCCTGCCCATCCACGCCTAGCAGGAGCCTGTGGGGCCCTGGGCTGTGTTGGGCTTCAGAGCTCCCTGGCTCCCTGGCTCCCTCCCCATGCACCTTCCCAGAGACCTGTGGCCTCTCAGAGGGTCTTTCTGTCTGCCCTGCACCGCTCTGCTCTGGGCTGTCACGGGTCTGTAACTGGAGCATTTTTCTCAGGCACCTCCAACCTGCAGCTGCAGTGCAGGGTGCAGAGGGTCCCTGCACAGGCACCAAGTGGGATGTGAGCACCCGGGCCAGTTTGGGCTGGAGCTAAGGGCCTGGCCCAGGACCTTCTGGGAAGCTGTGCCTTCCGCCTCTCACATTTTTTCCTTTTTTTGGTGTTACTGGGGATTGAATCCAAGGCTTTTTGTACTGAGCTACATCCCCAGGCCCACTTATTCATTTTAACATTTTGAGGCAATTTTATGTTAAGTTGCTAAATTGCTCAACATGGGCTTAAAGTGATGATCCTCCCTCAGCTTCTCAGAGTTTTGAGATTACAGGTGTATACCATCATGTTCTATCTTCTCTCCTCTGTCTCTGTCTC
>NW_004524703.1:1839641-1858095 GCF_000260255.1 Octodon degus
TCTCCTCTCCTCTCCTCTCCTCTCCTCTCCTCTTCTCTGTTCTCTTCTCTTCTTCTTCTTTCTCTCCATACCCTTCCCTATGGTCATGGAAACTGAACTCAACTCAGGGCTTTCATAATAAGCTGCATCTTCAGTCCTTTCTTCCTCCCTCCCTCCCCACCCTCCTACCTTCTTCCCTCCCTCCCTCCCTCCCTCCCTCCCTCCTTCCTTCCTTCCCTTCCCTCCTGCCCCCCTGCCTTCCTGCCTTTCATTTTAAGAGAGGTTCTTATAAAATCGTTAAAGTTCTCATTCTGGTGCCAAACTTATGACTTTCTTGCCTCGGCCTCCCGAGTGCTAGGATCACAGGCATGTGCTACCCTGCCCAGGCTCTTCTCCCCTCTTTTAGGAAGTTTTCAGTAAGTATCTGAGCCACTGTGGTGCTCTACCTCCCCTGACTTTGTGGTCACTTCTTTGTGTGTCTGTGTACATTCTTTAAAGAGCTGAGGCCCGGTGGGCAGAACCCAGATTGCTTCTGGGTGCAGGAGGTGAAGGGGAATTCAGGGCTGTGGAGGACACTACCATTTGCTAGCCAGTGTGGCCACCACTCTCTGCATCCAGATTTGTTTCAATGATAAAATCAGAGTGATTCCATCCTGTGCTTTCCGTGACTTGTAAGAATCAAAAGAGCTCAAGTCTGAGAAACACTTTGAAACCTCAAAGACAAACAAACACCAGCTGCTGTTGATTATCAGTGAATCCCCATGTTAAATCCTTTCCTTGTCTGTCTATCCATGTCTCTGTCCTTTATAACAGGCAGGTCTCAACCAGACCAAACAGCTTTATGCCTTACTTGGAAAGGACCTGGCAAAGGGAATCGCCCCGTAAGCCCCAGGACATGGAAGACACCAGCTGGGCACGCAGGCCGAGCTCCTTCTGGCAAGCTGCTCAGATGACAGTGCCTGGAGGGGCAGGTTCTTGCCATCTGTCGAGGAGTCTGGCCCCTGCTCAAGGTCCCAGCTCTGTTTCTTGCTGATGACCATGGCGTGAGGCTCTGGGTCTCAGACATTTGTGGCCTAGATGACCCCGTCTCTAGGAGGCCCTGCAGGAGCAACTCATGTGTGTGCATTTCCTGTTACTGCTGGGGTTGGTGGGCGCTGTTTCTGCCCACTTGGCTGCCACCACTGCCCAGGGGCATCACGGAGGGCTTTCTGCTGGCTGGTGGATGGACTCTCACCACTTCCCCTGCACCATTCTGCCCAAGCTAGGACTGAAACAGCACGCGGATCTATGCATGTACTTTACACCTTCATTTAGCTGTGTGTGGTGCTCAGTGGTCGTCAGGCCAACGCTCAGAAGTTCATGGCCTAAGAAATTAAAATGCAAGGGGTTGCACGAAGTGAGAGAGAATCATGCCTGAATCTTGACCCACATTGTTCAAAGCTGTTCACCTATGGACTCCTCCACATCCTCATAGGCAACCTCGTGTGCTCATGGCAATCCCAGCTATTCAAGCAGCCTTTTTTTGTTGTTTTAAATCAACACACTATCTTTTTTTTTAGAGTGGTTTTAGGTTTGCAGAAAACTGAACAAAAAATATGGCATTCCCAGACTCCCTCATATATCCCAGGTTTCCTATGATTGGCATCTTGCGTTGGTGGCATCTGTTTTTGTGACTGATAAGCTAACATTGGTTCATTACTGTAAATTGAGGTCTATAGTTCGTACTTGTGTTCATGCCTGTGTCATGCATTCTATTCTTCCCAATACTGAATATCATGTATCCACCATATACCCAGAGCCATGGCAGAGTTGGACAGAAGGTCTCGCCGCCCTGATTGTGCCCAGCGCTTCCCCCTGTCATTCATCTCTACTCCTCTCTCCCCACCATGTCTTGGACATTTTATATCCACCATGGTGCCTGGCTCTGGACTGCACCCTGGAGATGATAACTGCGTGCACATTGGTCTACAGCCACGGTAACCAGAGAGATGAAAGCACACAGGTAAGGACCATCAGCACACCATCCTGATGCCCAGGGCCATAGGGCAGAAAAACCAGGGTCTCTGCCAAGTGAGGGTGTTCTGCATCAGCTGTTCATGAGCAGGAAGCAGAACCTCGGCCTGAGCCAGTCCTCTCTGGAATGAGCGAAGAGCTGTGATTTGTTCACAGTGTGCTGGGCCCTGTATGTGTGTGTGTGTGTGTGTGTGTGTGTGTGTGTGTGTGTTGTGTGCAAGTGTGTGTGTGTGCACACGTGTGAAGGGGAGCAGGTCATCTTGCTGCAGAGAGGAGCTGAGCCCCTTACAAAGCAGCATCCAGCTGGGCAGCACATAAAGAAATGGTGCAATTTGGTAAAAGGCGAAAGATTTATATGATCTAAAGAGAAACCAGAGTATTGCGCTATTTGGGTTGTTAGAAAGATCACCCTTCTGAGAGGCCTGAATGCAGCCAGTGCTCGCCCTGGTGAAGTGGCGGATCCCTGGACTCCTTCATGCCCACTTCAGCAGCACCAGCTTCCCTCCCCACTGGGGTAGAGAGCTGATTAGCAGCAGAGCGAGGAGAGGGAAGTGGTGCCCTGGTGGAGCGTGCAGGGGGCTGCAGCTGCTGGGAAGAAAGTTGTGCTAGGTGGTGCTGGGCAGCGATAGGGGGGACAACACGTGCTGCAAGTGGTCACTGCTGGGCCTCATCTCTGCACCACTGGCTGTACCATGGCCTCAGGACCAGCCCTCCTTTGCTTGTGGGTCCCTAGTCCAGGAATAACCCTGCTGGAGCCTCCACATTAGGGCCTAATGAGGGGACAGGTGCAGGTCCAGTCCGGTTGCGAGGGGCTACGAGCCTGGAGGCCGCACAGACTGCAGGGAGCAGCTGAGGACCGCCTCGCGTGTTTCATCAGCACAGATGCCTTTACACAGTGGGTTCCCTTAGGTACCTCATGCACACTGGAGCTCACATGCCAGACGAGGAGCAGGAGGCAGGAGGAGCAGGTGCCTGAGTGTGAGAGTGGAACCAGCACTTCGCCCAAGCACTGACTGCTCAGCCATTAGCTAAAAGAACAGACTCCTTGGCTCACATTTCTTTCATAATACATTTTACATCTTGTTTTTTAACTATAAAAATCTAAAGATAAAGCCAGGCATGGTGGTGCAAGACTGTAATCCTAGTACTAGGGAGCCTGAGGCAGGAGGAATCTATAGATTATGAGTTCAAGGCCAGCCTGAGCTGCATAGCAAGACTGTGTCAAAAAACCCAAACCAAACCAAAACAAAAACTCCTAAAGCCAAAAATCTAGAAAGGAATGATTTAACAATACTTTTCAAAAAATTAAATGCATTTATTATAGTAGATATAGGATTGGCCTTATAACAAAGGCCTTATAAAGACCAACTGACAGTGCTACAAACAAGGTAATATTTTCTTCTCGATAAGCTAAGATCTAAAGGAAGCCACCCAGAGGCGGGAAGGAGGTGCCACCAAGGCACTGCAGGGCAGACTAATTCCAGCTCTTGGCTTTGCCACTCCTGGGTGGTGGCTATTGTGCTGATGGCACAAGATAGCTTCCCGAGCGCCAATCATCAGATCCATAATCCTGGGGGCAAAACTGAATGAGAAGAGAAAAGAGGCGAGAAGAGGAGAGGAGGAGAGAGGAGACTGGCTGTCCCTTCTAGGAGAGTCCCTTGAAGTCCCGTAAAGCATTACGATACCAAGCTGGAGCATTTTCTTACCTCCTCACTCCAACCCAGCACAAGGGTCCCCACAGAACACCCCCTTCTCCCCCCATGAAGCCTCCCCTTCCCGTGTTGCCCTGCTCCTGCTCCTGTGTGCTGCAGCTGTCCCAGGACTTCTGGGTCTCTCCTGAAGAGATATTTTGCTAAGCACTAAGAACAGCTCTGCTCGAGTTCTAAGTCAGCCCTAGTGAAGACCCGAATTTGTTGGTGGCAGCAGATCCCAGTTATGAGACACTACGCTGCCATCCAGTAGCAGCACCCTTCAGAGTTGTGAGGGCTTTGGGAGACCTCACAGACAAGATGAGATTTTGGGGGCATCAGAAGACACCCAGGTCCCAGTGCTTTAACTGATGCAAGGATTGTGTGTGTGTGTGTTTTTGTTTTTTTGTGCTCCTGCTGAAAGCTCCATGGAAATTTCAGGAAGCATCTAGTCATGCAGTCACTTGTGCATCAAGCTTGCAGAAGGGCTACATGAAGACCTTCCTCCATGACCATGGAGAAGGAACGGAGCTGTGACCCTGGCACCAGCTCCTCAGCTCGCACCCAGTCTGCCATGTCTCAGTGTCCCATGTTCTGAGGTTTCAGGCACACACCGGTAGTGAGTTTTTAAAAGCAAAATCCAGCTGGGCATGGTGGTACATGCCTCTCATCCCAGCACACTACAGGCAGAGGCAGGAGGATCACTATGAGTTCCAGGCCAGCCTGGGCTGCATAGTAAGCTCCAGGCCAGCCTAAACCATGTAGCAAGACTCTATTTCCAAAAACAACAAGGACAACAATAACAACAAAATAAAAAGCAAAATTCAGTCTGTGTAAAGAGGATATCCTTTATTATAGGATCAGATCTTCACTATCATTCTTAGAGATTAAAATTTTTCTTTATGAAATGGTGGTGATGGTAGTTGGTAGAATTAAAGGGGAAAAACCTTACTAGGCAAAATAAAATATGAGTGACATTATCGTTCTGACCTTTTTACTTGTTATTAAAATTTTTCCCAATTGGTTATGAAACCTGACTGCCAACCACACTAATTGTGGGCAAGCCTCCGACTGGGGAGATTCTTAGTGGGCCTGGGGGTCCTACAATTCAGGTGTAAGGTAAGGAGAAAATAGGCTGAAAAACAAAAACAAAAACAAAAACCAACATCCAAAGAGTGTTGGATCTTGGTCAAGAATAAAGTTTAAATGCCTTTCCTCATTGGTTTTGTTGCTGATTATATAAATCCATTTTGAATGCACAGCCAATCACAAGCAAGGAGTGTGTGCACACAGGGTTATGGGAGTCCTGTGTGGGATTATGGAAATCCTGCATAGGGTTACGGTAGCCCAGTGGACCCAAATCCTGGGAATTTCTGGGACTGTGGCCTGTGGCAGCCCTCATGCATTATCTCACTAAGATGGCTTTAGGACAATATGCACTGCAAAAGGAAGGTTACTTATGTTATATATTTAGCCTAAAGCTATGATAACATCCTTTGGCATGGCTGTTATCTGATGGTATTTGAAACTGAACCCACTTCCTATTTCCAGGCATTAACAAATGAGAGTCTTCACGTTGTCTAGTGTTATTTCCTGACTTTAAGACAGATTTCTTTTCTCCAATTCACTCGTTTATTTTTTTAAAAAAGATCTCCTTTAGACAATTATATTTCCCAGAATTGTTTAAGCCTTGTTATTGTTCTCCATGAGAATGTTTCCTATTTAGCTCTAGCCATGGAACTAGACGGGAATTCTCTTGAATATCTGTCTGTGCCATACTCAGAAGATGTATGGGACACTTGAGAGGTAAATCACTGGATGTGGGGAATCAGGACCCCAGCTTAGCACTATTATCCCAACATGCCTGTGGCCAGAGGACGCATGGGGCAATGAAGCTTGACATTTGCCCCAAAGAGTTGGACCAGGAGAGACAGTGCACAACTAGGTGTAAATATGACAGTCACAGTCCCTCTGCCCCACAACAACTTCAGGGAGTAAGACTGAAGGGAGGAGACAGGAAATACCATGCCATGGATAACAATTACCTGCACGTCTTACAATGGAAAGAGCACTAGCTCCCAGTATCAGAAATGTCACTTTTGGGCAAGTGTGGTGGCACATGCCTGTAATTCCCAGCACTCTGGGAGACTGAGGCAGGAAGATCACAAGTTTGAGTTCAGCTTGGGCAATTTAATGACTTAGTGAGACCCTATCTTAGAATAAAAAATAAAAATGTGAACATAGTGCAGTGAAGGCCCCGAGTTCAACTACCAGGTCAGGGGGAAAATGAAAAGAAACCCCACTGTTGTGTAGTGAGAGCGAGCCTGCTGTCACAGCTGGGGATTCGCCTCCGCAGCAGAGCCCAGCACTCTAAGAGCTGGTGAAAGCTCTGGTTCAGTGCCTTACTTGCTTCATCTGAAGATGACAAAAGGTTGTTTTAAGGGTGTAATTAATTTAATGAGCTTCATTTGTGTAGAACCATGTCCTGCATATAGAGCATACTCAGTAAATATGAGTTATTACAAGTAAACATTTTTTTTTTTTTTTTTTTGAGACAGGGTCTCACTTTATAGTGCAGGGAGGCCTTGAACTCACTATGTAGCCCAGGCTGGCTTTGAACTCCCGGCAATCCTCCGGCCTCAGCCTCTCTAGTACTGGGATGACAAGCTTGCGCCATCACACCTGGCTCACAAGTAAACTTCAAGGATTCGCTGATTTGGCAAAAGACTTTCACATTTCATGTTCTGAGGGCTCCTGGCTTCTCGCTATAGATCCACACTCTGATACGGGCAGCCTAGGTGCTCAGGGCTTCTCCAGGGCAGAGTGGCTGCTGACTGGCTACAGGCGCAAAGAGCCTAGGCTGCAACGCAGGTGGGCATCTGTGATGTCGCCCCTCTCAGTGTCATGAAAACCACTCTGCCTTTAAGAGACAGCTTAGACTTACTCGAAGGCTTCGTCCTGTGGCACCAAGAGGTGCCCCATTTTGGGTTTCTCATATAGGAGAAACCCTGCGATATTTAACCGCGTATGTCTGCTTTATTTTACTTGGCACTATGGTCTTTCTCCTTCTTGTTCTAAGGCCCCTCACTCCTGCGGTCTCCCGGACTTCTCTACAATGCGGCCTCCTAGCCCCAGCATCTGTGGACGCTTTTGGGCCAAACCCCTGGCACTTGGCCTCCACCTTGCAGCTTGCCTTCCTGCCCAGAGCTGAGGCCTCGACGCAGGGAGCCCCTGGCCATTTTCCACCCGCATCTCGGCTGGAGCTCCTTTGAGGGAGGCAGAGGGAGAGTTGCAGGAGCTCGGCCTGGACCACAGCTGGTGCTCTGGCCGGCCCAGGGCTGGGAAGAAGGGCCGACACACTTCACTTCCGAACCACTGCCCATCTCACTAGGCCGCCCAGTCACCTTCCGGCCTCACTTTGCAGCCCCAGACCCAGCATGGCGCGTCGCTGTGCCCCTCCGCCTGCTCCGGGATCCCGCGGTCACTTCCTGAAGCGCGTCTGGGAGGCGCCTCGCACCCACTCGGACCCCGGCCTGTGCTTCCCGGGCGCCGCCCCCGCCGCACTTCCCTTCTCGGTTTTGCCCGGAAAACGGCCGGAGCCCAGGGCGAACTTTCTGAGGTCGCAGGGTCCGGCTCTCCAGCCCGAGCGCGCGTGTGCAAGGGCCCCGCCGGGTAGGAGACGCCGGCCTCGGCGGGAGGAAGGAGCCGCGGCGCCAGCCCCCTCTCCGCTGCCCGCGGCCGCAGCAGCATGCCGGGCGGGGGCTCCCGGGGCGTCCCGGCCAGCGGCGGCGGCCACTGCGCAGGTAGGCGGGGTCGGGCGCCCCTGGAGAGGCGAGCGAGGCCGAGGCAGGACGCGGCGCGGGGCGGAGTGGGGCTCTGGCCGGGAGGAGCGGCCGGCGGCGACCCGGCACCCGCAGCTGGCGAGCCCTTGGCCGGGCCTCGTGGGTCACCGCGCCCCAGCCGCGCTGCGGACCCGCGGGACTACCGGGGAAGACGGGGCGAGCCTCCCCACGGTGCGGCGTCCGCCTCGCCGCCCACTTCCTTCTTGGGTCGGTGCCGCGAGGCCAAGCGTGCCACCGCCAGCCGCTTTCACCAATGACAGAACTCCGTGCGCTCACGCTTAGAACGAGCGCAAAAGAATAGCTAAGCTTTCCTTAGCGAGTGAGACGTGGAGTTACGAAAGCTGCGCAGGGCCCTGGCTGGGCCGGGAGGGGGCCAGGCATCCCAGTTGCCTCTCTAAACGCGGGAGCCTCAGTTTCTTCAAATGTGAGCGCTCTGAGATTATCTGGCTTCCCGGACTCCCTTTAGCTTTGCTCTGCGCTAAAGCACTCTGCAAATGTGCCTTCTCTGGATAACGCTGGGACACAGGAGTCAGAGGAGACAGCCTTACGCACCCCACCCCTAGACTCAGCCGCGCCTCAGTTTCCCCATTTGTAAAAGGGCCGCTTTCACCAATGACAGAACTGTGTAAAAGGCACAGATTATGGTATTTATAGGACAGTGTTGTTATAAGGTTACATAATGGTAGATTTGAACTCCCTGAGATAGCAAAGTCTCACAAACTTTCGTTGCTATTTTTGTGAAGCAAAACCTAAATAATTTGGAATAATCTGAGAGTACCAGTTTGATTAAAGCACACATATCAAGGCATTTACAAAGACATTGAGTTTCACTGTGTCCGGGCACATGGGGTTTCAACGAAGACTTGCGGGGAGCCTTACACAGTAAACTTGCTTTCTGCGCTGTGGCCTTGAGTCTTGTCTTCTCATCCTCATCCAATTACAAAAAGATGAAAGAGAATAAGGGTAGCGAGGACTGCTTTGCGCGGATAGCACTGCCTGAGGCTCAGGTGTGTAAAGCACCGGACACCTGGTGGAGCCCGAGTCCATGCACAAGTGGAGCCCATCCAGTTATTAGGAAGGAATAACAACGCCTTCATTGTACCATGTGCCAGGCCATCTTTTGTCAGTTCTTCTGGGGGAATCCTCCGCCAGCTTTCGTGGGGCTGCTGCTGCAATCCTACCTCGGACGCTGGCTTTTGGAGTCGCTGCCTTTTTCCCCAGTGCATACAGCTGTAAAGTGTCTATGGGAATTAGAATGTGGGTGTGGGTGCCTCTCACAACCGTCCCTAAGCAGCGGTTGGCTGGAATTTAGTGAGAGAGGAGCCCCGTGCAGGGCAGATCTACGTTGGCTTGTAGGTAGCACATCGGACATGTACATGGTACTGAAACTGTAAGAGTGGATTGTTAGCCCTGCAGGAGAGACTACAATAGTCATTTTTTTTGGCCCATGTTTATGAGTCCCATTTCTAAACTGTCTTGACAAAACGAGTGATGAAAATGTGAACAGAGAAACAGCGTTAAACTGGAAATGATGGATGGTGAGATTTTGTTGCAAATCTCTGGTAAAGTAGAATCCGGATCAATGTTCTATTCTAGCACTTCTATTTGCTGGGACTCTTAGGATGGCAGACGAGGTGGGGCTGAAGTGGTGACTTTGGTGTCATGCTCACTTTGCAGGCATGAGCCCCAGTACTGCCGCTGGGAGCTCCGGTTCACCTGGCATGGGGGTGGGGAAGGGTTGGGAGATGGAGTGCAGGCTGAGTCTGTGTTGCAGAAACAACCCTCGTTCTTATGCTTCCCACGGGAAGTTTCTCTTACGCAGTTTTGTTTTTCCAAGAGCAGTGCATGCCCATTACAACAGGCACAGAACATTACAAACGAATAGAGACCAGCTGTAATCTCCCAAGTGTAGTCAAATAGCTCCGTGTCTCCATTCTTGTTATCCATTTTCCTGTACTCTTCAATTTATACCGATTTCTAAGATGGGATGCAGGTTATGGTTTTTGTCAAATGATGAAGCAACGTATGCTGATAGCTCAAACATGAAGACATTAATTTAGGAAAAGAAATCATTTATTGTTTATTTTTTTAATCTTTTTTATTGTGCTTATTAAAACTTTTTTTTTTTCTTCCTGGAACTGGGGATTGAACTCAGGCCCCTGAGCTTGCCAGACAAGTGCTTATTCCACTGAGCCATCTCCCCAGCCCTTAAAACTTTATTTTACAAAGACCTTAGTCAGGCATGCTATCACACAGCTGTAATCCCAGCATTCAGGAGGCTGAAGCAAGAGGGTGCTTTGAGTTTGAGGCTGGCCTGAGCTACATAAGTGAGTTCAAGGCCAGCTTGCACTGCATAGTGACATCCTGTGTCAAGAAAGAAAGACTGATTTTTAAAAACATCTTAAAATTTGGGGGCTAGGGCTAAAACTTAGTGCTAGAGTGCTTATCTAGCACTTGGGAGACCCTAGGTTCTATCTCCTACACTAAAAACAAGCCAAAAAAGAAAATCTTTTCTCTTTTTTTCTTCTTCTTTTTTCTTTCTTTCTTTCTTTTTTTTTTTTTTGTATTTTTAGGGAAGTGTCCACAGAGTGTTCAGGGTCTCACTAGTAGATTGGACTCGTAGTGATCCGGCTGTTTATAACCTCCCAAGAGCTAGGATCATAGATGAGTGCCACCATGCTCAGCCTCAATTGTCATCTCAGCGTGCCCCTGGGGTGGGGTGGCATGGCAGGCCCTGGGATCAAACCCTGGCCCCTGCACCTGCTTGCAGGCGCTTTAATCTGCTGAGCTATTTGGCCGGCCCAAAAAAGAAAAATCTTAAGTTTATGATTGGAGGCCTATTAGAGATTCAGTGAAGCTTAAAGGTTTAATGAAAACTGTAATTGTGGTTTTCATTAAATTTACTGCTAGACCTACAGAGCAAAAAGAGGGTACAGTGGTGATACTAGCCAGAACAGTTTCTGAGCCTAATACTAGATAACATTTTAGATTAGAGTTAGATCATTTAGACTAGAATTGGAACCAGGCTTTCATAAATAATGATGACAGTAATCAGTTATATGCTTTGTTGTTACGCAATCCAGGCAAAGCCTGCTGCTCCCAGAGGTGCTGTGGACAGCAAGCCTGCGCTGGGGCTGGTGCTTTCCTGCCGCTGTCATGAGGGCTACCTGTGGGCAGCTATTTTTTCCTCAGCACCATTCACAAAAACAAGACTTTTAGTCTCAAGGAGTCTTTGTTCTTGACTTTAATGACTGTGATTAAAAATTCCTTGGCCAATAATTCCTGTGCAATGATGCAATTTTAAAATTTTAAAGTTTTAGTGTTTTGACTTTTTATTAGTGCATAATTGACATATATTTAATTGTAGGGAATTTGGACCTGTACATAATATATCTCAGTTCTGTTTTCTCCATTCCTTTCCCCTCCCTTCAACGCTTCATCCCCACCCCCATTTACACAAACTTAGCTTCTATGTATTTCTTTTCATTCTCTTTTTCTTCCTTTTTCCTGCCTTCCTCTTTCCCTCCTTCCTGGCTTGTTCCCCTTTCCATTTGAACATGTTCTTCCTACTTCCCAATGTCTGTCCTCCGTTTTGCTTGTTTACCCTCTGGGTTTCTTGCACAAGAGAACACCATATTTAAACTTGTGTGTCTGATTTATTTCACTTAAGGGCATGTTCTCGAGGTGCATCCATTTGGCTACAAATGATTCAAGTTCATCTTCCTTTAAGGCAGAGTAGTAGTACTCCATTATACAGTGTTTCTTTAATCCAAAATATTTTCTTTGCTCTCAAAGTCAGTCTGCCAGCTGCTCCTCTGAGCAGAAGCTTTGCAATTCTCCACTTGGGAGAACAGTATCTGGCCAGTGTCTGGCCTCGGAGGTGATAGGGGCACAAGGAGTGTGTCTGTAGCTCATGCGACCATCCATCCCATGTCTCTCCTGTGTCTTGCTTGATTTCCCTGCCCTTGTCCCCTCTGGATGGTAAGCGCATTTGGGTTTCTTGTGATCACTAGGACCCTCTGTCCCTAACTGTAAGAAACAGGACCACAGATGGATGAAAATGCAGAAGATAAACTGGTTGACCCATTGATGCCTGTGTTTAACAGCTGTTGAGAACTGTGTATTTGGCAGCCTTGTTGTAAATGAAGCCACAGCCCTACACTTTCTTCCTTGTGTCCGCTTCAGGGGCACGTGGCCTTTTGCTCATCCTGGAAAAAAAAGGTGGATAAGCTTGTACCTGTCCTTTGTAGCATTTGCCTGTCATGGTGGCATTTTACCCTTTCTTGGCACATGGGTTTTAACTCTCAAGGAGATGCAAGTGAGACCGTAAGGTCCTTGAGGGAGCACCTGCCACCTTTGAGGGCCATGCAGGTGTCTTGGAGTGTCGAGAGCTGTGGTGGAGCATGGAGGTGTGCCACTAAGCCGTGTGGTTCATCCTGCATGTGGCTTGTTCAATGAGTTGACCTCCTCCTTTTATTTATTTAGCCATCTGACTCAGTGGGAAAGCGATGTTAGCATGCCAAGAGGCCTTAGGGGGGATCCCTAGCCCTGATGAATGGAATAATTGAAAACTTAGACTCTTGGTTACTTTCTTTCACTGTCAGCTGGTCCTTAAGAAACCATTTTCCTTTATTTAACATTTATTGAGTGTCTTGTTGGTCTAGCAGTAGTTATCATTAGAGCCACATATTAGTAAGGTATCATTTTTGAAATTTCATTTAGAGAGAAATCTTGCTAAAAATAGCGATTGTCCTTTGATGGAACATGCCGCTTTGAAAGATAGTGAGGTTTTTATTATTGGGAGCATGCAAGCCAATGTTGGATGACGCTAGGGTGGGTGCCATGGAGGGTCTGGTCTGCATTGTGGAGGGACGCTGTAGGAGGTGCTGTGACACACGGGAGCATTTCCAGATCGAGGATTCTGTGATTCTTGTACTGGAGGCCTGGGTTTTAGCTGCTCTGTACATTTCCCATCCCCTCCTGCTGGGTTTTCTCATTTTGCCTCCCTAGGTGGCTCAGTTTCCAGATGCCTAGACAGTTCCAGGCAGGAAGCCACCTGGGTGAAGCACCTCCTTGCACCCCTTGGGGCTGAGCACTTCTAGGGCTGGTATTAACCATCAGCATGATTATGTGCATCCAGGTGAGCCAGTCTACCAAGAATAGAAACATACATTTGACAGGTGGCCCTGCAGGGAGACTAATTGCTTTTAGAGGCTGAATGGTGAAATATCTGAAGTTTAACGAGTCAGCTAGCTCCCAGTTGTGGAATCTGAGTTGAGGTTCTATTTCGTGACATGCACACCAACCTGATTTTTTTTTTTCTATACTTGGCATTTCCTGATTTGTGGATGGATTGGTAAGAGGACTTGGCATACTTGTGGGGCTTTTTTTTTTTTTTTTTTTTAAACTCAGGAGGATGTATGTGTCTTGTCTTTGTAAATGAAAGCATCTTACTCAGATACTGATCAAAAAGGATTATTTTACAGTGGTTAAATAAAAATGTCAATTCAGAGATAAATTAGGATTCTCATGTTTCTAATTTATTGGAGGCCTAGAATGATGAAAGCTGTTTTGTGACCACAAATCGTCTCATGAATAAGTTTGCATATTTCAGTAGGATTCTTTATATTTCTCTTGTGCTTTGTATGGCAGCCATAGGTCTGGCAAAGTGAACCATGAGGGTAGTGTCCAGGAAGTGGATAATTCATATTCAGTTTAGACTGTAGATTCTGGGGTTAGGAATCACCTTGACTCCAATAATCTCTTTGTTTTTCTATGTCTTGTAGAATTCTCTTAGAGACATTAATGTATCTATTGATTCCTTTTGCTGTATTCATTCTTTCCTTCAAGGGTACTTATTTAGCACTTCCTGTGCTGTGTGCTGTGTTATGTGCTGCATCCTCCAATATTAGTAGCTCATCTTTAAGTTCCATCCAGACTGGGGGAAGATCACAGGAAGCCTGGTGTTCTTCCTAAGAGGTAGTGTATGGGTGGCCTCTTGAAAAATAGGATAGTGACAGGCTCAGAACAGAATGTAGAAAAGGAAAGAAGGGAAGGGAGAGGATGAGAAGTGAGGCTGTGACATGTGTACTTTTCTTTAAAGCCACATGCTTAGAAACCCAAGCTTCCTCTACTTCCTCTGCAGTGGTCTGAGCTGACTGGGCCCACAAGGTGGTGTTGGCCACCAGTATAGAGGATGTGGGTGTCTCAGGCCTTGAGCATGGTAAGCATTCACTCAGCTGTGGTGCATGCCTGGAGTGTGTCATGCTGGCTCTGCACCAGATGGTGTGGCCACAGCATGTGTGGCCTCTAGGACTGTGTGCTTATCTGGCCTCCAGGGATTGATCGTATGCCAGATGGCACGTGGTATGGATTTAATGCACTGGACTCTTCTCTTGGTGCTGCCTCCTGGGTGAACTCTTGGACACCACAATTTGTGGCTGAGGGCAAATGATGCCCCTCACTGTGCCCTACCATGCTCTGGGGGCCCTGCTGGCCTTGGAGAATGACAATATGCACTGCTGCTGTCCACTGCCCAAGGGAGAGGGTCGGAACTGTGACCAGGCCTGCTAACTGTCAACCAGCAATGCAGCCAGTGAGAAGCTCCTTCTGCATGTGGGTTGCTTTCTTGGCTCTGAGGACATCTGGAGCTGTGTGTGACAAGGGGTGGAGTGGAGTCATGGACAATGTGGTAACAAGGGCGGTGAAGCAGCGGGCCCGGTTTGGACCTACAAGGCAAATTCTAGATCTGGACCAGTGGATAGTTGTGCTTTTATAGGTCATTTGATTTTTGCTTGATCTGTATGAAACCCATCCATGCAAATCTAGGTTCTGTAAAGTTCATCCTAAAGTTAGGATGCTGTTTGGATTTTGGTTCCTCTGAAACCCTCTGACTGCTGACCTCTCCTGTTTGGAAATCCACTTTTCTTTTTTATTTGTTAATTAATGTTACTGTTACACTTTAGAGATACATAATGATCACAGTCATTGTAGGGAATCTGCACCTGCACTGCTACATCTTGATCCTTCTTTTTTCCCCATCCCCTTCCACACCCTTCAATCTCTTCCCCTTCTTGTTTACAAAAACTTTGTTTCCACAATTCTTCTTTTACTTCCCCCCTTTGTCTTTTCCTCCTCCACACTTCCTAGTTTCTCCTCCCATTTGAATATTTGCTTCCTGTTTCACAATGTGAAATTATATACATTTTGGTCCTTCTTTACACTTTCGATTTCTCTCACACTAGAGAAACAATGCAGTATTTATATGTGTGTCCAACTTATTTCATCTAAGAGTATAGTCCAAAGGTGCATCTATTTACCTGGAAATGTCTCAAGTTTATCCTTATTTATGGCTGAGTAGTACTCCATTATATAATAAACCCACATCTTCATCCTTTTATTGGTTGAGGGGCATTTGGGCTGTTTCCAAGATTTAACTATTATAAACTGCTACTATAAACATAGGTGCACATATATTGATATATATGATGCTTTTAATTTTGGGGGGGAAGATATCAAGAAGGGAAATATCTGGGTCAAATGGAACTTGTAGTTTTAGTGTTTTGAGGAATCTCCATTTTGACTCCACAGTGGGTGCACCAGTCTACAATCCCACCAACAGTGGAGAAGGGTTCCTTTTCTCCCACATCCTACCAGCATTTCTTATTGATGATTTCTTTTCTTAATGTATTTTAGTGTATGGTCTACAGGGTCTAACTACACAGATTGGACTTGTAGTGGTGCTCCTGTTTTCAGCCTCCCAAGCACTGGGTTTACAGGCGTGTGCCACCATGTCCAGTCTGATGATTTCTTGACAATAGCCATCCTTTCTGGATGGAGACAGAATCTCAGTGTTGCTTTAGTATGCATCTCTTCTTTTTTTTTCCTTTCTTTCTTTCTTTTTTCTTTTTCTTTTCTTTTTTTTTTTTTTTTTTGGCAGAACCGGGGATTGAACTCAGGCAGGCCCTTGTGCTTGCCAGGGAAGCACTTATTTCACTGAGCTATCTCCCCAGTCCTAATATGCATCTCTTGAATGGCCAGTGATGTTCAAATTTTTTTTATATATTTATTTGCCATCTGTACTTCTTCATCTGAGAGTGTATATTTATTTCAGATGCCCATTTTTGAATTGGGTGTTTAAGTTTGGGGTTTTTTTTTTTTTGGGTTTTTAAAATATATTCTAGATCTGGGGATCAGTGGAACAGCTTAGAAGATGAAGAAACAACTCCAAACACACTCAATCACCTTATCTTTGACAAGGGCTAAGTGTCTTCACTGGAAGAAAGATAGACTCTTTAGTAAGTGGTGCTGGACAAACTGGCTTTCCACATGTAGAAGACTAAACTAGACCTATGTCTCTCACCGTGCACTCAGCTAAAATAAAAATTATTCAAATATATAAATATTAAACTGGAATAGTCAATCTCCTGGATGATAGAATAGGTAGAACTGTTGAAGACAGGTGTAGGCAGACTTTATGAGCAAAATACCCTCCACACAAGGAACTGTCACGAAGAATCAACACCTGGGATCTCATCTTATTAAAAAGCTTTTGCACAGCAATGGATATCACCAGTAGAGTGAAGAGACAACCCATAATGTGTGAAAAAATATTTGCCAGCTATTCCTCAGACAAAGGACTAATATTTAGAATATATAAAGAACTCCACCAATCTTGTTGGTACAATTTCACACCTGAAGAGGGCACTCTAACCCTGAAGACCAGCTTCACAGCTTGTTTGCCATAGCCTGCCTTTTTTTTTTTTTTTTTTTTTTTAACAAAGGCAGTTCCCTTCCCTGCTGGCCTCTCAAGTGTTTGGGTCCAGAGTTGAAATTTCCATTGTTCAGACTTATTTAATAAAACCAGTTTTTAAAATTTAATTTTATTGAGAAACAAATATCAATGAGACAGTTTCAAAACTGATTAGTAGGACAGTTTCAATAATTAATATATTGTACACTGTTATCTTCTTAATGGTTGTCCATAGTACAAGATGCAGACAGAATATCCTGTCCAAACACTGTTAGTACAAATCTTTCTTCTCGCTGAATTAAGCAGAAGTAGCTGTATATCTATCCTAACTATTCTGCATATACAGATACAAAATGGTCCTTCCTTTGCATCGCCTTTTTTTGTTTGGTCCTGTCAGAGATGGGTATTCCATTGACATCTAAATACTATAGGTGCGTGAATTCAGCAAAACAATCCAACACAGTCCAGCAGTCCACAATACTAGTGGGTTGTCCACAGAAGTTGTTGACTTGAGCCTTTCACAGCTCAGCATATTAATATGGCTTTACTTTATATATCTTGTTTTTTTATACTTTTCTGCTAGATGGTTAAGACCAAGATAAAGCAAGACCTGTATCACAAGAAATGTAACTTTTCTATCTGATAAATTTAGTCAAGTACCCTCAGGATTTATCCTGTAACCTTGTACCGCAGTTTGCAGATCCTTTATCAGTGTCAGCTATGTGGATGAGTCACGGCCATTGCTTGACCAATGTGCTCTCTGTGAAAGCCTGAGAGGATGTTTTCTCTCCAGGTGACTCTCCTTAGGCACACTCTACATCATTCATCACGTTGCTCTGTGGCCCATAATCTCCTTGGTCAGAAAATTTGGGGCACAACTGAGTATATGATGCTGCAGTATAGGTTCACCTATGTCCTGAGTCTTCACAGACCTTGAAAGGCTATGCTCAAATTGTTGGCTGTCCTTGCAGCCCTTCTATTTCTCTAATTTTTGGTCTGCAAACTTAGGTTTTTAACCCTCCAGGAGAGAAGCATATTATTACCCTACATCTTATGCAGTTGGGTTTAACTTCACCAACTATCTGAATATCAAACATCTTAGGCATAACATGGAACAGGTATTTTCTATCAAGTATTATATGCTAAACCTTAAGTCCCTACAGAATATGGAGATAAAAATTTAAAAAATGAAAAATATTTAAAGAATATGAATAAACAATTACATATTTTTACACAGAAATTTAGAGATCTAACCATATGCAGCATTGTAGCAGAACAGTCCTGTGACATTTTTTTCTTTTTCTTGTGTCTTTTTTTTTTTTTCATTTATTGCCCATTAAAAAAAAATAAAACCATTGCTGAATGTCTTGGTCTCTGGGCACATTGGGTTAGAGGAGAAGAGGAGAGCTCATCTCTTCCCTTCCCATGGGCCCTTGCTGGCTCCCTGCACATGTTTGGAGCTGTTGCGTCTCAGCTGTGTCAACTTTTGTGTTGCTGGGCAATCATTGGCAGGCTCTTTGGCCCATCCTGTGGGTTCCTTCAGCATTGTCTGCTGCAACTGAGGGCCTCAAGGCGCTCTCAGTGTGTGGAGAATGCTGGCACGTTCTCTGGAACCCTCGGAGGTGGGTCAGTGAGCCTCTTGTTTCTGTAGCTGAACTCCTCAGGAAATGCTGGCTTTAGATCTGGCTTTTTGGTCTCACTGTTCTTTAGATTTCACTGTTTGAACCGCCTTTGCCAGGGGTAGCAAAAGTGCAAGGAAACAGAAGAGGTATTTTTTTCCAGAATAACTGAAAACATCATACTGCAGCGATATATGTGCACTCATATTTATAGCAGCACAATTTGTCATAGCTAAATCTTGGAAACAATCCAAGTGCCCATCAGCCGAGGAATGGATAAAAAAGATGTGTTTTTTTTTTATACAAAAGAGTATTGTTCAGCTATAAAGAAAGATAAACTTGAAGCTTTTATAGGTAAATGGATGCAACTAGAGACCATACTCATAAGTGAAATAAACCAAACTTACATGTATAAACATTGTATTGGGTTCCTAGGGTCAGAACATGAAAGAGTAAATAAAATCTGAAAGTTATAATAGACATCATGAAAGGGAAGGAAACTGCTCAAAAGGAAAGAACAAGTAAGAAGAGGGAAAGGACCACAAAAGTGGGAAATTATAT
>NW_004524703.1:1858254-1861655 GCF_000260255.1 Octodon degus
AATATAACAACCATCAATGAATTCCTAAAAAACCCCTTCATATTACAGCATTAAGCATTTCCCATCTAGTGTAAGGGTAAACAATGTTTTTATTGTCTGCAGAATATCATGAGTGGTTAATAGTTAGTTGAGATAATTTCTTTTTCTATTTCTGAATATCTCTGTAAATGTAAGTATCTAAAACCTGGCGGGAAGTATATGGAGAGCTTTAACAAATGTACAAGTCACTTACAGTTTATTTATTTCTTTTTTTTTTCACTTACAGTTCAAAAAATTAAAGGAATGGAGGAGCACCGTTGGCAGTGCCTGGGGTTGGTCAGACTGGGCTGTGTGTGCATCCTCAGCTTGGGTAATGGAAAGAATGGCAGCTCCCCTGTGCTTTTGGGAATCCGCCTGGGGACAAGGATATAGTTTCAAGTGCGGAGTAGGCCTGGACACCCTCAGTTGTTACTGAGGAGCTGATATCAGATTTCAGATCTCTACCAGCTTTTCTGCCACTCATTAGCTATAGGAGTGGGAAGGGGCCACTTAACTCGCCGGGGCTGGGTGTGGCACAGAGGCAAGCTTACTTCTGGGTAGAAGGCTTAAACAACAGTGGTGTATTAAGGTGCACTGCCGCCTTCATGTGCACATGAGGTGCTCAGACGGGGGTGATGAGGCTGGGGCCGAGTTGGTAAGTCATCAGCTCAGGGGCCACACTCTTCGCATTTACCTGCCCCAGTGGGACATCTTATAGCTCAACACACCAGAGTGATGTCCTTGGAAGTTGGCCCAACTGTGCTGGCAGCAGCCCTGGCAGCGGAGAAAGATGTGAGTGTGGCCACAGTGTGTGCAGGGCTTTGTTGCTTGCCTTGACCCCACTGGTCACTTCGCTTTCGCTGATGTGCTCTGATTACCATCCTAGAACACTGGATGGCTTTTGGCACCCTCTGGTGCCCTGAGCTTGTTCTAAGGCTAAAATAGCAAAGTGCCCCTCCCCCTTGTGGTTAATACTGGGCTCATGACTTTTCTGGTTACTCCTTTCCATTAAGAATCTAGTAAGGTTCTGTTCTTTATAAAACAAGTATAATAATTTTATGAAGTACAATGTGATATTTTGATATCTATTCACGATGGAATGAGTAGCTCAAGCTAATTAGCATATATATCACTTCATATACTTTTTTTGCGGTGAGAAATTCTCTTAGTAATTTTGGAATGTAGTTCTATTATTAGCCATAGACACACACTGTGCAATGGATTTCAGAAACTTGTTTCTTGTGTATACCTGAACCTTTATTCTTTGACCAGCTCCTTCCCTTTCCTGGCTGCCCTGGGGCCTGGTTTGCAGCACTCTACCCCAGGTCTGAGTTGGAATCTTTTAGCTCCACCTATCAGTGAGATCCTGTGGCATTTTTCTATGTCTGGCCTAGTTAATTCTATTCTATTTTATTTTATTTTTTTTTTGTTAAGTCCTTTCTGCCAACAGCTAAAGACATTATTATCAAACCTGGTTTATTGCCCTGCGTTCTCTCCCAGCCCTTTTCTTCCCAGCAGGACTGTTGCTACCATGAGCCCCCATGCTCCCGTGGGAAAACAAGACTCCCTGTCAGCTCCTTGCCACAGAGCCGTGCCTGTGGGCCTTTGACACTCAAACGCTCTGTGCATCTTATATTCAGGACTTAGAAAGAGGCAGATTTTCTAGGATCTAGGACTGTCGCTCAGTGGCAGAGTGCTTGCTTAGCCCCTGGATTTAATTGGTGATACTAGAAGTAAACAAAAACAAACAAGTAGTAGAAATAGCCTTTCCACACACTTCTGGACTTTTTTTCATTTATACTTGCAAACCAATAGATTCTTGTCTGCACATCTCTTTCTCTCAGATTACTTTAATGCTATCCTATTTGTTGATTCTATTACTAGTTTTCTCCTTCCTAACTCTCCCCGCAACCCACGCCCCCAGAGCTGAACCTGGTAGATCCTAAGTCTGTCTTTCTCTGAATCATAGGGAATGGCTTTATCAAATACTTTGCATTGTTGTCCTAGGTCTGCATCTGCATTAGCCATGGGTCTCCTTGTTGCCCACAGCCCTGTGGGTGCACATGTGCCTTATTTTAATTAGCGCCCCACCCAAGGCACCACCAACTGTACCAGGTAACACCTGCTGTTGTAGTATGAAAACCCAAGTCATCTGAGGCATATCACTTTCAAAGCTTGCTTCTTGCAGACATAATTATAACTGGAGGCAGGTTGGTGGTGATGGGGTAGTGTGTCCACTCTTGTTATTCAGGGGTTGAGGCTGACCAGAGAATCAGAACATGGCCGATAGAGTTTCCAGAGCATCTACCCACAGCTAACCTGTAGATAGAGCAGTGAAAGGGTTGGATGGCTGTCAAGGGCATTTTATTGGCCAGGTCTAGAAGTGGCCTATCTCGTTTCAGTCCACAACCTTATTGACCTAGAACTAGGGCTGATCATGAGACTGCCTGTGACTGCAAGGGAAGTTGGGAAATGGAGTTCCATCCTGTGTCTGACAGCAGAGGGGCTGGGCTGATAGGGAGTGGCCTGTCAGGATTCTGCCTTGGTGTCTACAGAGCAGGGACTCTTCTAAGAGCCTTTGATTCCAAGAGGTAGAAAGTTCTGTGATCTTCATCTTGTAGATGTGAAATTGAACCCATGGAAGGGAGCTGCCCAGGGTCACACAGCCAGCTGAGGGTGAGATGTTATTTGAACCCAGGTTCCCCTGCCTACCACTGCCAACCTTATTCTCCATCCAGACTGAAACTTAGAGCACAGTTAAAAGCTAAGTATAAACTATGAAATAGAGCAGAGGGTACAGATTTCAAGATAAAGGTTAGAACTAGGAGTAATAAATTAAAAAGTCAACATAAAATAAGGAAAAATAACTATAAGTCAGAAACAAACTTAAGAGAATGACATACACATTGTTCTGTGTGGTAAAATGTGGTAATTACAACACTAAGTGAAAATTAAAGTAGAATTTAGGAAAAAGAAGAAATGTTTATAAGATACATGTAAACTGGAAAAAAGCCTAAGGAAGAAATGGAACAGTGGTAAAATATTATAGGAGTGAGACGACTGAGGGACTGGTGGGATCCTGAACAGACCCAGAGCGCAGGTCCGGCGAGTGAGTGAGACGACTGAGGGCCTGGCGGGATCCTGAACAGACCCAGAGCGCAGGCCTGGCAAGTGAGTGAGACAACCCAGGGCCCGCGGGATCCTGAACAGACCCAGAGCACAGGCTCTGTGAGGGAGTGAGATGACCTGGGGTCGCGGGATCCTCATTTGACCCAGGCTACAGGCCCAGCACGGAACCCTTCAGCAGAACTCCCTGCAAAGAGGCTAGAGGCAAGACCCACCCAGCTGATTCAGGAGCAGAACATCTTGTCAGAGAGACACAA
>NW_004524703.1:1863339-1973465 GCF_000260255.1 Octodon degus
TTATTTCTTGCCTATATCTTGTAATATGAGAAACTACTTTGGCAATAACAATACACAATGTACTAACCATTGTTACTCTCCTAAAATCTTCCTTTCAGATTTTGTACCACTGTTTTTATTTTTTTTCTTTCTTTAAAATAAAAATAACTGATGTCAATTAAAAAATATTATAAAGGAATAAGTAAAAGTAAAAGTTAAGTAAATTGGCAAATTATTGAGAAGGACAAAGCAAACTCAGGACTCAGGACTTACATATTCAGTAAGATACAATATGTCTGAGGTTCAGCATAAGTGAAAGAGAAATTTCTTCTATTTCAAATTTAAAAAGTAAAAATAAACAAAACCCCTAAAATTTTAAATGAAACTGAAGCATAAAAAAGTTGCGTTTTAGAAGACAAAACTAAATCTAAAACTAAGGCATTAAAAAATTAAATGGGCAGAAATAAAAGGAGTAGCAACATAAATCTTGCTTGTAGGGTGTGTGTATCTGAATCCATCCTCTGTGTGTGGAGGGGTCCTGGGGAAGTTCTCGGGCCTGAGAGCCCTGGGCAGTGGGGGACCTCAACTCCTCCCTGTGTGGCACCTGAGCCTGTCACTGCTCCAGTGGACTGATGCCAGCAGAACTGAAAGCAGGAAGCTGCTGGCCCTTCTTACTATTCGCATGGAATATCTTGCCCCATCCTTTCTGTCAACATGTGTGTTCACATCTAACGTAAGTCTCTTGTGGACAGCATTTGGTGGGATCCTGTTCTATTGTAAAAAGTTTTACTTTGACTCCCGTCTCCCCTCTCCCCTCTCCCCTCTCCCAGCTTCCCTCTTTCCTCTCCCAGCTCCCCTCTCTGCGCTCCCCTCTCTTCTGTCCCTTCTCCCCTCTCCCTTCCCCCCCTCTCTCTATTGAATCCAGGACCTTTGCACTGAGCTATATCCCTGTCCTTTATTTTTTATTTGGAGTCAGGGTCTAGGTGAATTGCCCAGGCTGGGCTGAAGCGTGTGCTCCTGATCCTCCTTCCTCAGCCTCCTGGAGTGAAGCGTTACAGGCGTGTTACAGGCATGTGCCACCCAGGCCAGCTCAGGAAGCCTTCTTTTATGAGCTGTGATTCATGACTTACATCACTTCCACTCAACCTGCTACCCATTCTGTCTGTACCACTCATTTAACACATCCATGCTAAACTTCTTTGGCAGATGTATTTATGTTTCATGTATTTGTTTGCTCTTTCCACCACATCTGCAGCTCTGTGGGGCTTTATGCCCCTGGCATTCAGCGCAGTAACCTGAGTATAGAAGCTCAGTTTTCTGGTAAATCAGCAGCTGTCTTCCTAAATGGGGACCAAATACTGAGCTTGGTCTCAAGAGCTGGCCAGGAGAAACACTGCACATACTAAAATAGACAGACATGGCTAAGCTACTTAATTTTGTGAGCCTTAGTGTCCTTAATTTTAGGTTTGGGGACAATTTATTATGCCTTCATGATGTCTGTTAGGTCACATATTAATTATATGGATTTATATATTATATAATATATTCAATGTATTAATTTACATCACTATAGCCTAAGTAGAAGAGTACTATTCATATCACCATTTTTCAGATGAGGAAACTGGGGCCGAGAGATAGTAACTTACCAAAGTTGCCCACTTCATAATTGGAGAATTTAAGTTTGAATCTAGATCTCCTTGGCTCCATTTATTATTATTATTGTTTTTGTTGTTGTTATTATTATGTCTTTTTGAGACAGGGATTTCACTATGCAGTTCAGGGTGGCTTTCAACTTACTTTGTAGCTCAGGCTGACCTCGAACTTGCAGAATTCTCCTGCCTCAGCCTCCTGAGTGCTGGGATTACAGACGTATGCCACTATACCTGGCTGCTTATTATTATTTTGAAGACCCACAAGTCCTTTTTAGTCTCTGACTTCCTCGTGCCTGTGGCCAGCTTACACTTCCACCCTTCTATCTTTGCCTAAATAGGTGCAGGAGGCAAGCTCCAAAGAGGTCAACATTCACACCCAGGGCCTGAGGATGTGTCACACAGAAAGCCAAAGGGAGCTGTGGGGATCTTGCAGTATGGAGGCTGACTGGGCTTACTAGGTGGGCCCAGTGTAACCACAGGGGCCTGGAAGGAGAGGGAGGCAGGAGCCCAGGTCATAGAGTGATCTGAAGGTCTAAGCTGTTGGGCTGAAGCTGCGGGAAGGGGGAGGCCAAGGGATTTAAGCAGCTCTTAGAAGCTGGAAGAGTTGCACTCATGACTTCTTCTCTGGAGGCCCCAGTAGGGAGGATTATACTCATCTCAGTGGGATGCCCTGTGGTCTCTGAGCCCTGCAGAACTATCCATCACTAGGATTGCTTTAACCCACTGAATTCATGGTGATTTGTTATGGCAGGAGTAGGACAGTGGTGTTACAGTGCAGATCTAGAATGACCCCCAAAAGTCTCAGGTGTTTGCAAGGTGATTTGATCATGGGGTTGCTGCCCTCATTAGCAAGTTCTTCCATTGATGAACTCAGGGAGTAAAGGCACTCCTCGGAGGTGGAGGGGTCCCTGGGGGTGTGACCCGGAAGGTGTATTCTCTCTCCCCTCTCATCCTCACCATTCCCCTCACCTCCTTCCTCCTGGCTGCTGCAGGGTGAGCAGCTGTTCTCTCCCTACACTGCACCCACTGGAAACAGCCAAAGTGGACCTCTCCTCCTTTAAGTTGTGGGTGTTGTGTGTTTTGTCCCAGCTACAGGAAGCTTACTAATACAGCCAGTGGAGCACTTCTCCCATTCGCCTGACCCTCTTGATACTTTGGGAACAATGTCTCTAACATCCCGTCTCTTCCTTCACATCACTCCCTCCTTGAGCAGCTTTCCTGGTCACATGGCAGGACTACTTCTCCCCTTGTCTCATCTGCAATGTCGCTGCTTCCACTTATCCAGGCCAGCACTATCTTATTACCTTCTGGGGTTCACGGTCCCCGGAGAGGAAAAGAGTTGTTAGCACACAGTCCCAGATGGGAACAGCAGTGCAGACCAGGAACAAGCTTACTGTTTAGTGCCCAAGTCACAGGTTGTACCACTCAGGTTGAGGTTGCTGTTTCCTGCATCCTCTGAGCTTTTCATGTCTTGCTAGGGACGAGAGCAAAAGACATTATGTCTTGTAGGATGCCTGCTGTCCTGTGTCTCATTGCTTCTGTCTCAAGAGGGAAGAAAAATGCACTCAATTAATCTCTCCTGGGAAAGATTTAAAGAGCAGGCTAATAAGGAGAGACAGATGGAATTTGGAGAGAAAGATGGCAAACACTATAGCTAATCTGATTAAAGAGCCACAGAAACTTTTCAGTGGTGCATAAATAAAAAATGACAATCAATGTCAGCCATGAGATCTCCAGCAAATATCTGCTCTCATTATTTTATTTAGCACTTCATAGAAAGGTTGGCTGCTGCAAGGACAGCTGGGAGAAGAGACAGTGGTGCCTGCCCATCCTCCATCCTCTGTGCCCTGCTGCACACTCTTTACAATCCTCTATGTAGCTTTAGTAGTGCTGTCGTGGTTGCCTTGACGTCCAGAATCAATTCAAAACATTTACTTTTCATGGTTATTTTGATGATAGGGAAGAGCCAGAAGTTGCACAGTGCCAGATCTGGGGACTCGAGGGGATGAAGACACACTGTAACATTTTTACGGGCCTGCCTTTCCATTGGATTGCACTCAGCTTTTCCCACAGTTTTGGCCACTCTTTGTGAGTATATGAAAGAGGTCTTCCAGAACTGCTTTAGAAAGTCTCAAAAATGAGGGGATAAGTGCGTGTGAAGCAAGAAAGGATATTTTGATGGGGGGTTGGTGGCTGTGGTGGACTGCCAACTGGTGGTCAATGTGTTACACCCAACTGAACTGAACTAGCCTGGTTCTGGGTGTGGGAGGCCCACCTGAGGGTTGTTGCCAGCGGCAGACCTGGAGAAGCTGTTGGGAGGCTGTTAGGAAAGCTGTGTGGAGAAGCTGTCTTAGGCTATTCTGCTGGAGGAACTTGTCAGGCTGGCTTTCCTGATGAATTCAGCAGTTCTCACCACCACCAGAGAAGGAACCCAGCACCTGTTGTTGCTGAGAATGGCTGTGGTTCACTATGGAGAAGCTGGTCCTCCTTTGAGCATCGTTTCCTAGCTCAAGTGGGGAAGACAGTTGTTATGGTTTGTGTCTAATTGTTCCCCCAAAGCCTCATGCAGTCATGGGGTGGGGACTTCTAGAGTTTGAGATTAGCTCTTGGTCCATTGGGATTATGGGTTTTAGTACTGCTGGGATTATGGGTGTGTGTACTTCCCCCTGGAGCAGATAGCCTGAATGTAACACAAAAGAGACAGAGAGACAGACTCTTTCTCTCTGCTGCTGTTGCTGCTGCTACTCCTCACTTGGCTCCTCTTGCTCTTTGCTGCCACCGTGAACTGCTGCCCTCTGCCCTGTGCCGCTCTGCCTTGGAGCCAGCCGAGTATGGACGGAAATCTCCAGTAACTGTAAGCTGAATAAACCTTTCCTTCCTTCATTTTGGGTATTGGGTATTTGTCCCAGCAATGACAGAAGAGTAACTGAGACAATGGTGCATAGCTCATTCTCTCGGAGAAGCTTATCATGTTGGCTTTCCTGATAGGAACTCAGCTTTCCTTACTGTTGGAGGAACTTGGGACTTCACTGTTGCTGATGATGGCTGTGGTACTTTTGGGGAGCTCTGCTTCTTACTTTGAGCATCACTTCCTGACTCCAGTTCAGATCCCTCAGCCTGCTAGCACAGATTCTTTATCCTGTTGACACATGCTTTCTAGCTTCCACCACTGACCATTGGGCCTTCCCAGCGCAGATCCATGAAAGATGCCTGCATGAGACACTGTCGTGGTTCTAGGGCTCCAGTTGGACTTGTGGGAGACACTGTTATGGCCTGTGGGTCTTCAGCTGGACTCATGCAGGATATTGTGGAATTCAGGCTTTCAGCTGGATTCTTTGGTCAGTAGTATGCGGACAGATATCTTGTACTCTTTGTATATGATTCTTCAGGTGATTCATTATAAAAACATCTTATAAAATGTTTCTTGTATTATATTTTTCCCTTGCATGACCTGAAACATGACAATGGCAACGTTTTTTACTGTAATAAGGTTTACTTATTTGAACATTGATTGTATATTTTGGTCATACTGCATAACTCTTATGTCTTAAGTTCAGCATGGCTGTGCTGTGAACCCTCAAGGCTTTCTTTAATGCTGAGGTATTTCCAGGCAATCACTGCAGCCACTGTACCTAAGACACATTATCTGGAAGCAGTGAGCAGGCTGGCTCCCATCACCACGTGCGCCCTGTGCAGCCTGGCCACACACAGACACGAGCCACATGCTGAAGGAGGTCATGACCAAGCAGCACAGATCCAGTGCCCCCTGAAACAAGGACCTGGTGGGATTGTTACCATTAACTCCCAGGTACCCAGGAGCACCATGGAGGTCTCATCCTCAGTTTGGATAAATCTAGGGCAGTCCACAGGTTGTCAAAGGAAGTAGGAGGACAATTTGAATTTGCACTTGAGCTATACAGTCTGTTGGACCCCTTTGGAGCTGACCTCCTTTTCAATTACAGAATCAAGGCTAAATCCTTCCATTCTGTCAGTGCCTTTCCTCAGCTCTTTCCTGGCCAAAGCTGTGGGGGAAAGACTCTGTGCTTGAGACACTTTGTCCTGTTCACACACAAAATGATTGCTGTTTTAACTGCTTGGGGGCCTGCTTCATCTTTATGAAGATCAAGTTGTTTTCTCTTTTGGTAATCCAACTCAGCTTTCATGCTGCCCATGGGTTAACATTTTAATCTAAAATCCTTTCTTTTAAAAATTAGCTGTTCAAGTTGTAAGGTAGTAAAGTAGTTTAGAGTCTAAGTCTGTTGGTGTTGGAAAGGGCCTTAGTGTTATTTGTCCTGATTGGTGCTTCTGTTGAATTCCTCCAGGGACAAGGAGTCACTACTTCTGAGTAGATTAGGTATAATGGTGTAAGAGAAAGTGCTTTGTAAACTGCAAAATACTAAAAAAAAAATTAAATATTATTAACATTCAAAAACTTGTAGCTCAGATTTGTAGTGATCCATCTGTTTTCAGTCTCCCCAGCACTTGCATTACAGGCTTGTACCACCCTGCCTGATCATGGTCACTGGCTCAGTGTGCCCAGGGGCGGGGTTGGACAGGCATGTGGTCCCAGGGATGGAACCCTGGTCCCTGCTCTTGCCTAAACAGGTGCTTACTCTGCTAAGCTATCTTGCTGGCTGTGCCAACTTCATTTTTGAAAACAACTTCATTGAAGTTTAACTGATATGCAAAAAAGTTGCCAGGTATAGTGGTATTCACCTATAACTCTAGCACTTGGGAGGCAGAGGCAGGAGGATCATTTTGAGTTCAAGGCCAGCCTAAACCAAATAGCATACCTTGTTTCAACCCCCCCAAAAAACCTGACGTATAAAAACTGTAATTAATATTATATATAAAATACTTATAATATGTAATATAATAATTATATAATTATAACATAATTATATACAGATATAGATTAGGTATCACACCAGCCAAGCAAGACATTTACTTATGTTAACTTGTTTACTGTAAAGGACATTACAAAGGCCACAGAGGCAGCCATGCCCACAGTGAGGAATGGGTGAGGGGTGGAGCTCCCATGCCCTCCCATGCCTTCTCCCGGCAGCAACATCTCCTGGTGATCATTCTAGAAGCTGATCTGTCTAGAAGCTCCTTGAACTCTGTCCTTTGAGTCCATAGTGTCCCCACCATGTAGGATGAACGAAGCGCTGGTGTGTGGAGATGGGCCTGGACCAAAAGGGCAGAGTTAATGCAGGTAGGCAAGTGAGGCTGCGGCAAGGCTGTCTGTCTAGAACCTCCTGGGCCCCTCTGGGGAGCTTTCCTTCTTCCTGGGCATGGGGTGAAACCCTCTTCAGGTGGAGTCTCCTGATTCACTATGAGACAAGGAACTCAGAGGATTTCTTGACGGCCAGCTCTAAGGCAGGAAGGTGGCACAGCTTAATCTATTTTTAGTTCCTGTGACTGGTTTGAGGAGAAAGGGGAGCAGGAGAAAGGAGGGCAGGAGGAGGGCCAGAGAGAGATTTTTGTTATTTGAGGCTTAAAAGAACCTGATACTACAACAAACGATGGTACCTCACTTTTATTGCTCTGAAAATATTTCAAAGCCACCTTGGGAACCAAGGACAAAGGGTCAAATGCTTTCTAAAAACCTCACTGTTCTGGTCATTTAGGAAATAACAAGGGCCAGGAGCCATGAGTGAAAAGCAAAGCGAATGCCCCAACATCCACTCGAAGAGGCTTGTGCTCTGCCCCTCTGGGGAGACTGGTGTTTCCTGAGAGTTGTGTGGACCTGTGTGGACCTTCCAAGGTTATTGCTTTCACCGGGGCCTCTTGGGTAGCAGTCACGCATTCGTTTTTCTCCTTGTGCTGTGTGTACCTTTCATTTTGGGGCTTGGGTTGTCCAGTCTGGGGTGTGTACCACTGCTGTGCGGGGATGAGCAGCAGACTGGGGTCGTAAGCTGAGAACCAGTGATGAAGTCACAGCGTGGAGCTTAAGAAAAAAAGGAGGAAAGAGCAGAAGACAGAAAGCTTCCTAGGGAGCTCAGCAGAGGTGGAGGACCTGAGGCCTTTGTCTTTGGTCTTTTTCTGTGGGGGAAGTGGGGCCTTTTTCCTTTCTCGAACTTACCACAACCTGAGTGACTTGCTGGGCTGTCTGGATTAAACCGAGCATCCCTGCCTATGTGAGCACTATTTTTTTTTAGTGGGCTTTGTGTAAACATTTTTTCCTGTTTATTTGTCCTTGACAGGGACATATCTCTGCGTTGAGCAGCTGGCTTGTTAGGAGGCGCCTTGTTTAAGTTCAGCTTAGAGTTAGTAAGGGCTCTTGTGGCTATTACTATAGAGGTAGGGTGCTCCTTGAATGAATAGGTGTGAGTGTATATTTGTATATGCTGAATAAGAGACTTCCCAATGTTAGGGAGACCTCCACCCCTCCTTCCCTGTGTTCTGCTGGAGGGGCGAGGGACGGCTGCCCCAGCTCCTCCGCTGTGTGCACTTGGCCTTCCCTGTGCTCTGTCAGCTTGCCCTTGCCCTTGAGACTGCTCCTGAGGGAATATTTTGGGTAAAGTTTTAACTCCTTTTAGTCAGGATTAGTCGGAGAACCTCGCGAAGCACTTATTTATTCTTTTCCTGCCTACAGACCACTGCCTCTGTAGGGTCGGAGTCCTTGTTTCTGGTTGCCTCTGGAGGGGCCTCGCTGCCCGCTGCCCGTGTTTTGCTTGCTCTTACACGGCTGCTGTCTTCCCTCCTGTGGTTTTTCTTGGCTTCTCCTTTGCATCTCGTCACCTTCTCAAGCTGAGAGTCTGTGCCATTGGTTGTGTTTTCAGCGGCACCTGTGGCCCTTGACTGCTGCTCAGTGGCCTCATGCTGCGGAGCTGAGCAGGGTGTCCAGGCAGGTACCACTGGTCCGAGGGAAATCTTATAGTTGTCATGTTTTACAAAAAAGTGGCCCATAATGTTTGCTTCTTCGCACCCCCACACATTCGAGCTCTTTGTTCTCCAGAGATGTACCACAGGCAACCCACCTCCATCCTCAAGAATGGAGAGGAGAAAACTGGCTTTGGTGTCTGCCACTAATTATGTCTAACTTTTAGCAGTGTTTGTAGACATTACTCCTAATTTTGAGAAGCAGCATAGTTTTGAGAACATAGTTCTTAGGGGCCAGTGGCTGAGCACTTGCTTAGTGTCCAGGAGGCCTTGGGTTCTTTTTTTTAAATTTTTAAAAAAATTCTTTTATTTTGACATCAGTTATTTTTATTTTAAAGAAAAAAAATAAAAACAATGGTACAAAATCTCAAAACAAGATTTGAGGAGAGTAACGATGGTTAGTACATTGTGTATTGTTACTGCCAAAGTAGTTTCTCATATTACAAGATATAAGCAAGAAATAATAAATAAACAACAAAGGTACAAACCTCTTTTTTTTAAAAAAGTCAACAGAAAATGGAAATATACTTTTTAAAGTTTCTAATACTAGGAGAAGATATCATACAATGTCTTTTAAATAAATTTTAAGTCAAAGATACAGTATAGATTTTAGAACAAAAATTAAGATTAAGTAATATTCAGAAAATTAAATGTTTCAAAACAATTGAACTAAAAAAGTTTTCATGATAGCAAAGAAGTACTAAGAGTAAAACATAAGATAAATACTGGAATGGCAACTAAATGACCAGCACTTCTAACCGTTTGAGGATAGTATATCACATAAAGTTCTAGAGTGTGTTGTGGACATGCATAATGACCGTGACAGGTACTGGTGGCTAGGCGTCACTTGTGGGACTGAGCTACAGCTATTTCTTTGAAATCCACCCTGTAGACTCAGGTGGAATCATGACCCATAGGGTGGAAGAGAAGTCCATTTGTAGAGTATGCTGATGAAAATATTCTGCTGCTGAGCACAAAAGAATAACTGAAAGACTACTATTGTATACCTCTTATTCTCCTCTGTTTGCCCTATTTGGTGGGTTCTTTCCATTCTCATTCATGGGGCTGTGATCAATTTGCTCCCTCTCTAGAACATCATTTAGTAGTCTTTGTAGGCTTGGCTTTGTCATCATGAAATTCTTTAGTTGTTCTTTGTCATGGAAATATTTCACTTCTCCATTATATTAGAAAGAGAGTTTTGCAGGATAGATCAGTCGAGGCCTTGGGTTCTATCCCCAGACCTACAAGCAAAAAACCAAAGCTGAACTGCCACTAGAGCACAAACCCCGCTCTGGAATAAACTACCTGCTGGCTAAGTTAGGCCTTAGCCACGTGCAGTGCGGCTTCCTCAGCCTCTTGGGTCCTCAGTTCACCTTGTCTGGGCAAATGGCTTAGTAACAAGCCTGTGAAGAGGAGGAGGAAGCGAGATATAATTTGTAAAGTGCGTAAGCCCTGTCTGGTGCCAAGGCGGAGCTCTGAAGTAGCCATACAATCACGCTGGATCAGTAAGATTTCCTCACCCGTTCCTCGTTCCCTTTGGCTAGAGCAGTGAGCTTCAGAGAAGAGCTGACCACCTGCCTTTCTCTCATCATCTGGAAACCAGAGTGCCTGCCAGTCACTAGTCTTGGTGGCTCCACGGTGGCTCAGGTCTGCTAAGGGTCCTTCTGTGACCACGAGTGGGTGCTGCTAGTACCGAGTCATGGTGCATCTGATCGCACTTGGGGACCCGAGCTCCTCTGAAGAGGTGAGGTACTCTTTTTCTGTTCCTTTACCTCTCTTGGGCTTCCAGCAGCTCTTCCAATCTGAACATCTCTTTAACAGACATGAGGGCTGAAAATTCAAGCTGTAGGATTCTGTCTTGTCTTCTCTTCTGCCTAATTCCCTTGTGATAGGTGTTTTTCAGCTGAATGGCGCAGCAGAGAAACAGGCAGAAGAAAAAAGGGAAAGGGGCTTTATTTTCTTTGAGGACATGGAGAGAATTCCTTGACCTGCCCTTTCCCTTTTTCCTTCTGCCTGTTTCTCTGCAGCGCTGAGAACCCATCACCTTGTACCCTGCCACCTTGCTGGCCTGGGGTGATTGTGCTAATTGCTGCCTCACGCACCTGAGGAAAGACCTGCACCTTGCCCATGACTTCCTGCCCTGGGACGCTGGCGGGCTGGCGGGCCTGGAGTGCTGCACTGTCCCAGGCCTCTCAGGGTTTTGATGCAGCTGGAACCGGATCACGTGGCGAGCCTACACACTTGTCGCAGAAGCTTTCAGCCTCTTTCCTGGTTGATGAGTAACCTCTCAGGGATGCTGAGGGACCCCTGAGTGTCCTGTTGTGCAGGAATGACCCCCAACCTTTTCTACAGTGACAAACCAAAGAGCTCGCAGGGAAAGCGCTGCACTGCTGACCCCAAGTCTCCCATGCCGAGGCAGCTGTGCTGCGCCACGGGTGACACCGACTCGTGGGTCTGCCCTCCGTGGCGGTTTCTACCTCTGACCTGACCCGGTCACTTTCTCCAGAAGCTTCCTTCCTCCCACGTAACCGACTGATTCTGGCTGGCTGTTGGGTTACAACCGACGCCACGCACTGACTCTGCCTGAAACCAAACTGATTTCCACAGTTTTGGCTTGGAAACCTTTCTGTTTGAAAACTTTGTGGAGCATGGCAGGTTGTGTGTGTGTGTGTGTGTGTGTGTGTGTGTTAATTAGCCATACATACAGCCATATGTGCTTGCCATGCATAATGATCACATTCATCATAGGGCATTTGTACCTGTACATAATATATCTTAGTTGTTCTTTTTTCTCTATTTTCCTCCTCTCCTCTAACCTTTCTTCCCCTTCCCATTTACAAAAGCTTTATTTTCATTTTCTCTCCCATTTTTTAAAAATCCCTTTCCCTTCCCTTCGCCCTGCCCCCATTCTCTTCACCCTGCCCCATCCCCCTTCACCCTGCCCCCATTTCCTTTGCCCTGCCCCCATTCTCCTTCACCCCATCCCCATCCCCCTTCACCCTGCCCCCATTCCCTTCGCCCTGCCCCCATTCCCTTCACCCTGCCCCCATTCCCCTTCATCCCATCCCCTTTCCCATTCCCCTTCCCCTTTGAACATGTTCTTCCTACTTCCCAGTATCTGTTCTCTGTTATTTTTGCTCCTTGTTTACCCTTTGGTTTTCTCACACAGAGAAACAATGTAACATTTAAGCTTGTGTGTCTGATTTACTTCACTCAGATTTATGGCTCCGGTCCTGAGCTGTATCTATTTACCTAGAAATGACTTGCTTATCCTTCTTTATGGCAGAATAGTACTCCATTGCCTCCAGCACCACATTTTCCTTATCCGTTGGTCTGTTGATGGGCACATGGGCTGTTTCCCAGATTTAGCCACTGTAAATTGTGGCATGACAGTTATGTTTGGCGTACCACCTTTTTATCAAGTTTCTCTGAGAGATCTTGGCAATTTCCGCGGATAATCAGTCAGCAGCATTTAGCAGTCACACCTCTAGGGGCTGCACCTGCGTCGGGGCAGAAGGTGATTGGCTGTGTCAAGGGCTCGGCAGCGGTTTGGCCACACATCTCAGAGGTGGGCCTCACACCTGGACTGTCGTGCGCAGGATAGGTCTGCGCTGGGGACAGTCTTTCTTCTTGGGGGTTTTGTCTAAGTTTCAGTCCTAACCAGCTATGTGATTCTGGGAAGCCACTTATCCCAGGCACTCCTCAGCAATCTTACTTGATTTACCCCATGTCATTAGGGTTTTTTTTTTTTTTTTTTTTTTTTAAATGTATTTGGTACAGGGTCTCACTGCTCAGCTCAGACTCATAGTGATCCTCCTGTTTCAGCCTCCCCAGTTCTAGGATTATAGGTGTGTACCACCATGCCTGGACTCCATGGCTGGCTCAGCATGCCTGGGGGGCAGGGCTGGCATAGTATGTGGTACTGGGGATCGAATCCTGGCCCTGCAATTGCTTATGTAGGCACTTAGTCTACTGAGCTGGCTCGCTGGCCCCATGTCTTTAGGTTTTGGGGAGGCCCTTGTGATTTGTGCTAGGAGTGTAGACTATGTCTGGCCTTGGTCGGTGCTCGGTGTTTAGTACCTAAAGGGACAGTTGATCGCGATGCCGTCAAAACAGCCTTTGATGTCTTCAGGTCCCTTGCATTCTGGGTGTCCCCAAAATTGTCTTTGTGTATTTCATCAAGCCTTATCACGTCAGGGGAAGGCAGCAGTGGGCAGTAATCAGACTGTGTCCCTGTGACACTATTTTGTCCTTAAGCTGTTGAGATAGGACTAGACCATTGCTCTTGGACAGCAGCATTAACAAAGCTTTGCTCTCCCACGACACTTTATAGTTTACAATGTGTTTTCTTGTCCTATTTCATTTGAACATACAGAAAACAGGGTGTGGAGGCAGCTGAATGTCCTCCTGTCCCACCCGATGCTGGGGGGAGATGGCCAGGCTGGGAAAGCTTAGATTCCTGACTGTGGGTGCGAGATCTGTGTTGCATACTGGGCACTTGTTGGCACCCAGAGCCCCCAGCCCTGTGCGCAGCATAGTAAGAAAACAGCATTGGTCCCTCATTGCCAGCACAAGGAGCTCTGTCATGGACTTGTGGCTTCTGTCGTGACAGCCTGATGAGAGCGACCCTTCCCGAAGCAACCCTCTGCTTACCTTCTCTGAGGGGCAGGCTGCACTGTGGTGTCCCAGGGGTCCTCCAGCTGCCACTCTAGCTGTATGTTCCCCATCTGTCCAGATGTCTTTGCTGCTGTCACTGGCAGGTCTTTTAGAGGTTGGGCATGGTTTTAATCCTGGCAGGCCCTCTCCCAAGATAAACTGCATAATTGAAAATGTGCTCACAAACATAATCTCCAAATTGGTGGATTTGAAACAAAGCTGATCAGAGACTCCCAACTGTTAAGTGTGTGAAAGGAAAATCTGTCCTTAAATGATACCACGGCCCAGCTGGAAGCCCCTCCCCACGTCACCCCTCTTCTGGCCCCTCCCTGCATCACCAGAGTTGAGCCCTGTGAGCTGGAACAGGCTGAGGGGTGAGGTGGCAAGGGGTGAGGAATAGCTGGCTCCAGGAGCAGCGGTAGCGGTCTGTCCCACCCAGGGAGATGTGTGTGTCTCTTAGGACCAGGAAATTATGAGATGTCCAAGCTGGAGAACTTTTTAGAGATCTTTGGTGTAACTCTCTGCCTGAGAAAGGACATCAGGTGACAGCTGCCATCCCAACACATGCTCACCATCCTCTGCCTGCCCTCCTCGCAGCTTGCCCTCCTCACCATGTGTTAATAGAATAAATGAAAATAAGATCTGAGGGCTGGTGAGACAGCTCAGTGGACTAAGCTCCTGCTTAGGAAAGTGCAGGGATGGGGTTTGGTCCCTAGCATCACATGCTACACTGGCCCTGGCCCCGGGATCACTGAGCTGGCCACAGAGGCTGTGCATGGTGGTGCACCCCTGTAATCTCAGCGCTACAGAGGCTGAGACAGGAGGGTCACTATGAGTCTGAGCTGTGTAGTGAGACCCTATGCCAAATACATTAAGAAAGAAAAGAAAATAAGATCTATAAACTAACAGGAACCAAACAGGGAAGCATTCGTAATACAGAATCTCTAAGAAGCGATAGCAGTAGTTAGTACTGAAGAGCAGCAGGATCAGATATTGAAGAGCTGTTGTCCAGTAGTGGCATCACATTCCAAGGGAGGTTCTCTAGTCCCATGTTTTGTGTCATCTATGGGTGGTACAATACTTAAAAACTCAACTTCAACTGGGACTTTGGCACAAGAGCCTGTTTTCCCTAAACTTGAAGTACCATTTGATGCTCCTAGAAGCAAAATTGTTGCTTGCCTAGGAAAGGAACACACTGAATATGTTTTGGAAGAATACTCGCATCCTGTCGGAGAGCCACTGAGAAGCAGTTCTTCCTGGAGGCTTCTTGGTGGCTTCTCCTGATTTTTCCTGATGATAGAAATAAAGAGACTAAACTTATTGTTCATTCACGATATTCAGGAAGTAACTTATGGTACTGTGGTTAAATTTTTCATAGGATCCCCCCCATGTGTGTTGCAAAAGGAGAACAAGCATAGAAGAACTCTGTGTGTGTGTGTGTGTGTGTGTGTGTGTGTGTTGCGTGCGCGCCTGTGTAAGCATATGGCTAAACTCAGGTCCTGTTCATGCTAAGGTACTCTACTTCTAAGCTATACCCCCCGCTCCAAGGTATTTTGTGTAGGATTCCTAGAGTCTAGGAGCATAACTTAATCTGCAACTTAATATTTTATGCATGATTAACTCTTGTGAAATACATTTTATAGATAACACACTCAAATACAAAACCAGTTTAACAATACAGTAAAAGCTTGGTTTGAAAGCATAATTCATTCTGGAAACATGTTTGTAATCCAAAGCACTTGTGTATCCAAGCGAATATCCCTGTGAGAAAGAGTAATGGAAACTCAGAGGATGTACTTCAAAGCCCCAAAATAGTCATATAAAAATGATTGTCATACTATAATATGATAGAAAATAATAAAGGAAATTCAAAATATAAAGAAAAATAAATGAACTAACCTGCACTTACCTTTGCAAAGCCTTCGTGGCTGGTGTGAGGGGGACATGAGTGGAGGGGTGCGGTGAGGGACAACTTTCACTACCACTAAGGGAATCACTGCTGTCTATTTGCTCAATGGAATCTTTTACTTTTTGTGCAGCTTTAATAAGGGACCTGTCTACCCCTTGACACTTGCTTTTTCTTCCTGTTGAGGATTTTGTGGATATGTGGCCTTGTGTTGTCATTAAACAGATTCACCACTTGCACTGCTGTGGCCTTATTTGGGTGGTGCTTGTCTACAAAATCTTGTACTGTTTCCCGCATTTTACACATCTCCCTAACCTTATTTGAGTGATAGATTCCTTTTCTATAGCATTTTGCTGTTGGGAGACAATTGCCCACAATCCTTCAGAGAATGAGAGAGAGAAGAATCGCAGGTTCACTTGTGATCATGTGACTTTTGGCTTCATATACTATTTGTCTTGCAAGACAGCATTTTTTAAAAAAATAATTTTCTTTTATTTTGAAGAGTAAAAACAAGAGCAAGAAAAACAAAAACAAAGACAGAAACACGGTAACATGTAACAATACAAATGTCACAGATTTTCAAACAAGAATACCTGATTAACAGTGATTGATATATTTATTTTTATTGTCAAATCTGTTGCTTAGATTAACAGATATAGTTACACAAGATGGAACATATGATTGAATAGTACCACATGCTTTCAAGAAATCTTACATTTTTGTTCTTATCTCTCATGTTCTTTTATTACCTTTTAAAAAATTACTTTAAAGAGAATATAGTAATAATTGATATGACATTAGAAATTGCACACATTTAGAAGACCAATATGATAGGTATTTCAAGCATGGTTTTAGTATTACATATTCTTATCCTCAATATAGTTGCTTAGTTCATAGATGTCAACATATAGAATTAGTCTGGGTGAGAATTCTACCCATTAATTGCTATTTTCAAAAATCTGATGGAAATTTTTAGGACTGTTGCCGTATTGATCATATATATATATAGTTTTGCCCCTACCTTATTTCCTAACTTTTCTCCTTTCTCTCTGTTTGTTCTTAAATCCTTAAGGTCTGTTCCTTTCCATTTAACTGTGTCTGTTATACCTTTCAGTTTTTATTTCTTCTTTTGAGTTCTTACACCAGGGAGACAATATGATATTTGCCCATGTGAGTCTGGTTGATTTCACTTATGAGTATAACCTCAAGTTGCATCCACTTACCTACAAAGGTTTTGAGTTTGTTTTTCTTTATAGCTGAGTAATACTCCATTGTATAAAAACACTACATTTTTTTCATCTATTTTTCAGATGATGGGCATTTTGGTTGTTTCCAAGATTTGAAGACAGCGCTTGTTTATCAAGTTAAACTTTCTTAGAAATATTTGCTTGTCTTACTGAACACTCGCAGGATAAGTTATTGACAATCCAGGGTTTTACTGTGTAGCCAATGTGAAATGTTAAAATCGATCTCCTTTACTGTTTAAGCTGGGATACTACATTATAAATTAATTTACAGAGAAAGGTACTGTAGATAAGGAGAATCGGAGAGCCCCAATATGCTGCCCACAGCTGATGTGGACTTGATGCCACAGATGTATATTGCTTTGTCTTGCCTCAGGTCCTGGACAGCTCCTGCCCACGGGGTGCAGTACTACGTTGGTGTCTTGCCCACGGGACACATCTGTTCTCCCTTCGGGTGGCCACAAGTTCTGGGTCCCCTTCCCCCCTCTTCCTTAGCGGTACTCGTCACGTTTCTCAGTGGAGCTGGATTCAGGAGCATCTGTGGACGTTAGCACTTGTGGACGGAGTCTGGGGCCTGGGCAGGGGTCATGTGAGCCCAGCTGGACACTGGTACTTGACTCCAAGTAGGAGCTCATGTAACAGTGTGACCAGTACGTACACATACTCAGCGCACGTGTATATGCCTTCAGTGCATTTTCCCTGCGAACACGCTTGTTCTTAAAGTTTCCTGAGCTGGTGGGTCTGTCAAGATGGCTGAGAGTGCGTGGAAGGTCTCATGTGCCCTGCCCTGTGCTGCTGTGTCCCTGTGTCTCTAACATGCGTCCTTGAAGACGCTGGTGTGAAGGAGGAACTCAGAGGCTGGGTGCACGACTGGCATCTGTGGGACCCCTGTGAGGTGCTCAGTCTTCACCCTGCCTTCTGTCTTTGCAGCCCTTGGCCTCTCCCTTGCCTCTGTGTCATATCCTCCTGTGCCCATGAGCCTCTGGGTTCTAGTGTTGCCCTTGCTGGCAGGTGGCATCCTCTCTATTCTCTTCTTATTGTTGAGTTGCATTGTTTCTGGTCTGCCATGATATAAATTGTATGTACGTCTGGTCCCTTTTGGAGCAATTTTAGGTTCTAATGGTGTCATTATTGTGGCGGAGAAGATGAGCAAAGGGAAGAGCCCTGGTCACAAAGCCTCAGGATTTAGAGCTCTTTGGTTGGGGACTGTGTTTGCCCAAGCCTCCAGGTTCTGCTGGCATGCAGTACTGGGGACATTGGCCTCAAAACCTTTTGGTAAAGTCTGGATGATTATGACTTCCGCATTTCCTCTGAATGCATAGTGGCATTCTCAGAAAATGTTGTTGTCTTTCTCCCTTGTCAATTTCCTGTTTAGATAGGATAAAGTTAGTTGGACATGTTCCATTTTCAACAGCCCCACATGGGCTCTTGCTCCTTGTAAGTGCACACAAATAACCTTGCTATTAATCTCTAGATGCCCACCCCGTGTTTGCGTTAGGGTCCCGTGGGCTGCATACTGCTGGCCTCGGGTTCACAGCAAGGGCCTGCTGCTCTTTTTCGGAAGTCTGGAGGATGTTTCCATGGGCCGGCATGTCTCTTCATCTAGATTCCTCAGAGACCGCCGCAGTGACTTACCCATCTCATTTCCCTCTTCCTTCACTGTAGTAAGTGAATTAGAGCCAATTTGTTACCCAAGATTGCCTCATTTATTTCAAAATAAGTTATTCACAGAGGAAGGTCGATTCCTCAAATGAGAGCCAACCCACGTTTTAAAGTCACTCTAGAGAAAAACAGATGTCTCTAGTTTATTTTAGCTGTTAAAGACTATTTTTTTCTTAAAAGAAATAGGCCTATGGAGATTGCTGGAGGAAGAGAAAAATAGCCCAAAGACTGAAAAGCTAAATGAAGAGACAGGAAGAGAAAACTAACTTGGAGTGTGTGAGTATGTGAAGTGCCACTGATTTCCTTAAAGGCACCCCAAGGAATGGCAGGATTTTAGGGTGGTTCTGCTCAGGGGCGCAGGAGAGGGTTTCTATCTGCGTGAAATGGAGAGCTATTACACTTTTCATGGGGTTCCTGGATTTGTCAGAAATTGCTTACAGATTTTCTGATCCTGATGGTTTGAAAATGCTTATTGACTTTGGTGTCTTTCTAGTCATCCATGTTTATTTTTTTTCTTTATTTCACTTTTTTCTTAAGGAGCTAAGATGAAAATAAAACAAGTCAAAGCAAAAGTTGCAGAAGCAAAGTCTGAAGCCAACTGTTGAATGGAGTTACTTTAGCTAATTCACAGATTCCCCCAATAGGAAAGAAAAGGCAGAAACATGTAGCCCTTCTTCATTGTAAAGGCATTGCAGGGCAATGGGAGGGCCCCCTTGGCACAGGGTGGTCTCACTTGCCCAGGTGTATTTGGAGAACAGAAAAAAAATGTACTGAGTCTGAATCATCACTTGCGACAAGCCCTGATTTTTTTTTTTTTAAAGTACAATTCTGTCTTGGTTCCTTTTCTCTCATTGCTGAGGCAAAAATACCCACATCCAAGATTAAAGGAGGAAAGGTTGATTTAGCTCATGGTTTGTAGCTTTCAAGGGCATAGTCAGCTGGCTCCATGGAAGGGTAGCATGGCAGAAAGGTGACAGTTCATGATGGAAGAAGGCAGCAAAAGGAACAAGAGCATGATGGGGAGGAAAGAGCAAAGAGAGAAGACCCTTTCTGTCCCTTATGTTGTATGTAGGCTATAACCCCAGGGCAGGTGTAGCACTGACACCTATAATCCCAGTATTGGATCATGAATCAAGCACAAGCTCTAGAACCCACTCCGTGACCGTATGAGGCTTTGGGGGGACATCTAGACACAAGCCATAATAGCAGCTGTGATTTTGTGGTGTACCTCACAGTGTCTCTCCAAGTGTGATTTACCCATTGTACACTGAGGCACAGCCAGGCCACCTTGCTCAGGAATACCTATTGTGGTGGCCAGCCTCAGGATCTGACCCTTATTTTTCAACAGGCACTTCACTCAGAATATGAGACAGGTAACCCTTTAACTTCAGGCCAGGCCTGTCATCTACAGAGTGACTCTGGGTTTTCCTGTCATCATCCTCCCCTCCAAGATGACTGTGGTGAGATCTCAGGATAGCAGGGTCAGAATGAGATGATGAGTAAGAAAATAGAGAGTGAAGGTGCTGTCCCTGCCTGGTGGGGGGAGGAATTTCCCACAGAGCATGTTGGACAGGAGGGAGCTGGGCACAAGCCAAAGAGGAGGTGTGTAGTCTACACCATGTGAAGAGAAGGTGGTCCAAGGTAGCGCCTTGCATAACCCTGTGTGGTGGTCTGTCTGTGCACTGGGGGTCTGAAGGACTCAGTCAGAGGCCTGGTGCTCCATGTAGTGTCCCTTGTGGGTTTGTTTCAGGAAGCTGTAGGGTCTGTACTGGGAGCCAAGAGATGATGACAGGTAAAGTCAAAGACTGGAGCTTCTCCGAAGAATCAGAAGCCATCCTTTTTTCTTCCTTTTCCTTTCATGCCATTCTGGCAATCCTCCTGGGTGGGTCTTACACACCCAGAACAGTGCTGAACCAATTAATTGGGCATTTCTTATTCATGTTGATGCAATCAATTGACTATTACAGAAAACTACAAGGGTTTGAGGTGGAAGAAACCCAGGCTAACTTCAGAACTCTCTTGACAGTGTTGTTGAGTCTTCTAAAAGTCTCTTTGCTCATGGGGGACTTAGTTTTATTTTGCTTTTTCAAATGTAGAGTTGATTGTGGAGGCCCTTTCACCAAAGTAACTTGAATTCCATGAAGCAACACAATGTCACACTTGCTGGCCAGTGTGTGTCTTTTGGGGGCCGGCCCTCTTTGGTGACTGTTGATGCTTGTGCCCGAAGACACCCTCACTATGTTGGTAGGCACCGCTTGGGCTGTGCGAGTCCTGTGTGTGGTGCTTGGCTTTGACTGCCAGGTGCCCTGGCTCCATCCGGCTCTGTGATACCTAGAGCAAGTCACGGCCGCACGCTGCATTCTCGCCTGTGGGGGAGCAGCCGGCAGCTCTGGCTCCTGGCCTGCTCTGGCAGATGGCCCAGATCTGAGGGTTTATATGATATCCGTCTGGTGGTAGTGACTGGTAGAGCCACTGCCATCTCATTTGAATAATTTAATGATCTTAAAATATGCCTCTTTGGGGACAGGAGCTTTCGAAAGGAGCAGGGAAGTGTTTGTGTTTCTACCATGGGAATATATTGATGCAACTGAAGTCCACTTAAGATAGTTAGGCATCAAAGCATCCCAGTGTCTTAACAGCAAAGCTGATTGCTTTGTCTAAGATGCAGTCATTGTGAAGAGGTATTATAAAGGCAGGAAGAACCAAGAACTCTTTATAATTAGTGTGCCCTGTTGGAATGCAGGCAAGCAACTTGAAAACTTTTGTTAAAGACTAAGTATCTTTCTCTGTAATCTTCCTGAGGGCATTAATCTGTTTAAACAAACTTTACTGGTGGTGCAAGGGTTAGCTTCAGTCTAGTCCCTGAATCCCCAAAACTCATTGTTTGAATTACTTAGACAGAAACGAGCTTTCTGTATGTAGTAATCGCCTCTTAAAATGAAGAAACTATAATTAGTGTCTTGATATGAAGTGATACTGGAAGAGTTTTATCGAGGAATCCTTGAGTGGAGATAGAGGGTGGTTGCATTCTATTATATATGTGGCCCTGCGCCTCAGGCCCTGATCAGTTACAGCCTGCACCCATTTGGGCCCACACATTGTGGAATGTGAATTCTTTACACCCACGTTGTTAGTACACTAGGTTCCAGTGCTGGAATGTGGGACTGACTTTCCCCTTCTTTTCAAGCAGGACCATGCGGCAGGCCATTTGCTGTGTTATAATCAAAGCATTTTAAGGTCAGGTATTTAGAGGGGTGCAAGCCTTTGATGTGGGCTTATATTCTGAGTATTATGGAAATTTAGTGCCAAGTAGGGACTTGCTTGAGATAATGCTCCTGCCTCCAGGGAAGTGCTTACATGTGATGTGCTGACAATTGGGGTTCATTTTTTTTTTTTTTTAAACAGCCACATCTTCAAGTTGGCATGCAAAGTGGGACATTTAGAAAATGAGCTCGTGCACGAGACATGGCCTTAAAAATGTGATGGTGATCTGTACAGATGGACTCACGTGACAAAGTGATTTGCTGTTAAGGTGGTTACAGGAGAGTGTGGCTCTCCTCTGCGCAAACGGAGACACAGAAACCCAAGTTGCGAGGTTGCTTCAAGGCAACAGCCATAGAGAGAGCTCTTTCTGGCTCATCCATGTTTTATTAGGGCAGAAGTTAGAAATTCATCAGAGACGCCCATCTGCAGCTAGCAGCGCTCTTGAGGGGGTTCCAGTGGTGATCAGATTTTTGAGCAGCACTTTACACGAACAGAAAAAAGAATCTTCTCTGAGAATTCATCGCACCGCAGAGAGAGAGGGAGAGGCTGCTGTTCCATACACCTATGACTCTCTGCTGCCTCATTCCAACACCTGTTTAGTCTGGCACTGCAGGCACAAAAAAGAAAGGAAACAAGGCACGGAGAGGAGGATCCTACTCAGGAACATGGCTGTCAGTGGAGAGCATAGGGTGAGCGTGTGAGTCCCTCAGGGGCTGCGTCCGTAGCGCAGGGCCTCAGAGCCTTGTCTGGGCAGAGTCTGAGGTCAGAGGGGGCAGCTTTGCTTTGAGCTCCATTGCCAGGTGCTTGTGTCCAGCCACTCGGGGAGATGTTCTCCTTGTTATTCTGTTTCCGCACTGTGAATAACAATTATAGCTTCTTGCTATAGCCACAAGAAAATGGCCACTTGATAGTCATACCTCCTATAGCTAGTGAACAGTGTTGTAAGAAGGGCCTTCCAAGAGCCACTGTTGCACGCTGAATGACAACAGAGCACCCCAAAGCTGAGCTATGTAAGGCCATAGCTAGGGTGGGGTTTTTGACTGGCGACCTCTTGTTGGTGACAGGAGATCTGCACACAGCATGTTTGTTTGGTGATTTGGTGATTGGTTTGGTGTGATGGAGATTCTGGAGGTTTGGTATGTCATGATGAGTGTAGCCAGGTGACACCGTGCTCAGGCCTTAAGGACGGCTGCATCATACCCAATTTAGGTGCTGCACATAATGAGGCATCATCATGGCTGAGCCTCATGACCCGCTCCCATGAGGAGATCCACACAGGGGTGTGGCATAGTTGGCCAGGGTAGCTTGGCTCAGCTCCTACTGGCTGAATATCTTGGCACTGGGACACTATTAGCAAACCTGCCTCTATTACATCAGCACCCTGATATCATACAGTTACCGAAGGTCACTGAAACTCAAGATGAAGAATACCTTGTGGTAGACCACACAAATTGGGAGACATGAGGTGACGCATCTGGAAGGCCACCAATGGGCTGAGAGGAGGAGGCCTGGAGATTATTCACCACACACTGCCATGGCCAAGGTATTGTCCATGGCAACTTCAAAGCTGCGAATATTTTACGGAGTTCCCCAGAAAATATTAAGAGCAGTGGATTTAGGTTGGGGCAGAGGTTTGTTCCTGGGCAGACTATGACCATGGGCAGCTCCGTGGTATAGGATGCTACCCCAAACTATTCTTTAACAAAGCATGTCAATGACCCAGAGGATGTTTGGAACCGGAGGGTCATCTTATGCCCAGTGGTTGTGGGGTATCCCTCATTCTGCTGTGGTGACTCTTGGATTGCAGTTACTGCTGTTCCCAGCTCCCTCTCCTTAGACGTGCTAAACCTAATTGGCAGGCTCCTCCCCATGACCCCACAACGGGGCCCACACTAAAGCACAGCACCTGTGGCTCCCCAGGGTGTACTTTCTCCTGGTCGCCTTGTTGAGCCACTCTCCAATCCAAGAGCAGGAAGGTAACAGTGCTGAGGTTCTGACCACTGAATATTTGATACTCAGGAGGTATGACTATCAAGTGGCCATTTTCTTGTGGCTATAGCAAGAAGCTATAATGGCAGGCTGTAAGCTTCAAATTCTGGGTGAAACCTGAGAATGAGGAGGCTCCTCTGCAGGTCCCCACACCTCCACTTCCATCCCCAGAAGGAAGGTCAGTGAGTCTACCACCTGCACCGACCCCTTTCTCCTGGTGTGCGGCCTCTAGGGCAGCAGCGGCGAGGCAGAGGCTCCCTTGCTGCCGTTCGTATCTGCAGGATCCCACTCCCAGCATAGCTTGCCAGTAGCACTGAGGTAACCTGCTCGAGCTCCTGCACTACCTCATGCCCTGCCAGTGGTGGGAGGCATGGCTGGAAGGCAGAGAGGAGGAGGATTGCAGCCTGTGTCCAGGCCCTGTGTTGCCCCTGCCTACTGGCTTGGGACAAATCCTGGGGTGCAAAAACAAGGTGGTTTTAATGTAAGTCCTGGACAGTGAAGACCCAGACAAAACTCAAAGATGCAGTGTAGTCCAGGGGCACTTTCGAAGTGTTGTCTGTGTCTTGAGGATGTTATTTTCATTTGTCAAATCCTAACTTTATGGCTGGAAGCGGGGGTAGAAAGGGGAAATTGTTGGTCAAAGGGAAGTTTTAGATGAGCAGGAAGAATTGTCTGGGAATCTACTCTAGAGGAGGGTGGCAGACACCATAATGTCTGGCCTGTTTCAAAGTAAGTATCCACTTTGTTTATTGGATTTAAGAGGAGATCCATGAGAATCCACCCAATCCTCCGTGGAACCCACGCAGTCCTCTGGGTGTCACATACCAGGGTTGTCTGAGCTTACCAGCTCACTGTCACATTTTCTCATGCTTGCTTTTCTTTTACACTGAAAGGACAGGGGTCCAAAGACAGCGTGAAGCAACAGTGGAGCTCATTGACAGAAGAAAGAGATACAAAGCCACTCTGAGGGTGGTAGCCACAGCGTATGGACAGCAGCTCTGTATTTCTGGGATTGCAGTGGTGTGCCCTCTGTCTGGGTGCAGCCCTACTCAAGTGGTTGGTTTGTTTCATTGCTAGGGGTTTAGGTCTATCAGACTGCCTGCTATTTACATTTTTAGAATACTGCAGAGGTTTTTCGTTACCCAGCATCCCTTTTCCAGTCCTATTTCGGGTCCTTTTCCTACATTCCCCACCTCTGGAAATGATCATCTAACTGCCGTTGGGACTGAGGGAGATGACCACTCTGGCTACTTTTGGCTAAAAGGAGCACAAACTGGGCAGTGGAAGGTGTCCACTGGGAGGTTGATCTAACTGGCCACAGTAGAAGGAGGGAGGACCCTCCATGGTTGGCTCCATCTGTATTTTTACAGTATTGATGTGATCTGAAATGAGCTGAGCTCATCTAATTCCCTTGCTTATCTTACAAGCTAGGCAGCCACATAGAAAGAGGTGCCAAGAGGTGCCAAGGGTCCATCCCTGCTTCCTGTAAAATGTCTGGGCTTGTGAAACCCCTTTGTTAGACTATACAGGTGGACTAGTGAACTGGCTGGCCACATGAGGGGACACTGTAGGTATCATAAGGTAGCTGCCTTGGCTTCTTCATCAGTCATTTTATTGTCCAGGATAATGCGATTTTGCTTCCCTTTGGTGTCCTGAGCAGTGCACAACTGCTACTTCAAGAGTCAGGTTTATAGCCACAACAAATTGTAAGGTCTCTGAAGCATGCTTACTAGGAGACCCTCTTGGAGTGAATAGGCCTTGTTCCTTCACATAGAAGCATGGGTATGCACCATATGAAAGACAGACTTAGGAGTCAGTATAGATGTTGACTCTGGGCTTTGGGTATCCCAAGAGCCTGAGTGAGGGCTATTAATTCTGCCCTTTGGGCACAGTGACAAGAGCTGGGTAAAGGACCTGATTCCAACATCTCTGACTGGCTCACCACCAGACATCCAGGTTTCCTAACCACCTCTTAGGCAAAGGAGCTACCATCCTTAGGATTCTTAAAGGGATTGAGGATCCTTGTTCTAACTGCTGAGCTAGGAGTAAGACATCATACAATCATGTTAATGCTCAGTTAACTCCTTGGGATCAGGCAGAAAGGTGGCTTGGTTGAGGCCTTGACAAGTTTCATTGTCAATCTCGGGACTATCTAATAAGAGAATCTGGTGTCTTAAAATCCTGGCAGCTGACGTCCAGGAATGAATTGGCCCCTTGAGAAGCCTCTCAGGGTAATGAAGACGCTTTACCACAAAAGCCCATCCTTGAGTGAGTTTATGGATTTCAGGGACCAAAATACCCATGGTGACCAATGCTCACAAGTCTCCTGGCCGTTTCTTAGCTACAGGTCTAATTCCTCACTTAAGTAAACTATGGCTGATGGCTAGGTTGGGTGAAGACCCCCAGAGCAATGCCTTGTCCCTATTTCAGCGAGAGGGTATATTTATTTTGACTGGAAGCCCTAGTTCAGGGCCACTAGCATGGCCTGTTTTAGTTTCTAAAAAGCACAAGCTTCAAGGCTCCCAGTGAGGAGGTGGGTCTGAGCCCCATGACTATCCCTGAGAAGTTAGTGAAGGGGCTGAGCCTTTGCAGCGTATCTAAGGGGCCAGGTTCTACACAACCCAGTGACTCCCAGGAAGGCTTTCAGATGCGTAGTATGTTTCGGCTGTGGGAAGTCCACCATAGGCCGTATCCTTTCAGGGCTCAGAGTCCTCCTACCATGTGAGATCAGCAAACCTAAGTGAGCAACTCGAGCCTGGCAAATCTTGACCCTTTCACAGGATACAGGATAGCCTCAGGATCATCTATATACTGGAGGAATGTATTTCCTTCCTCCTTCCAGTACAGGAGATCTTGGGCTAAGGCCAAGTGAAGAGGAAAGCCTTGAATAAGAACTGTCCAAGGCACATGCCCTACTCCTGTGAGGATAATCTTAAAAGCAAAAAGATCTTGGAGATACAGAAAAAGGCATTCTTAAGATCCAGGACCAAAAACCAATTGGCTGAAGCTGGAATTGGGGCCAACAAGGCATAGCGGTTAGGGACCATTGGAGGCAGTAGCAACACAATTCACTGATGAGATGTAAATCTTGCTCTGGGCTCCATTTGTTTGGTCCTTTCCTTATCTCAATAACAGGGATTATTATAGGGGCTGACAGTTTCCCTGAGGAGTCCCTGTTGTAGCAGACCCTGAATAATGCAGCCCTTGTCTAACCTCTAGAAGAAGAGAATACTGCTTTTGGAGAGGGAAATGCATGGGGCCCCAAGGTGGACAAGGGCAAGCATGTCCTTTAAGGCTTTCCCCATTGTGTGTCCATCTGTTCAGATAGCTTGGTCTACCTGTCGTTCTTGGAGGGAGAAGATTCCTGCAGTACTAGGCCCTGGAGCAAGTAGGCCCTGGACTTGGGCTTCTGGTAGTAAGTTGCTCCCTAGTAGTAGGGTAAAGGCTTGGGCATTATTAGAAAGGAATGGGGGAAAATGGAGATCACCCCAAGCATAAGCCACAGGTTGGGAGAAGAATCTCTCCTTGGGCATCCCAAGACCTCCTGAACTATAGCAGTGCATGTAGAGCATGCCCAGGAGAAAAGGCAAGGACCAAGAGGTGGGTGCCCATATCAGAGAGAAAGCTGACAGGTTGGCCCCCAGCTATGAGATCAGCCTGGGGCTTCATAGGCTGGACAGGAAGGGGGGTTGGCACTGAGTAATGAAATCTGGGGAACTTCACTGGGAATATCATTGTCCTCTTTGAGAGCATTCATTATTCCGGTGGTTGGCCTGGGAAATGGAGCAGGGTCTAGATGGCCCTCATGGGGCTTTCCTCCTGAAGTTGGCTCTTCTTTTATGGAAGGGGCACTTCCTCTTGATAATTCCTGACTTCTGGCAGTGGTAGCAAAGGAGCCCCGTTTCCTTGGCTTGGACCGTTGGTTGAGACTCCCTGTAGTGCAGCCACTAATTTCACGTGTCTCCCATTCTTTTCCTGTTGAGTAACTGCCTCTGTTATATGAGATCTTGGTGGCTCCTCTCAACCAACCATCTAGTTCCAAATGGCCTTGCTCTGGGTGCATCACCACCTTTAGAAGTTTACACCGGATGTCAAGGGCTGACTGGGTCAGATTTATCTAATAAGAATCTCCCCTGTCACACTGTCAGGGATGATCAAAGTATGTTTGATCCTGGCATCCTTTAGGTGTTGTTCGAACATAGAGGCAGGGTTCTTTTACCTCCCGGTAGATTTGTCCTAGTTTTAGATAATTAATGAGCTTAAACTTTGTTCTCTTTAGTCCTTCTTTAATACAATGAAGGAAATGAAGTCCTGTTGTTTCTCTCAGCAGAGTCCCACAATTCCACCGCAGCTTATTTAAAGGGACCATACTGGCTCCAACAGGGCCACAAGCTCTTGGTTGTCCCTCTCTGCTTTGAGCTCCCTGGTGTGCTTCATATACAGTAAGCATTTCCATTTCAGATGGCTAAGCCTGAAACTGTCCCTTTATCCATGATTGAGGGTCTTACTGAGAAGAAAGGTCACATCTTCCCAGGTCAATCTAACCAGGGAAGGGACACTTTCAAAAGCTCTAATATAGCCATCAGGATCACCCGTGAAGCTTCCCAGCCCTCACCAATTCCCTCCAACTCCGACTAAGTAAAAGGGGCTTATTGGGCTCAGCCCTCAGGTTGGAGCCGAGAAGCAGTATCCTCTCACGTGGGGACATCAGTGCTGGTGGCTTGGCTTCTGCGTATGGCAGGTGTGGGTGTTGCTCCTTCTCCTTGTGGGGTGTGGACTTTTCCAAGGAGGAAGAGGGAAGCAGGGCTGCCGAGAGTGAAGGGTCTGAAGAATGCTAGCAGCCCAGTTGGGACGGACCTGAAGAATAAAGAGCTGCTCTAGGGCGCCGCGCTCCGTTTTCCCTTTCTCTTACAGAACAAATCTACCTGGAGGATGGCATTAAAATTAAGGGAGCTCTTGGGTATCCATTTTGTGTGGTTCCTCAGCAGGTATTGTCACAGAGATTTCTACCTCTGAACTACACACACCACCAGGTATTGTGTCCAGGAATCAGTACAAACAAAAACAAAAACAAACAAAACCAGAAACCAAAACCAAACGAAGGCTTTTCCCCTTAAGGCTTGAGGGGCTAAAACTTTTCAGTGTTCAAGCAAACACTCCAGGGAGAAATGTAGTGGGACAGTAGACATTTCAGGTCCTCTTTATGGGGCGTAAGGAAAAGGACACAATGAGAAAGTGCCCCCATTGGGCATCTGTGTATGGATTATTTCTCTTGTATGGACAGGGCATTCCCTGTCCTTCCAGAGAAAAGCAGGGGAATTACAGAAGAGATGGAAAGAGCGAGGAAGGGGGTGGTTGGGGCTCAGCCACTGTCAGGGGAAGGTGACAAATGCTCACTTTTCCTTGTTTATGGAGCTATACAAGGAACAGGTCTGTATGGGAAAGCCCAACTTCAGGAGAAGACATTCTGAGAATTATAGCTCAGGAATGGCCTGAAAGAAATGTCATTCTAATATGTGTGGGCAGAGGGGTTGCTAGGCATTATCGGAATCCTTTATCCCCTCCTCTCTCACCTGTAGGGTCCTACACTCTAACTGAACCAAGGAGAGTCACCACCAGCAATAGACAGGTCAATTTGAGTCCTTGATGAGATACAGACCAGGGTTTGGTCTCTTAGCAGTAGGTCTATGTAAGCCCCAGACCAAGAGCAGACCAGAAGGTGGAAGACAGTTTTCTTGGCATGTGGTAGGTCAGCATGTACCTCCAACAAGGCGTGGACCAGGAGACTGAAAGTCATCTAGCCACCAGCTTTCTGCAGAACACTTTATAAGCTGCATGAGGTTCTGATTCCTGCCAGCTTTTTCTGGACTTCTGGTAAGCCATGAGGGCTGCTGAGTCCCTGTGCCCTGCTGTTTAGCCATGTGAGGATGGACTTCACCTGGAGTGGGGTCCCCTATCACCCCAAAAGGCCAGCCAAGTAGTGGTCATGTGATCTCTAGAAAGAACTGAGATTGGAGTGCCCTTTGCATTCACTCTGTGTAGGCAGGGTTGTACTGATCATGTCTGGTGGTCTTTGTGGTCATCTTCTAATCCCAGACAAAACTCCAAAATATATCTCCTGTCTGGGTAGATCTGGAGTCACCAGTGTGCCATGGAATTTTCCTGTGCTTGTCTCTCCCTCCTATGTGAACAGAGGAAAAAGAGTCAGAAGATAGTGCAAAGCAAGAGGAAAACTTTGACAGAAGAGGGATACAAAGCTACTGGAAGAGTGGGGCCCCCAGAGCTGCATAACCACTGAGCATGGCCAGTGGTCCAGTTGAGGTGGTGGACTCTCCCTCTCGGGGCAGCCCTGCCCAATTGGTTGCTTTGTCTTATTGCTAGCCACCTTATCCTTGACAAAGGAGCCAAACGTGTTTATTGGAAGAAAGGTAGCCCCTTTAATAAATGATGCTGGTAAAACTGGCTTTCCACATGCTGAAGATTAAAACTAGACCTATGTCTATTACCATGTACTAAACTAAAGTCAAAATGGATTAAAAATCTAAATATTAAAACAGAAACAATAACTCTACTACAAGAGAAAGTAGGTAGAAATCTTGAAGACATAAGGGTAGGCAGAGACTTCATGAACAAAAACCAAACTGCACAGGAAGTACTTCATAGTATCAACAACAGGGCTCTCATCTTACTGGAAAGTTTTCTCACATCAAAAGAAATCTCCAACAAAGTAAAAAGAAAACCCACAAATTGGGAAAAGATTTTAGTTAACTGTCCCTCAGACAAAGGACTTATATCTAGTACACATAAATAATTAAAAAAAAATCAGCCCCCCAACATTCAAAGACCCAATTAAAAATTGGGCATCAGAGATGAATATAAACTTTGCAGATGAAGAATTATTCCTGGCAAATAAATATATGAAAAATGTTCAATATCCTGTCATTCATGAAATGCAAATTGAACAACACCAGGATTACATCTCACTCCAGAAAGAATGGCTATCATGAAGAAATCAACTAATAACTAACACTGGAGGGGTTGCGGGGAAAAGGAACCCATCTTCACTGTTTTTTTTTTTTTGCCCCGGAACCAGGGGTGGAACTCAGGCCATTGCACTTGCCAGGCAAGCGCTTATTCCACTGAGCCATCTCCCCAACCCCCCATCTTCACTGTTAATGGAAGTACAGACTGGTGCAACCGCTGTGGAACTCAGCATGGACATTACTCACAATACTAGAATTGGAGGTCTCATTCAACCCAGCTGTTCCCCTTCTGGGTATTTTTCCAGAAAAACTGAAAACAACATACCACAGTGATATATGTGCACCCATGTTTATAGCAGCATAATTTTTCATAGCTAAATCTTGGAAAGAACCCTAATGCCCATAAACTGATGAATGGATAAAAAGACTTTTTAAAAATGCATTTATTACGAGGTCTACAGGGTCTCACTACACAGATTGGACTCACAGCGATCCTCCTGTTTTCAGCCTCCCAAGTGCTAGGATTATAGGTGCACATCACCACGCCCAGTCTCAGTCACCATCTCAGGTGTGCCCAAGGGGTGGGGCTGGCACGGCACTCTGGGGATTGAACTCAGGTCCCTGTGTCTGCCTAAGCAGGTGCTCTAATCTGCTGAGCTATCTGGCCAGCCCAAGATGTGGTATTTTTATACAGTGGAGTATTACTCAGCTATAAAGAAAAACTTGAGGCTTTTATAGGTAAATAGATGCAACTCTAGACCATACTCATAAGTAAAATGCATCAGATTCACATGTGTAAATATCCTGTTGTCTCCCTAGTGTAAGAAACTGAAAGAGTAAATAAAATCCAAAAAGTACAATAGATATTGGGAAAAGGAAAGAAACTTTTCAAAAGGAACAACTGGGATGGGGGAAAGAAGAAAAAAAAGAAAGAAGGGGGAAAATATATATATATATATATATATATATATATATATATATTCACAAAATAGCTAAGATAATTGTACCACTAATTTCTATTGGTTTGTTGAAATAAATACTTAATGTTTCACTGTTTGATCAATTTTGCATGCTTGTATCTGGTAATTTGAGTAAGTACTGTGAAGATGACAATATGTAATATAGCAACCATTGTTATTGTTAATTTCCTATCATCTTGTTTTGAAATTCTGTATCATTTTTATTTTTTTTTATTCTCTTATAATAATACAAAATTAAAACCATTGTCTCTGTGACATGTTCTGATTAAAAACTCACAAGCAAAACACAAAAAACAAACTAAACAAACCACACATACAATGCATGATACAAATGGAAAGGCTAATGTGCTGTAATATTTGTTTTGCAATCTCAAAAGCAGCAGAGATCTTGAAATACAATTCATAGATGTAAACCAGAAGTACTGAGATTGAAATATACATGTATAAATCACATTTGGACTCCATGACCTGAAAGCTCCTATAAATTCGTAGTATACGCGAAGTGCACAACAGGCGAGATCAGCATGAGGGTCCTGGCATTTAGTGCTCCCACTCGAGACAGCTGCGGGTGTTCTGAGCCAGCGTGGCAGCCTGTTCCCTGGCAGCCTTACAGTCTCCTCTCCCTGTGGGCACAAGATTCCAGGGCCCGCAGCTGCTTGGTCAGCAGCTCCTCCAGCCATAGTTCGTATCAGTGCAATTTCCATCAACTGAGAGGACCTCTCCCTGGGTCTGCACAGGCTCCAGGCCGACTTCACAATAAAAACTAAGCCATATTACTATGCTGAGCTGTAAAAGGCTCATGTCAACAACTTCTGACATTGCCAGTCACACGGATAACCCACTACTATTATAGACTACTGGACTATATTGGATTATTTTGCTGAATTCACACACCTACAATATTTAAATGACAATGGAATTGTCATTTAAATGACAAAATTAAACAAAAAAGGGGATACAAACGAAGGACCATTTTCTATCTGTATATTCAAAATGGTTAGGATAGATATATAGCTACTTTCTCTTAATTCAATGAATAGAAAGATTTGTACTAATAGTGTTTGTGGACAGGATATCATGTCTGCATCTTGTACTATGAATAACCACTAAGAAGATAGCAATATGCAATGTATTAATTATTGAAACTGTCCTACTAATCGGTTTTGAAACTGTCTCATTGCTATTTGTTTCTCAATAAAATTATTAACAAGCAAACAAACAAACAAGTACACTGCTTCTCTTTCTCCCTGGCCTCCTCTGGGCTGATGTCAGTGACCAGGGTTTGTGCCTCAATCACAGCTCTTCTTCTGGCTTCCTGGGTACCTTGTGGAACTCGCCTCATCCAGCTGTCCAGTCAAACCCTTTAGTTGTGTCTTGGTGCTTCAGGAGGGTTTTGAACTTGAAGGAATTCATTTTTATTTCTCTCATCCTTGTGAAGACCTTTTCTATGTTCAAACTGGAAAAGGAATGGTTTTCAAAGTGGAATTGTTCTATCTCAGGTCAAATGCATGAGGAGTATCGTCTTTCTCCTCTAAATCCAAATCCTTCAGTAATTTGTTGGTGACTTCAACTCCCCCCTCCAGTGATTTCTGATCTCCACACGCCTGCTCTCACGAGAACATTCAGATCGGTGGCCAGCCCTGCAGCGTGTGCGGTGGGTGCCTGCAAGTCTCATCTCTGTCCACAGCCATCAGAAGCTCTGGGACGCCTCTAGTCCTGTTCACCTCACACATCACAGAGTGGATTTTGGTGATGGAAGGATTTGCCTCCTTGGAAAGTGGCAGGGAAGGCTGCTTTTCCACGCAGTCTTTGATAATCTCTTGCATGGCACAGACTCTGGTCAGTGTGCGGTGCATTGCTTTCAGCCAGTTTTAACGTGCGCTGGCCTCATGATGACATCCTGGGGGCCTTCCATGACTTTATCAGTTATGCAGCGGCCTTTGCCATAAGCGGGCACAGTGTTCCCTTCCATGAGGGCCCGGGCTTCCTTGAGGATGTTCTGTGCCTTGCTTTGGTGTGGATGGTTTGCACTGTGCTCCAGCGCTTTCCGAGGGCTTCATCTCCTGTGCGCCCCTCTCCTGGCTTGCTGAACGACTCCTTTTCCTTCTGCGTGCATGTCTCTCTGCTTTGTTAGAATTTTCTCCAGTTGTGTGTAGTTCTGGGCACTTGACAGACCACTGATTACTACTTTTTACTTCCTTTTACCTTTCCTGAAGCCCAGTAATGGAGGGTTATTGGTTTCCCTTGCCCACACTTTTGCTGTGTCTGCTTGCACAGGCATTCCATGAAGAACCTGGAATGCCTGGCTTAGCACATGTTTCACGCTCTGGGGTTTCTATCCACCTGCTCTCCCCAGGAGGACTGTCCGCTGAGCCAGTTCCATAGACTTCTGAGCCTCGGTCCCTGCTCCCTGAGCACCCTGTCCTCCTGCCCAGTTCCAACACAGGGAACTTTACAGGGGGTGGCTAGAGTTGGCCTGGCCATGGTGAAGGGACCAGCCGTGGCTGCATGTACTGGCAGGATGGTGGCCTCTCTCCACCAGCCCCCTGGCCCACTGCACTACCACCTGACTTCACAATGGGCCTCAGGCTAGGGTCTGGCCTCAGAGGGGTGGTCTCTGGGAGCCCCATGCTCAGGGAGGCTGGGCTGTGCTCCTCCCAGTGTCTGAAGGTGAAAAAGTTCTGAAGATGGATGGTGATGACAGTTGTGCAGCTGTGTGAATGTAGCGAATGTCACTGAACTGTCAACTTGGAAATGGCACGCCTATACGCATGCAATATATTTTATGTGGGTCTAAGTATCTGCCAAAAGCCTCCTGTGTTTGGAAGGTGATAGAGTGGATAGTGGGCAGTACTGTGCTCATCCGTGGATTCATGCAGGGATGACTTCCGTAGCTAAACCTACTCTTAGGAGGTTGGGGTTGGCCAGGAGGGGAGGTCTGATCACTGGGAGTGCGGCAGGGTGTATTGTCTTTCTGGGCTCCTCCCTCCCCTCCTGCTTCTGGGCTGCCATGCGGTGAGCGGCTGTTCCATGTCCCCTTTCCCCTGGAAGCCCACCCATTAGGGGCTGGAAGTGTGGGCCGCAATGTACTTTTCCTCCTATAAACCATGGGTGTTGGGTGCTGTGTTTCATGGGTGGCAAAGTGACTGAGACACACCCGTGTATCCACTTGAGATCATTTCCAGTACCCCTCGCCCCAAATCCAGGTGTGCTCAAGTTCCTTATAGGAAATATTGTAGTGTTTGTGTATAATTTACACAATCCTCCCATGTACTTTAAATATCTCTAGACTACATATTACGTTTAGTGCAGCGTGAAGGCTATATTAACATTTGTACTGTACAGTAAAGAATGTTATATTTTATGTGTATGCTGACACAGAAAAGATGAAATCAAGGGAAATAAGTGGAAGCTTAAGGGAAAAGTGGGGGAGACAAGTTTCCAACTTGTATACTTTCCCAAAATTCACAAATTCTGAGTTAGCAAAGTAGGTATTAATAAGATACTGCTTTTATACATTTTGGGGGACATTCTTAGGGTAACAGGAAGAGTAATTTCAGTTCTATCCCAGTTCTAGGAACTTTTCTTTGTTACCTATACTGGCACTTGCTTGAGGATTTGCGCGTGTGTGCGTGTGCGCCCGTGTGTGTGCGCGTGTGTGTGCGCGTGTGTGCGTGTGCGCGCGTGTGTGTGTGCGTGTGTGTGCGTGCATGTGTGCATGTGTGCATGCAGACGGGGCAGTGACAGGTGGGTTTGCTACATTACTTCTAACACTTCTTTCTGTGATGTCGTATGCGCCGGAGGGTCGTGGGGCTGTGGGTGTGGCTTTCTTCACTGCTTCTGCGTGCACCCTGGGCCAGGTGCTGAGCAGCTCTGTGCCGGGGCCCCTGCAGGGGTACTTCCTCAGAAGATAAAGTGAGCCTCTTTGGGTGAATATCAGAAATGTCTTTGCAGTTACACTTACTCCTGTCCCACTAAGCTCAGAGCCATCCTCCCTCCTCTCCCAGGAGGTGGCTTAGGGGGCCCTCTGCTGGGGTGCCCTCTGGGATACAGTCTCCTGCCTAGCTGAGGGTGAGGGCTGTCAGATCCAGCCACTGAGCTCATCTGGTTGCTCCCCTTCTACGTGATGGCAGGCGCGTTCTCCCTTCCTTGGAGCCATGTTTGCTTTGGTGAACAGCATCCCCTGCTAGAGCACAAGCAGTTTGATGGCAGGGTTGACGCCTTGCTCTTCTCTGCAGCCCGCACAACATCCGGGTCAGTGCGGAACTGTTTACTGAAGCAGCTCCCACCACCGGAATGGAAGTGTCGTGCTCAACAGATGCTCGATCTGGTGTCCCAGAGTTGCTTCAGAGTGCTCCAGGGCTCTGCGGTCTGTTGAAGGAAGATGAACTTACACGCAGCAATGGTGTGCGCTTAGTACATTATTGGATTCTGATCTTCGGAAGCAAGATAATCCCCCGGGATGTGGGGTTTCTTTCTAGCTCTGAATCTTTGTCTGATCTGATTGTCTTCAGACCTTGTGCCCTCACCGTGACAGATAGGATTAAAATTCCTTCTGTGAAAGGCAGACGTGGTATTCATTTATTCTTCACTGTGCATTTATACCTGAGTCATGTCCTGTATCCTTGAACATGAAAGTGTGAATCCTTTCCCTGCCTTCTCTGCAGCTCTCCAAGCCCCAGCATGTCCCCTCAGGAGGCCAGTGTTCCTTCCTTGTGGAGCCTTAGTGTCACGAAGGGCAGAGCAGACAGCGATGTGCCAAACCTGGCCATGCATTTTGTCCTGTTGAACCTTGGTTTTAAGATCTTGATGTAAATTCATGGGTATTGTGCTTTCTTAAGCTACATTTCAGATTTCATATTTTAAAATGAGTATTGTCTAGCCAATGTATATTTTAATTTCTTCTCCATGTACTATATATGCTAGGATTTAAAAAAAAATTTCAGGATCTCAAGAAGCTGGTATAGAGCATAAATTGTGAACAATTGATATATATATATCAAAGAAAATAACTCACGGTGTTAACCATAGTTTGGAGGGCGTGGTGGGATGGACCGGTAGTGAAGCTGCATGCCCTGGAGGTTGGGAATGGTTGCTGATGGGGAAGGCATTGGGAGGTGAAGGATGGCGCGGTTAGAGAGATGGGCGCAGCACAGCAGGAGCAAGTGCACAGGATTCCTGCTCTCTAGCCTTGCTGGAAGGCACTCTGCTTCCCACAAGTCCTCAAGCAGATTTTCCAGGCACCCAGCTGAGCTGCAGATAGAGGCTCCTGGATCTGTCCTAAGCTTCTGCCTGTCACCTCCTATCACCTCCACTGGGTGGAGCAGGTGGAGAGGGAACCTGTATAACCAGGCCCAGCAGGTCTGTGTTGAGGGACTCTGGCCTTCTACCTGGAATCTTTCCTCTTCTGAGCAGGCGGCTGCACAAGAGCCTGAGGCTGCACCAGCCTCCCTCTCCCAGAGAGACCAGCTGTTCTTGGGCCATGTGAGTAGCATAGGCCACCTAGGGGGTTTCACAGAGTGGGACTGGCACAGCTGCCTCCCAGTCACGCTCAGAGCCCACCTGTACTCTGGCCTCACCCTCCTTCCTACTTCTGCTTGCTGAGCCTCTGAGCTGACTGCACTCAGGCCAGGGAGGAAGCATTGCCTTCTTGGGCAAAGAGCATCACAACCCTGCTCTAGGTGAGGCTGATGGCTGAGCCTGGGTATTGAGTTAATCCAAGGGGTAAGAGATCAGGTAGGATGCTACTACAAGTGTGGGTGGATTTCTGGTCATAGTGATGTCAAAATCCTTGTCTAAAAAGAAAAGAAGGGAAAAGAAGAGTAGAAAGGGGACCTATGGTTATGGGACACGGGATCTTTCTAGATATCTTGAGTCTCTCTGTGTAGGCTTCCTCTGCTCCTCCTGGTTCATTCCAGAAGTGCTCTCCATAGCAGCTGTGAGTGCCCCTGCCCTGCTGCTGTGCTCTTCTGTCTTCCTGAGGCTCAAGATTGCTGCTGTGTGGGAGCTCTGCTTCTCAGCTGTCTCTGGAAGCCCACTGGTGGGAGCTGGACCTGTGAGCCTGCAGACAGGCACAGGAGGGTCATCACGTGTTTCTGCCACTGCCATGTCTCTGGCAGGTGGTCTTAGTACCTTGGAGAGCCTGTGGCTCTCTCTACTTCCTTCTGCTCTGGCAGGAGCTATGATTTCCATCAGAGCATCCATGGTGCACCCTTTGTGAGAGGCTCCCAGAAAAGAGCATGTAGGATTCGAACAGAAATGAACTTCAAGCAAATTATTTCCCACCTAACATTCTTCTTTTAACATGACTGGCACTTGGATTTAAAAACATAAGTGTAAGGTTTTTTTTAAGTAAAAAGACAATGTAGATTTCACTGGACTCAAATTTTAAGATGAAAATTATTTTCCTTTGGTCATTGAAGCCAGAATTCAATGTTGTGTCTCTAATTTCATTTTGGACTCTTTATTCATAGAGACCATTTTTTCTGGTTTTCCTGAAGGTGTAGAATCTGTCTTTGGGTCTTGCTCTGCTATTTCCTGGCCTCCCACAGCCCTGGCCTGATGTTCCCAGGCTAGTCTAGTTCTGATGCTGTAAAGAGCACTACATCCTTGGAGGATGAAATACCAGAGAAAGGTGGAGTCCCCATCTGACTGGGGCAAGTGTGACCAGCCATGCCTTCTTCACAGTTCTTTCTGTATATTTTCATCATGTCTACTGGTTTCAATTTCCTTGGCCTCTGTTGCAAAGGAAGTGGAAACAGAACTCTTCTGTCTTCCTGCTGTTTAAGTTATTATCTTGCCTGGTGGTTTTGAAGGCAAAGGGTAGAGAAAAGGGGGGTGTTAGAAACCCAACAAGCCTGAATGTTGCCCCAAACTTTGGTAGATTGGATCTGAATTTGGGGGTGGGGAGGGGCAAAGAAAAGCTCTCTAGGCTTCGAATAATTATCACTAAATGGGAGGAGAGTAGACTTTCCTGGGTGGAGGGCTACATTTTCCCTCCCTCTGTTACCCTGCTTGCTCTCCTCCCACCTGAGTTTTTGTTTCCATCTTCCCTGTACTGTAAGCTTCCAAAATCCCTTTATGCTGGGTGGCATCAACTTTCCAACGTCTTGGAGTTGGCAGGCGTGTGTCTTGGCCTATGTTGTCTCCAAATGCTCAGTCAGAGAACAGGCAGCTCATCCTTCCAGAATTAGCATTGATGTCACACATCAACGAGACCACAGTCTGGCTCAATGGGGTCTTCAGTGCCCAGTGTCATGTGCTCAGCACCACAAAGATGCTGGAATCATGTGTGCTCTGGGATTGTGTGTGTGCCAGAACCATGTGCTTTCCAGGACCACGTGTACTCCTGGACAAGGCAAGATATTAGATTGTGGCCAGCTGGCTGGGCACATCACAGAGATCCAGGACATATGTGTCCAAGCCTTACACCTGGGACCAATCAGAAAGTGCTCTTTTCGATGCTTTTGATATGAAATCAAGCAGGTTTTCAATAGTCTGAACTAGATCTGACATCAGCCTGAAGAGTGGATGGTACAAAAGAGGGCAGCCATTAACCTTGTGGCCATGGTAAGCTCTTTCAGCGCCCCACTCTCACCTGAATAGTGTACTTCTTTTCCTACCTTAATCGGGCTGTACTCACTCTGTGGAACATACATTTCCCCCTCCCTTCAATAGATGTCAAACCTTGCTAACTTTTGGGCTTTTGTGTTCAATTCTTTGCTTAGGAAATCTCTAGAGGACCTAATGGCACCCCAAGATCTTGGTAACAAGTCTTGTATATTCCGGTACCATGTGTGATCTGGGACGATGTGTGATCTGGGATGAAGAATGGCCAGGTCTGGAGTGAGGGTTTGTCTCACCTCTCACTATGGGTCGCTGTGTGCCTATAAGTTGTGTCCATTGCTGCCTGTCATGTATTTGTATCTCTGTCTTGCCTAATACGTGACATGGTAGGGCCCTGAGCCCATGGCACGTATGGGCTGATAGAGGCATCAGACTGGGCTGCTCAGGAGTCATCTCTGAATCTCAGTGGCCTTGCTATAAAGGGGATAATGGTAATTCCTGCCTAGTTTGCTTACATGGTCTTGGTAGGGAGCAAATGTAATGAATGTGGATGAAAAGACTTTATGAAGGCAATGGAATATGAAAAAGTAACTGATCTTTTTAAACCAATACACTTAGGGATGCCAGGTGCTATTCTAGGTCATCTACATTTAGTAATTCAGTTTACCTAGTGATCTATCTCTTTGTGACAGTGGCATGTTAAAGTCCTCCATTCCAATTGTATTATTGCTTATTTAAGTTTTCATGGCTATTGAAATTTGTCTTATGTAGGTAGGTGCTCCTATATTAGATGCATATATATTTATAATTGTTATTTTTTCCTTTTGCAGTTTTCCCTTAACAAGTATATAGTGATCTTCTTTATCTCCTTGACTGATTTTTGGTTTGAAGTTAATACTGTCAGCAACCAGAATAGCTCACACTGCTTTTTCTGGTTTCCTGTGGCATAGAGAATTATTTTCTATCTTTTGACTTTGAGTCTGTGAATTTCCTTTTCAGTTAAATATGTTTCTCGTATGCAGCATATTGTTGGATTTTGTTTCTTAATCCACCCTGCTAGTCTGTTTCTTTTGATTGGTGTATTGAGGCTATTTGCATTGATTGTTATAACTGGTATGTATTGGCTTATCTTTGTCATGTTATTTTTCTGCTATACGTTCCATACTTTCCCCCTTTTTAAAATTTCTTGCTCTGTTTGGTGGTCCCTTTCTATTGTTCTTGAAGATTTGGTTGTTTCTGTCTCTTTCTAGAATATCTGTCAGTACTCTTTGTAGGGTTGGTTTGGTGTTCATGAATGTCTTCAATTGTTCTTTGTCATGGAAGGATCTTATCTAGCCATTGAATTTGATAGGTAGTTCTGCAGGTCATATCCATCTGGGTTGGAAGTTATTTTCTCTCAGGACCTGAAATATTTCCCTCCAAGCTTTTCTTGATTTGATGGTTTGTGTTGAAGAACTTGCCATGATTCTGATGGGCTTTCCATTGTACATGATCTGTTTCTTCTCTCTAGCAGCTTTTAACATTCTATTATTTTGATGAATTTCTGAGATCTTGATTATTTTCTGTTTAGCTGGAGATTTATTTTGATTCTGGCTGTTTGGAGTTCCATTATATGGCTCTCTTCTTCTGTATGTCAGATTCTTTTCTCGTGTTTGGAAAATTTCCTGCTAGCACTTCTGCAAATAGTCTTTTAATGTCATTTGTGCTGTCTCTTGCTGCTTCATTGATACCTATTATTCTTACATTATTTTTCTTTACATTGTCTTATAGCTGCTGAATTGTTATTTCCTGGTTCTTTGTTAGTTTTGTGAGGTCTTTTCTTTCATGTTCATTAGCTGCACTGCTGTCTTTGAGGTCTGAAAGTATCTTTAGTTTTGTTCAAGCAGCTTTACCAGCTTTCAATGGAATTCTTAATTTCCTGGGTATCTATTTAAATCTGTTTCATGCATTTTAATTCTTTCTTGTATTGTTCATTCAGTGTTTGTATCATTTTTCTATTCTATTCTATTCTTTTTTTTTTTTTTTAGTCTAGGTCTTCTTTAGCTGTGGAGAGCAATTCTTTCACAATTGTTGTCATTTCTTTTTTGACTTGTGAGATTATTTCTGCTCTTATGTCTTCTATAGCCTGATGGACTTGTTTCTTTACTTCAGTTGCTATCATTTCAGAAATTTCAGGGATGTGATTTCCAAGTTCTTGTATGTCTTTGTCCCCTGGATTTATTCTGAGAGCTGGAGGATTGAGATTGCCTTTTGCTGCTGCATTTTGGCATTTCTGAAGCTCCCAATAATCACTCAGGTTTAGCAAGGGTGGCAGAGCGGTGGAGCGTGGGTAACTACTGGCAAGGTTTCTGCTATCATAGGGAGCAGGACAGGCCGCACCAAGGCTCTCACTACCAGTAGGGGTGGCTGGTACTCAACCAAGCTTCAGTGTAGTGGGTGTGGGCTGGATTCACCAGGATCTCATAGGCTGCTTAGAATCCTCCTAAGTTCTTAAAAGGTTGGATCAGTGCCAGCAAAAGCTCCATGCCTGCAGTTGGGGGCCAGGGGATGCAGCTCACCAGAGTCCCATGGGCCACCCAGAGTCCTCCAAACTTCTTGAATGGTTGGACCAGGTGCCAGGAAAGCTCTGCCTCGTAACTGAGTTTAACATAACAACCCTATGGTTGTTAGGGACTTTTATTTTTCTGTCTTTCTTTTCGTGGTTTTTTTTTTGTATTTAGTACAGGGTCTCATTACATAGATCGTACTTGTAGTGATTCTCCTGATTTCAGCCTCCCAAGCACTAGGATTATAGGTGCGCACCACCATGCCCAGTCTCAATCGCTGTCTTAGCTCGCCTGGGGGGTGGGGGTGGGGGACTGGCATGGCATGCCTGGAATTGAATCCCGGCCGCTGTGTGCTGCCTAAGCAGGTGCTTTAATCTGCTAAGCTATTTGGCCGGCCCTAGGAACTTTTATTATTGTTTTTAAAAATCTTTTATTTATTTCTCTATTTGGTACAGGGTCTTGCTACACAGCTCAGACTCATAATGATCCTCTTCTTCCCGCCTTCCCAGTGCTGGGATTACAGGTATGCGACACCATGCCTGGTTTCTGTGGTTGGCATGGTGCGCCTGGGGCTCAAGGGCCGCACAACATGAGGTACCAGTAATTGAACCCAGGTCCTTGTGATTGCCAGGCAGGCGCTTAGACCACTGAACTATCTCCGCAGGCCTGCTAGGCACTTTTATGCCCTTTCCATTTTACTGATAAGGAAATAGGCACAGGGACGTTGTGGGAAGTCACACAGCTAAAAAGTGGTACCTTCGTTTTTTGAATCAGGCTATGAGGTGTTTGTCTTCGCTCCCATTCCTGTGGCACATATGGGTGAGGAAGTCAGGTTGGGAAGCCACACACAGGCCTCCAGTCCCCTGGGGAGATGAAAGGATGGATGAAATGTGTCCCTGGCAGCCACCTGGGAAGCAGAGCGTGGGTGTGGGGACTTGGAGAACTCATATCCTTACAGCTCTTGTGCTGTTCAGTGAGCAGCTGAAGCACAGGCCTGGACATTGGGCTGTGTCGCATGCTGACACTCTGGCTGCAGGTCATTGTGTCCTATGCCTCTCCAGGTCAGAAGAGCTCACTCTGAAAGAGTCCTGGCAGGATGCTGGAGGCCCAGGAGCCACACAGCTTCAACCCCTGAGTTTGTACTGGGGTATTGCATGCCTTGCGGCAGTGCTGGCCGAATCCTCTGCTTGCAGAAGGGCCCAAGGCACTCGCTGATAATTTGCATGTTTGAGAGCAGCACCTCCTGAGGGTTGTCAGCATTTGCACATAACCTCAGGCCTAGACCCCTCAGCTATCCTGGCTCATGATAGATGAATCCAGAGATGACCCCTCAACTCGGGCCCATTCTTGCTAGCCAGTGAGATTTTCTGTTTTCCCTTCTCTTCCAGGTGGCAGAGAGTGCTCAGCACGGGCAGCATGCCATCGGAGGCGGCGGCTGGCACGGAGGCCAGGCTACATGAGAAGCATACCTGGGCCTGGGATCAGGTTCCTCCCTGCAGTGGCAGATACAACATTCTGTGTCCCAGGAGGGGTGAGTGGTGAGGAGTCCCATCACTCTGCATCTGGGGCTGGACACTGTGCCCTTGGCCTGAGCGGCCAATGTCAAGGCCCCTCTTCGAAGTGTCCTGCTTGCAAGAGCTCACCAGCCCCTACTGTGGTCTCTGTGGGCCACCTAAATCAGGCCCAGACCTCTGTGAGCAGAGCCTCTGGGGCCCCAGTACACTTTGGGATTCAGCTCAGAACTGGCACCAGGCTTATGGACAGGCTGTGCAGCTCTGGGGACACTGGGCTTCGACAAGAGCGTTTGTCTGTGGACAGTGGCAAGACCCCAGTCACTAGCCAGGATACAGCCTGCAATGGAGGAGCAGGAGGCGCCCACGCCACAGACTCTTCGGCACCAGCAGAAGCAAGTGGCCACCACTGCAGGGTCCAAAGAGGCCTCTTCACCCCACCAGCCCCTTCTGGTCCCCATGAAGCCTTTGCCTCCCGCTTCAGCTTCATTCAGCTCTCTCTTAGCTCTGCAGGGAAACATGGAGAGGCAGAACGCTGCCCGCCATCCAGAGAGGCTGAGTGCCCTCATGAAAGCTGTGCCAACATCGGAGCTGTGCCTTCCAGCTCAGACAGGCCCCATGGAGACCCTGGATATCTCTCAGGGTCCTTCTATCCTGCAGCTACCCGGGGCTCTACAGACTTGGCCCAGGAGGAAGGGAGCAGCTTATGCCCAGAGTGGGACCTGCTTTCTTCCCTGGACCTCGATGCAGGCTCTTCCTTGGGTCCCACGCTGCCTGGCTGCTGTGGTGACAGGGGCTGCAACTCAGGAGATGCTCATGGTTGGGATGCCCTGCTCAGGAGATGCGAGCCTGTGCTGCACGACTGTCTGCAGAGCGGCTTGAGGCAGCTGGAGGTCAGTGTCTCCACCGTGCTGGTCATGGCTGAGAGCTCAGGGTGGCACTGGGCTTAGGGTGGGGAGGGACCATGGCTGAGGGCTCTTGGAGTTTGCAGTAGCTCCTGTGGTGGTGGCTGGTCACAGAGGTCTCTGTACTGTCTCCTTTATCTCAGCCTGTACCCAGAAGCTCTTTTCCATCTCTGTGTGTAGTATACGGAGGCTTGTTCTCCACTGGAGTGCTGGCTCCTCTACAGCTCCTGGCCAAGTGAGGTGTAGTTTGCTCAGCTAAGTTTGATTTTGAAACAGGAAAGTGAGGGCAGAGGAGACTGAGATAGTCAAAGTTTAGAAGGGTGCAGGATGTCGAATCAGGGACTTCCTGCATTGGAACCCTGATCTTCACCTGCCCATTCCCTGATCTTACTCTGTCCCATACAGGGAGAGCTGCCCTCCTCAGAGCCAGGAGATTTCATTTCTAGCCATTAATACCTCTAGCTCTGTTTCCTTACTGAGAGGCAACACCACCTCATAGGACTGTTCTGAGGCTTTAAAGAGGAGGTAGGAACCTTGGAGTTGGAAAGTACATGGCTGGCCTTGTGCTGCCACTGTCCTCTGAGAGGTGGCTATGGCCAGATTGGGCAGAGCTGTTCTACCCTAAGCAGCTCCCAGAGAAACCTGTAGGGACATCGGAGACTGACCTGGTGGGCTGCATAGACTCTGAAATGGTGTGTTTAAGTGTGTTTATGTATATGCACAGGAGCAGGAAGTAGAATATCCATTCATGTAGCATTTGGAAGGAGAATCTAGAAAGTTTGAAGTCCAAGTTATTCCCTGCAGATGCATCTCATCTGCTCCCAGTTCTGTCCCTGTAGCCTGGTGTCTCCTTTCATATCCCTGTTTGTCCTGTTCTGGCCCTCAGGGATCTCAGCTGCCCACCGACTTGTGACTTGGGGAGAGCATGCAATCAGGTAGAGATGTGACCTTCTCTCTGGGAGGTGCTTAGAGCCCCTGAGGTAGACACATACTCCCACCACATCTGCTCTGAGGGTGTCACCTGTGAAGGTTTGAATGAACCAAATCCATTGAGCTCCTTGGCCAGAGCCAAAGCATCCTCCACGTCCTTACCCCCACCCCACCGCACCCTACCTCACCCATCTCTGAGCCCATGCCATCTTGCCACCAATCCATAATCCTTGGCCACGGCCACTGCCCTGGCTCAGACGTTCCTTAGCTTTTGCTAAGGTTTTGCAAGGAATTCTTGATCCAGTCCATTTTCTCTGTGTCTATTTTCCACTTCATCTTCAACGGGGCTAATCAAGTTGGCTCTACAGCACTGATGGCTGTGTTATCCTGTGCCTGCAGTCTTCATTGGCTCTGTGATGCCCTAGGTCAGTATTTGGTTCCTTATCCTGACAATGGAGACCCTGCTCACTTGGGTCCTAGTGGCCCTAACTCCTCCTCTTGCTGCTTTAGCTGATGACAGGGAAAGTTGTGTCTCCTGCCTTTGATCTCCATCTCCCTCTGCCTACGGTGGCATCGTCCCCTCCACCTTCCTCCTTGTTTAGTACAGATCAGCAACCACTTTCTTGGGAGAACTTTCCTGTCCTCTAGATCAAATGAACCCTTCCTTTCACTACATTCCTGTGGCCCCTGCCTGCTATGGCACTCAACACCATCAATCATGGTTTGTCTCTGGTCCATGCCCCATGCAGCTGTGAGCTCTGCATCCAGAAGGGTTTCTCCTAGACAGTGCAGATGCCCAATACCTAGTGCTTCCTGCCCCTCAGCAGGGGCTCAAATAATGTTTTTCAGTGAAGTAATTAATCTCATGATGGTAGGCCACAGATATTTGACAATTTCTTTACTTGAATATCCTGGGCAGGAGAAGAGAATCTGAGAGAGAGGAACTCGAAGGCCCAGGGCATCGGTGGAGGCTGTCCCTGGGACACTCTCCCTGGTCTAAGAGGCAGTTTTCAACCATGTATTCTAGAGATCTTTATTTTTTTAATTTTTATTTTTAGTGTTTTTAAAATTAATTTTATTGAGAAATAAATAGCAATGAGACAGTTTCAAAACCGATTAATAGGAGTTTCAATAATTAATATAGTACATATTGTTGTCTTTGTAGTGGTTCCCCATAGTACAAGATACAGACATGATATCCTGTCCAAATACTATTAGTACAATCTTTCTTCTCATTGAATTAAGAGGAAATAGCTGTATATCTATCTTAACTATTTTGTATATACAGATATAAAATGGTCTTTCCTTTGTATTCCTTTTTTGTTTAGTTTTGTCAGAGATGGGTATTCTATTGCCATTTAAATATTGTAGGTGTGTGAATTCAGCAAAATATTCCAATATGGTCTGGTAGTCCATAATAGTAGTGGGTTATCTGTAGGACTGGCAATGTCAGAAGTTGTTGACGTGAGCCTTTTATAGCTCAGCATATTAATATGGCTTTACTTTTTATACTTTTCTGCTGGATGGTTAAGACCAAGATAAAGCAAGACCTATATAACAAGAATGTAACTTTTGTATCTGCCAAGGTCAGTCAAATCCCCTCAGGATTTATCCTGGAACCCTGTACCGCAGTTTGTAGATCCTTTGTCAGTGTCAGCCATGTGGATGAGTCACAGCCATTGCTTGACCAGTTTGCTATCTGTGAAAGCCTGAGAGAATGTTTTCTCTCCATATGACTCTCCTTAGGGCACACTCTACATCATCAATCCCTTTCCTCTGTGGCCCCATACTCTCCTTGATCAGAAAATTTGGGACACAACTGAGTTACAAGATGTTACAGTATAGGGTTCTCCTATGTCCTGGGTCTTCACTGACCTTGAAAGGCTAGGGCCAGAATGTTGGCTGTCCTTGCAGCCCTTCTTTTTCTCTAATTTTTGGCCTGCAAACTTAAGTTGTTAACCCTCCAGATGAGAAGCTTAATGATATTATTACCCTATAACATAGGCTGTTGAGCTTAACCTCACTATCTGTCTTAGAGATCTTTAAACAAATCCCAGCAACATATCTGCATTTCTCTATCTGAAAGATCTAAGTTTTGAGTCAGGTGAGGCGATAGAGCATGAGTGTAAAGGCTAGCTTTGTTCCCTGCAGATACTCATACAGAGGCTTGCCTTGGCCAGGGGCATTTTTAGGGTTCTCTGGAGGAACAGAATCAATAAAAAATGTATATATAATTATGCAAGGGAGTTTTTAAGTAGGACTACAAGATCAGAGGCAGGAGAGTTTACAATGATTGCCCAGTGAAGAGTGAGGGGATTCAGTAGCTTCTCAGCCCAAGAAGACAGCAGCTGAAGAGCAAGAGGGACCAAGGCTGCACTGCCAGTCCAAGGCCAAAGGCCTGGGAGCTCCCTGGGGAGTTGCTAATGCATTGTAAGAGAGTCAGCATTAGAAGGCTGAAGAAACTAAAGGCAGTGGCAGCAAAGGGCCAACCTGCTCAGGAAGACTGGCGCTCTTAAAAACTGGGCGCACTTCCTTCTTTCTCTTTTGATTTCCTCCTATTGGTTTGGTGCCACTCACAACTGGAGGACCATTTGCTGGCCTACATGTTATTCATCCACAGACACACTAGGAACTGTGCTTTACTAATCTACCAGGTGTTTCTTAATCCATTCAATTATTTTTGTTTGTTTATCTGGTACAGAGTCATGCTACTCAGCTCAGACTCCTCAGTGCAGGGATTACAGGCATGCATCATCATGCCTGGTTTTGGTGGCCAGCATATTGAACCTGGGGTTCAGGGTCCAGCATGGCATGAGGTACCAGGGATTGAACCTAGGTCCTTGCTCTTGCCAGGCAGGCACTTAGCCCATTGAGCTGTCTGCCCAGCCCTTTTAATTCATTTAAGTTGACATACTATGTTCAACAGTCACACGAAGAGTACAAGGCAGTCCATCAGCGCTGGCCCTCTTGGTTCTGGTGGCGATGGTGGTTCTCCTCCCTTTTGACTCATTTACCCAAATATAGATACATCTTCCTGAGGATCTGGAGCTCTGAATACACCAAGATCTGTGAGGCCCCAGGCAGATGTGGCTCCCTCAGTGCTGTTCTTTCTGGACTTTTTATGCCAGGTCTGGGAACTGCTGGTTCCCTAGAGGGCCTGTGAGCTGAGATTCCAGGGGTTGTGGCCTGATTTAACTTTAGTTGATGAGTTTTATTCTGTTTTTATTTTATGTTTTGAGACAGGGTCTTATTAGGGAGTTCAGGCTGGCTTTGAACTCACTATGTAGCCTAGGCTGGCCTCAAACTGACAGCAATCTTCTTGCCTCAGCTCCCAAGTGCTGTACCATACCAGGCTGAGTTCACAAGTTTCAGTTTTAGAAAGAAAAGTACCAGCCCTAAATACATAGTTCCTTTTCTCTCTACTGCCTGCACTCAGTTCAGAAATGAATAATCAGTGACAACCTTCCAGAAGGCTCTTCCTTAGGAGAGCAGGTGTAGCTACTGCTAGGGTTTGTGTGCAGACTGCAAGGCTGGAACTCTTGGGGAACCTGGTCCTGGCTCCCAAGTGTGGGGATTTATAAGCTGTCCCCCAGAATTCTGCAGCTCCGCAGGTTAAGGAGACTACCTGTCTGTGTAGCCTGGTGTTTTCCATTCCCAACTGTGCGACCCACACAGTTAACTGTCCTGTGCCTCTAGATGCTCTTGTGTAGAGCGTAGACTGTGGTTGCTGAGGATTAAATGTGCTCAGCCCTACGAGTGCTTCAGACAGGTTGGTGCAGAGCATGGTTCCCTTATGTCACCATCATCACTAGAAACAGCTCTGATGGAAAGCATTTGAGTCAGAACAAAATCAAGTCTGTCTTCTTCCCATGTCAAATTAAACTCATATCTTGCTGCAGATGCTGGCGCTGGACATAGCTGATTTGTAGTTGTGGTCTGTGCTGTGTGCCACAGGACAGGGGAATCACAACCAGTGTTAGCCCTGGGTTCTGGTGTGTGAACATCAGTGGGATTCACTTTATTCAGAGCAGGGGTGCGGCAGAAAGCACTCTGTTAGTATGGAACTCCTAGACCTCTCTCACAGGAGCAAGAAAGTCCCAATAGTGGGCAGCGTATGTGATGAAGGGGGCTGTTAGAGGCGCCTGCTGTTATTGTCCTGCTTATGCCAAGGCTGAGGGCACTCATCCGGGCTATTGGTCAGCCTGAGCACCGGCATTATGCTTAGAGGGAATAGTTTCCCAGAGGTCTCGAGCGTTCGGAGGTGGGGCTTTTGGCCATGAATGGGGATGCTCTGCTCAACAGCAGAAGTGTCCAGTGAGGAGCTCCCAGCTGAATGTGCTGCTGGGGGGCACTGATTGGAGGTGGGTCACCATGGGACGGCCTGGAAGGGCGCAGTCTTGGCCCCAGCTCCTCCCGTCTGCTCTGCTCTCCCTCTGTTCCTGGCAACAGTGGGTGAGTAGCCTTCTTTTGCCATCCTCGTCCCGTGCCTCAGGAGGCTCCTGTGTAAAATGGAGCACCAAAGCAGAACCTTCAGAGCCAGCTAACGAGGACTGCCCTACCCTTCTTTTATGTTGTAGGTAACAGGTATGTTTTCCTAGCCGAGGAAGGCTGGCTCTTCTGTGTTTTGCTTCATCGAGTTCCTGTGACACCCACACAGAGCCCATTTGCCCACCAGATCTGTCTTCCTTCGTCCGATGCACGCAGGGCACAGTGTGATGTTTTTGTTTAAATTAATATTAAAACTCTTTTGGGTATTTCACATTCAAATCACACTTTCCTTTCATATAACTTTCTTTTCTGAGAAATAAATGCATCTGGCATTGGAAAAGTGTACAATTTGAGTGCCTATTTTGAAAAGAGAATGAATAAGTTCACTTTTGATAGTTTTGAGGTGGTCATAGCTTTCAGAAAATGAGCTTGTTTGAATGGTATTGTAATTTGGTTTTTGTTTTTCCCTCCCTTAAAATCAATACAGGCAACAACTTTAAAATTAAAGCTTCAGAAACTTCAGCAGAAAGCAATTGGTGATGATGATTATGATCAAGGTGAGTTTTAATTTGTTTGTTGATTATTTCCTCTTTGCCCTTTTCTTCCCCTCCTTCCTCACCTCTGCCTCCTTCACTCCTGGTGAACTGTACAACCCGCTTCTCTGATGTCCCCATTCAGGAAGCATCACCTGTAAGGTCGGCCACCGCACCTTACAGTGTTGATATTTGCAGATTTCAAAGCACTTGATGATCATTCAGGAGCCTTTGGAACATAGGTATGTCCAGAAATAGGTAGAGGACTTACAAAATAAATTGTCAGCTTGTCATCTGCTGATGTATAGCATATCTGCAATTCACCCCATCATCTGAAATATTTGTTGAGTGTCTGTGATGGGCCAGGTGGTGAGGCCAGCAACAGGATAGAAAGGTGGACATACTGTCTGGTCTTACAGTGCCAGCACTAGAAACTTTAAGGAAGTAAGACTTCAGACCCTCTAGGACCAGAAGTAGAACTGGGATAAATTCAAGAGATGTCAGGCTGTGCCAAAAGGGGTCAAGCGCCTTACATGTCCACATGCACCATTAGACATACCCAAGACAGAAAAGAAATGTTGCAACACGAGGCCAGAAGATAGTAGAGTTGGTCATGAAAACACACAGAAGAACAGCAAAAACAAGGCAGCAAAATAGGAGTTGTGCCAGAGACTGACAGGGCTGAGTGGACATAGGAGGATGGAGCGGGAGAAAGCTTCAGGTGAGATGGGTCTGGGAAGAGTCTTAAGGACCACAGAGGCTGACTGCAAGATCTCAGCCCCATCTCTGCTGGCCATGGGAGTAGAGAGAAGGCTTGGAGTGACTTCTCAGCCTCCCAGACACCCCTTGCTTAACAGATGCTGCTGGCATCTGGTTTAGGGCACACAGGCCTGGCCTGGAAATAGACTATAGACTCAGGGATTCTTCAGTAAGCTGGGTTGGGCTTAAGTCTTAGAAATTTAACCTCCTTGGTCTGTATTCTGGTGTTTCCCATTGAAGACATCATGGACTGTTGAACTATAGGGTGATCGCTACAGAAAGTTGGACATCCTATTCAAAGAAGTGCACACAGTCAAAGCTGGCCCATCTTCTCTCACTGTGGGTGCCACTGCAGTGGGAAAGGAGAAGCAGTTAGCGGTTCTTGTATTCTCTGGCCCCTCTTTCTATAGGTCAACAGATTTTATGATGATGCTGGCTGGAGGGTGAGTGGGGGTGGCAAAAGCCCCCAGTGTTGGCCATGTGGCCCTGGGCCCAGCTGTGGGTGGCACACACAGGTCACATGTGGACCACGCTGCTTTGTGCCCAGATGGGACAGTTAGGCTTAGGCCTAAGCTCCCCACTCTTGTTTGAGTTTGATTCTTTTGTTCCTGCCAGCTCTGTGCTCATCTGCCATGTCCAGATTGGAGCAAGTAGAGGGGACACTTGTATAGACTCTGGCTTATGTGAAAAATAACTGTTGACAACCTACCATCTCTAACCGTCCTTCTCAGATGTCATGTTTATAGCGATGGCCTGAACAGGTAGCTTGTTAAAACGCAGGTCCTGATTAAGTAAGTATGAAGTAGGGCTGGAGAGACTCCACTCATTCTTTCTTCTTTTTTTTTTACCCCCTCTCTCTGTGCTAGGATTGAATACAGAGCCTTCACATTGAGCTATTTCTCTGGCCCTTTTTATTTTGAGACAAGGTTTTAGTAAACTGCCCAGGCTGAGGTCAAGCTGGTGATCCTCCTGCCTTGGCCTCCCAGAATGCTGGAATTGTAGGCCTGCACCACCATGCCTGGCTGGCCTTCCATTCCTAATAAGCTCCCAAATGATATTCGTGTCTCTGTCTTGTGAGCCATGTTGTAGGTAACCATGGCACCTAAGTCAGTGAATGATAGCTCATTGCTCTTGTCTCTAAGAGGAGACAGGCTTGAAGGGGCACAACATGTGTACAGTGATGATAAACCTATGAACAATATGTCCCTTCCAGTAAGAGAGGCAGACAGGGTCCCTAGAGGGCATCTTTCTCCTGCTGGAGACTGGGCCAGGTGAGGGGAAGAGCTGAGGGTAAGGGGAGCACAGAGACTTCGAGGGGTGGCGTGCTGTCCAGAGAGAGTGTCTGGGAGGCCAGTGGCTAGATGTTGGCCACTGTCAGGGAATTGAAACAAGCTCATGTTATCTGACATAGGGCTCAAGCAGGACCAGGGCTTGGCCTGGCACATGTAGGTGATTCATTAATCTCAGAGGCTGACCAGAGTACATCAGGAATGGTTGTATGATGTTGAGGAGGAGAAGCATTTCTTGTCAGGATATTGCTGAAATGCAATTTGCATCCTTTCCAACCTAGTTTCTCCAGAACTTCTAAAACCATTGGAAGGGCTGTGGCATTCTGTTTTTCCCATTCTGTGGGAACGAGCTTCATTTCATGGCCAGGCACAGAGCCCAGCTATGCTCTGTGTCAGGCAGGGTCTGTGAAACTTGCAAGATTTACCTCGGTTCACTAAAGGAAACATGTCTCCTGATTCTGAGGCCCTTTTCTCTTTCGTTCTACTTTCACCTCAGAAAAAGAGTTTGTGTTTCAGGGAGAGGCGCAGCTGAACAGTGTGGAAGGTTTCTTGTCTCCTCCACATGCTGGCGCCTCTGACCTCTATTTCTCGCTCTCTCTCTAGGGAAGCAAAGTTAATATTGCCTTACGTTACTGCATGAAAGGACAGGGAGGAAAAATGTGTTGCTCATGGGGTTTTCTTTCTCCAAGTCTCCAGCAGTTTTGCTGTGTTAGTGCATTCCTGTGCCTGTGGTCAGCGGAAGGGTTAGGATGAGACCTTGGTGCACCCCAAGAGAGAAGCTGCAGCCAGAATGTGGGGTGCCAGGTCAGGCTCGGTGACCTGGCTGTGAGGGAGAAAAGGGGAGCGTGTGATGACCTGCTGTGGGCCCAGTGTCTGGGTCATTCCTGCACCTTTGTGCCCACGTACCCCCTGCTTTGTTCTGTGCTCACCGTCAACCATACCCAGCACTTCATTTCCAAAGAGAGAAAGGAGGGGCCATTAAGATGAAGCAGCCAGATGTGGGAATTCAGCGTTTCTATGTGGCGCCTGACTTTATCCTGCTGGCCTAGAATGGCCTTCTTGACAGGAGAAGCAATCAGCCTTGCCTTAATGGCTCTAGTCTCACTCTTGCCCCATATGCAACATGAAGAAATTCAAGCAACCTTGGAGGCCTAGCCAGCAAATCGATCACAGAAGAGGCCCAGCATGAAACACCCCAAAGGGAGACCAACTTGCCTCTACTTCCATAACCTGTTGTCTGAATCCTGCCTTGGGCGAGTTTTGTCCCCTACACTGTGGGGAGATGGTGTGTCACCCACGCTTATGCCTCCTGCACCCGTGGGGAGCTGCCCTACTCCTCTCAGGGTACAGTGACCAAGCAGTGGCCTAGAGCCTGAAGCTCAGGATGGAGCCCCTGCCCCTTCCAAGGATGGTGGATGTGAGGAGCAGAGAGAAGCCCCACGTATTGCATTTGCGGGGAAGGGAAGAATGTCTCCAGGACAGCCCGCATGAGAGGGAACTGGGTGCCATTTGGGGGCCTGTGGAACTTGGGTGCTGCTCTGGGCTGTCGGCTTTGCTGTGCTTTGTGACTTAAAACTGTAGTTACCTTTGGAATCTCCCTGAAGACAGGGCTGGCAGGTCCATTGCTATGACAGCTGACAGCCAAGCAGCCTGGCCCACATGTGAGCGGGAGCAGTCGCTGCCTGCAGCACCAGGGCTCCGGAACAGGGAAGGTCCCATTTTCCTCAACAGAGGCTCGCGCCTCTTGAGGCCACGCTGCTAGGGAGGCTTGCTTGCCCCTTGGCTGAGGGGTGACCTGGGTTCCACAGTTATATGACTCACGTCTTAAGTGGGTATTTCAGACTCATATCCTTCTAGTCTGCATTTTTACAACAACTTTTCTATATTTAGATATGTGGATATTTACAGTTGACTGCGCATTGTTATCAAATTGCCTACCATGGTAAGCACAGTAACATGCTATACAGACTTTTTTTTCTTAGTGTTTTATTCCTTTGCGGATTTATGTAAAAATGCTATGTAGATATTTATTTATTGGGCATTTATTTTTATTATAGGAAAAGCCATTCTAAACTTGGTTATAGTTTCAATTTATACATTGGAGACTAAAGTTTGCTTCCTAGTAGTTTATAACCTTTGAAATCACCTGCTATCTTTTTCCTAAGGAAAAGTTTTTGAAAATTTTAGTATTTTGCAGTCAGCTTTCCTATTTAGAATTTGTAAGTAAAATCTTAGATTTGGAGAGATTAACTTAACATTGTTGAAATTCTAACAATAATAAAAATAACAGTAGCAAGAGCAGTAATTCCTAAAATTAACAATCTGTTGGGTCTGCTTTGAAGATCATTCTCAGAGGGGAAGAGGATAAGAGATGGAGGAAGGAGGGAAGGGGGAGGGGATAAGGGATAGAAAAGGAGCTAAGCCATGCTACGTTCAGAGACCAACATCCCCCAAGGGATATAAACATTATGAATTACACACATGTACTGATAAGCTAAAAGAATTTTTAAAAATACTTCAAGTGGCTTGTTCTAAAGACTGCCAAACTTTACTGACAATAAGTCAATTTTTACATGCCTTCAAAGCTCTGCAGATTTGTAACTGTCTGCACATAGGTAAATCCTTCACGGTGTTTGTGTGAGGACTCCCTTCCCAGAATGCACCCCTGTGGTCAGGTGATGCAGGCCTGTGTGTCCAAGCCCTGGGCTTCATAGTGGCAGTGGGGGCAAAGTGGGATGCCATCGTTTCCTCCCAAGCATGGCCTCTCAGGTTAGTTTCCTCTGGTATAGATTCTCCAGAAACTCTTGTACTCATCTTTTCCTGGAAGCAATGGAAATAAAGATTTGTCCCTGTGCAGTGTCTAGGGGGATTGGTGTGTTGGGCCCAGCCAAAGTTCAATCTGTCAGCTGGTTGTTAGGTATATAATAAAGGGCCGAAGGGACCCACATCCTGTCACTAAACTGACTGATGGGTGGATTTTATTGGCAGAATTAACTCTGTTTTCTGCATAAAGTGACATTTAGAAATAATTACCTACTCAACCTGAGATAGTTAAAGATGTCTTCATCATGAGCTGTGAAAATTTTAGCAAGAGCTTTTTTGCATTTTTTTCTAATTTTCTATATATTTTTAGTTGAGGTATGATTGGCATTTCTGTGAGCTGTGAAATATTTAATCCTGCCCCAGAGGGGTATGGCTAGCTTAGTAGGCAGAATGAAGAGCCTGGGGATGCTCCAGGATGGGTGAGCAGACACTGGCTTTTGTCATGTGCTCTGCCCTCGTCTCAGTCACTTTTCTTGTTGCTGAGACAAAATACCCGATACCCAAAGTTAAGGGAAAAAGGTTTATTTAGCTCACAGTCTGTAGAGGTTTCAGTGCATAATTGGCTGCTTCCAAGGCAGGGTGGTGTGCCAGAGGAGCAACCATTCTGGCGGCAGAAGATACCAGAAGAAACAAGCGAGGAGGAGAGAGCAAGCGAGCCCCTTTCCAGCACTTATACTGTGTGCAGGCTACTTGCCCTAGGGCGGATACAGCCCTCGCAGCATTAATCCCAGCGTTAGCCCATGGATCAATCACAGAATATAGATTCAGCACCTCTAAAGGACCGCATGAGGCACTGGGGGAAGATCCAGCCGCAGCTGTATCAGCCCTTGAATGCTGGTTTGCTTCCAGATCAAGCAGGAATGACGCTACCCTGCTGTGTGCGTGGGCGCCATGCGTGGTGTCTTTGGCTAAGGTCTTAGAGATTATTTGCTTCCTTTCCTTTCTTTGTGTTCCCACACCCCCACGAATTGCATGTTAGGAAACACTGAAGTGTGAAGTCTGGGTGTTTCTGGGAACATCTCTGCCAGTAGTTAGCACCAGAATGTGCAGAAAATAAGATGCAGTGATTTGGCTTATTTTCTATTTGGCAATAAGAAGCTTATTTGTGCACAGCCTGATGTCTTTTAGGCCACAAAAAACATTGGGGAGTGAGGTGAAGCAATGTATAGTAAAACATGCAAAGTATAATGAGGCATTTAAAGCTTGAATACTCTTCCTATCTTTCTGTAGCAAACTGTTTTTTTGCTATCTAAATTTTATGACCCTGCTTCTTTCCTGCTCTGATTCTCTATTGGATGACACTGAAAAAAGGAAATCGGAAACCCCCTTGGGCTTTGAAGAAGCCCCAATACTGGTCATCCCGGTTTTGAGAGATGAAGAAATGGAGAGGGTAAGGAGGAAAATGGACATGGGTGGTGTGCTGGAATCAAGCCCAAAGGAGAGACAAGTGCCCTCTCGTCCTGTGGCATCTCCCGTTTCTCTGACCTGCAGTCTGTGGCAGAGAGGATGAAGGTGCAGTTCCCATGTAACTGTTTAATCTCTGTTTAAAATATGCGCTCACAAACACAGCAGTCATGACCTCAGCATGGTGGCAGTGCTGTGGCATCCCTGCCCCTCTGAGGTCTTCCTTCTACTTCAGAGTGCATCCTTGGACAGCTAATTTGTTGTGATAAACTGTCCAGGCATTTAATTAAATCTTGCATCTCTCTAATAACAAGTTTCAGTGAGTACTCTTCCTGATACACAGCAGGTGGCAGAGATGCCCTCCTGAGCTGGGCAGCTCTGTGTCGTTTTCTATGCCCCCTGTGTGTCACTGGCCAGGCTCCTGCTCCCCTTTCAGTGGGCAGGTGAGGACAGGGCTGCCCTGGAGGCCCTACCTTTAGGAGATGAGCCATGCCTACATTTTCAAGTTATCTAGGGAGAAATAAAAACCTCCTTGGTCTATAAATATCTGGAGGTTACCAAGGTCTTTGGATGCAAGAGGACTGGCAAGACCCTCAGAATGGGATGATCACATGCTGCTCAGGAGGAAAGTTACATGGCTTATTTTGGTTTGCATATGCAGTTAATCCATGATTGACTGGCTCTAGGGAAGAACTGACAGGGCAGGGGGTCTAGAGGAGGAAAACGGCTCACCTCCTGGAGCCAGGAAACAGAAACTGACAGTTGGAGCTGGAGAGCGAAGTGTACCCTACCGGGCCAGGTCCCACTTGCTACAGCACAATCAGCTATGGTGCACCTGTGGTCCAATCCTTTCCCAAAAGTTCTGTCCTCAGACTCTTGGGGGACATTAGATATAACAGCCATGAACACGGGCAGTGTTTCTAGGACACGTGCTCTTGCCTTAGCACTACCTTGCCCTGGCCCGCCTTCCTGACTTCATTTCCTGCCACACGTCCCCATCCCAGGCCACCCTGTCCTCTCATGGACCCTCAATATTCCCTGAGGACAGAGGGCTGGGTGCCCCATTGTCTTGCACCTCTTCCCTGACTTGCCTTCTTGGTCCTTTGAGGCCATCAAGGGCAGGTACCAGGCCCCTTCTTTTGGGTGCTCTGAATATCACATATTCATATTACTCTTTAATATCAATGTGGGCTGTTTCCTTGCTAAGCTTCTTGGGAAGAGGGTCTTTGTTTAGTTTTATTTGCTTTTTATTTTTTAAAGACAAAATATTCTACTAAATGCAGATGCTGTAAGCTTAGGAGATAGCTTTTCATTTTTACATTAACAACCTAATTAAAATTTTATCCCTAGCATCTAGCATGGGGCAGGCCCAAGTTGCTGCTCAAAAAATGGAAGGTTAAACATATACCTCATCTTCAATGATGATTATTGTCACTGCTAAAATGTTAGCAATTAACTCTGTGAGAAATTCAGTCATAAAGTTTCAGGTCAACCTTATTTTTTCTTTTTCTTTTTTTTTTGGCAGAACCGGGGATTGAAGTCAGACCCTTACGCTTGCCAGGCAAGTGCTTATTCTACTGAGCCATGTCCCCAGCCCCTTTTTTCTTCCTCTTCTTCTTCTTCTTTTTTTTTTTTTTTAGGTCAACCTTATTAAAAATCTGATAACAAAGGCAGGTTCTGCCATTAATTAGCTATGTAAGCTTGGACAAATTACTTGATGTTCCTGGGCTTCAGTTTTCCTCATCTGTAAATGGGATAACCATGTTGTTTAGAGAATTAAATGGGGTGGCACATGTTAAATGTTGGAGTTATATCTCATGTGGAGTGTTAGTTAATAGAATTGCAGTCAGCAGTAAAGTATGTAGATATGGTGGCTCTATACCGTTCATCTTTGTGTTTTTCTGCTCAGATTGCTTGCAAATTATTGACCCAAAAAATCGGGGAGTGCCTCATTTCATGCATTGTGAGAAGGGACTTTTTGCTATTTCACAGTAGACCAACCAAGTTATTTTCCATCACAGTGTGTTGGGTGGAAATGACCTTTAGCAACGGATGACAGTGATGTGGCGGAAGGGACAGTTTTCCACTTGACCTTTCTGTGGCGTGCCAGCTTGTGTCATGACGCAGAGTAAGTTGCCCCTGACAGACTTGATGGTGCATGAGCTGACAGGGCTCATTGTTTGGAAGGGGACAGGCACTGAAGAGCCCAGGGAGCTCCAGAATGTGGGACTGCCACGTGCTCAAGAGTGGCCTGGGCTGCCGACTGCCCAATCACTGCCAGAGTGTTTAGCGTAATTAGTTCCTCTGGGAGTCTGCTTGTAAATGAGATGCGCTCATAATGAGTGTTTGTTGTCAAGGACTTGGTGATTCTGCATGTCCCCCTCCCCCACATCCTTTTGCCTTTTCTGTCTTTGTTACTCCCCTCCTCCTCCTCCTCCTCCTCCTCCTCCTCCTCCTCCTCGTCGTCTTCTTCTTCTTCTTCTTCTTCTTCTTCTTCTTCTTCTTCTTCTTCTTCTTCTTCTTCTTCTTCTTCTTCTTCTTCTTCTTCTTCTTCTTCTTCTTCTTCTACATTTTTGCTTTTCTGTAGTTTCATTTTTGCTAAATTTTACATCTACCTCTTTATCTGTCTGGCTTGCTAAACTAGGCTACCTTCCTTTTGTTTTTACTCTGGATGCTTCCCCAAGCTTTCCCTAGGAGAGCTGAGGTGTAGCTTCTGTGGATCAGCTTCTTGTTCCAGGCCATCTTGGGGCTCGCGTCGTTCCAGGCACAGGGGGAAAGGGACTGCTCTGGGATGTTGTAGGTTTGGTGCAGGAAACTGCTGCAGAGAATCCACCCCTTAGGATTGTCCCTCATCTTGACAGTGACTTAACTACATGATCATGTGTGGTGGTTCAGGTCAGCTCTTTAGGGACCCACAGAAGGGTCGCATTTTTATTTGGGAGAAAAGGGCAATTGTTGGTCCCAATCATGACAGTTAAAAGAGTGGAGGGTGTGTTGCTGTCCCCAGCTCTTGATCCCCAGCCAGGTGGTCAGGTTATGAGAAGTCACATCTTCACCTGTTAAACAGGTCTAATGGCGCCTGCCTGCCTATATGCTAGGCTGATATGAGAACCAAGGAAATAATACTTATGAAACCTGTGCTCCTGGGATGGACCACTGGGTATGGTTCTCTGCTTTTAAATTTTTTCTACACTAAACAATGAAAAAAGGAAACCTTTTTAAGGGAAAAAAATTAGAAGGAAATTCATACAAACACCCTGTCTTGGTGACTTTTCTCTCCTTGCTGGGGCAAAAAACCTGACATCCACAATTAAGGGAGGAAAGGTTTATTTAGCTCACAGTTAGTGGAAGTTTCAGTCCATACTTGGCTGGCTCCAAGACAGAGTGGCACATGGCAGAGAGCAGTAGTTCATGGTGGCAGAAAATAGCCAAGAACAAAGGGAGGAGCAGTGGCTGCAGCTGCTAGCAAGCCTCTCTCCTTTCCTTATATTGTATTCAAGCTAGCCACTCCAGGGCAAGTGTAGCACCTCACTCCTATAATCCAGCACTGGATCATGAAATAATTACAAGCTCTAGAAGCTGCCCCAGTGATTTTGAGGCTTTGGGGGGACGACCAGACATAAACCATAGCACATCCTATGGAAAGCCTCAGGACCTTTGGTTTCCATATTCTACCTTGTGTGCAGATCTCGCCAAGATGAACATTCTGTGCAGATGCACGTGTCAGAAGCCCATCTGGCCTTTGAAATAAGAGTTTGTCTATATCAAATAGAGGGTGGCAAGGTCATCTTTTAGTTTATTTAAAGGCCTTATGCAGTGAAATGTTTACCTCTATCACAGAGGCTCAGGGGGCAACAGAAACTTGGCAGTGGGGCAGGTATATACCTTCCTCAAGAGCTCTGAATCCAGGGAGCTACTTTGGGGTACAGGAAATTGCTTTTCAGACTGTGTGCCCAGTAGTTATAGACCTTCCAGGGGAGGCTTATGGGTAGTTCCACATGAGCATGCAAGCATAGTGGCTCTCCTCTTAGCAATACGGTGGGTGTTCATCTCGAGTGAGGTCCATTCCAAATAAGAAAAGCAAAAAAAATCCAAGAACTCAATGGGCACATTTGAACAGCACTGCTGCAAGGAGTTGAAAGTGGCTCCAAGGAAACCCTAAACCCAGGTTGAGGGGAAGGAAGAGACACCTCCTGAGCTCATGCTTCTTTCTCATATTTCATGGATCATTGGCTCTGAAGCATCCAAACTGCAGCTGGAGGTGCTCAGCCTGCAAAGCCCTCAGTATCTTCCTCTGCTGGAGTTGAGCCCTGCTGTGAAGGAGATCCAGTCCCTGCACTGCTGTAGTGCTTCTGATGAGCCCAAGTGAGTGACTTCCAGGCCAGACATCAGAACACTGCACACACCCAGGTCCCCAGTCTAGGATGCTATTCAGTGTCCCTTCTGCCTAGAGGGATCTGCTTTCTCGGCAGCTGGAGGCAATTGCTTTGGACCCACCAGGCAAGCCCCAGTGTCCTGAACTGAGATCTGATTAATGAAAACCCCTGACCCCAAATTTAAACAAAGCAAAACAAATGGATTTCCACACAGTATCTGCCATTCTTTCTTTAGACACAATGAAAGGAAAGAACAGGGAAAGGAGGAAGAACTGAACCAGTGTACAGGGGTCTCCTCCCCACTGTAGAGGAGATCAAAGGCTTTCTGTTCCTCTCCAGCTTTTTGATCAGCACAGCAGCTGCTGGGTGCTGGCCTTGGGCCCTAGGAAAGTTAAGTGGGCATTTCTGCCCATCCTGCAACAACTCCTCCGTGTTTCCCAGGCCTTTGTCAGGGCATGAAAAACTACCATTGTTCAGGATTTGAACAACTGGATTTTTGTAAGGAAAGGAAAAAAAAGCCACCCGCAAACCCATGGAAAAATGTGCTAGGATTCATGCTAGTTATGGGAATGAAGCTCTGGGGCAGTTAGGACCATAAGTAAGGTCTCACGCTCCTTGTGACATTGTGTCCTCACTGTGGGCAGAACACCAGGTGGGCAGGGGCTCCTCTGCAAACTCAGATCTGGGGGGGTGATCATCTCCTCTCTGTCTCTGGTGCCACCTCTGAGGCCCGATGCCCTGGCCATGGGTTTCCTCCACAGAACCTGCATCTATCCCACCTAAGGGTGAGCTGTTTCTCTAGGTGGCCTCCTGGTCACATCAAAGGCTGGCTTCCTCACGACAGGTCTGTTCTCTCAGGCTTTCTTACTATCTGCCAGAGTGAATATTGACAAACCCTTTCTGGCTTGTAATGTCATCTGTGTTGCTGGCTTTCGCCTCCTCAGCCAGGCCATGACATCCATGCCACAGTCATTCTCAAACGCAGGTCTGGGATCGCAGTTCTCCCTTTCCTCAGAAGGTTATTTCTGCAGGCTAGCTGGGGCCTCATTCTCCCTGCTACCTCTTCTCCTCCTTCCTTTTGGGTGGTCATGGGGCAGGTTACACCCACTTACTCAAGTGACCTCAAATATTGTGGTGTGTTCATAGTAGCCGGCACCAACTTCTAGACAGCCAGTTCTCCAGGGGCCATCAGCTTTCACAGCTTGTGGTGGTGACCCTGGGAGAAATACGAGTGACTGGTGCTGCAGGGAACAGAAGGGCTGCCCTGCTGGCCTTGCCTGTCTGTCCTCTGCATCATTTCAATGAGTCTTGCTCTCCGTCCCCCGAGGGGGTGTTACCACTTGCTGATGGGTTGGGGGAGGAGTTGATGGGGTCTGCTCTGGTGCCACCATGGACTTTGCCCACCCCACTGGGCACCCTCTGCTGAGTGCTGGGCAGTGCTGTTACCTGGAGGTCTCCTGGGATGCTTTGGGTCTGCTGGCCTGCCTTGGTCCTAGGCCTGGTGTATAATTGTAGTATTATTAATGAATAAAGGACTTCTGTGTCTGATTGAATCAAGCTGGAGCAGGGCTGGCCTGATTATATGCTTGGAACTTGGTAGTTAAACAATATAGTATCATTTTTGTCTGCTTAAAATGCCAGCACACCCAAGCTCCCACCACTCGTCTATCTGTGCTTGTAAGATAATAAAATAGCTGAATGCGTGCCAAGTGATTATCAGTGGAAAACTCATGGTTATAGTCAAGATTTGCAAGGGAAATCAATTTAATACAGGACACATAATTTATTAAATTATTTTATAATATTCATTCAAAGAGTCAAATGCCAAAGAGTGCAGGAGATCTGTCCATGCTCTAGCGGCTCAAAGAATGCACCTGAGGGCCAAGAGCCCATGGCAAGCCCTGCAGGATTCCAGATGGAGGCCTAGAGCCCAGAGCACTGTCTCATGCACTTCTGTATCAAGGATCCGCACTGGGGAGGCCCAAAGGCCAATGGTGGAAGCTAGAAAGTCTATGCCAGCAGTATGAAGGACCTGTGCCACCAGGCTGAGGGATCTGCACTAGAGCCAGGATGTGATGCTCAAGGTAAGGACCAGAACTTCTCTGAGGGGAGCAAAACCATCCCCAGTGATAGCAGGGACCAGAGCTCTTCTGCAAACACCTGAGTTCATATCAGGCAAACCAGCACAACTGTCTTCTCCAGAAGAAACAAAGCACACCATCTTCCTCTCTAGTTCTTTTTTTATGCTGCTGGCAACAATCCTCAGGAGGTGGACCTTCCACACCCAGAGCCACACTGGTTCAGTTCAGCTGGGTGTTAAAAAGTGACCATTAGTTAATCCACCATATCCATAAACTCCCAGTCATGCCTAGTCTCACAGCTTTATTTCTTTTCCTCAGGGACACTTGTTTCTCTGTAGTTTCATGTTTGTCATGAGCTCATTTTCTGTTTCTGATGTTGTTGCTGATCGTAGGGTGAAATTTCTTAGTTACTCACATGTCTTATGGTTCCTTGAGAGGCCCCTGGTTTGAAGGTGGCTCAGAGCTTGGCATGTTGCCTGACTGAGAGGCTGGGGGGCTGACAAGGGCTGGGGAGGGACAGGAACAGGTAGATTAGGGGAAGAACCAACACTGAGAAAGTCTGGCCTTCAGCTCCCTCCTGTTGGGCTGCATTGAAGGTGTATTGAGTTTCAGAGATCACCTGAGTGGAGTTAAACCAAATCAGTAAACTGGGTGGGCCTGCCACAGCGAGCCCTGAGACATTCTTATGTTTGAGGTGATTCTTCCACTTGTGTTTTTCAAAACTGTCCACTGGTGCTGTTTTCCTGCTGTGCTTCAATAATCCAGCGGCACATTCTGGGCTGGTTGGCAATGTTATCGTTGTGTGTGAGGAGGCAGTGGAGTTTTGAGGGTCGATAAAGACCATAGAAGCATCTGTGTGAATGTAGGACTGAAACCTGGGTAATTAAAATTCAATCATTTTAACTTTTGACTTTCTTCGTATACCAAAGGATTTTACACAGAGGAATCACAATCCCCTTTCCTTCATTTGCTTGACCTTTTTAAATATTCTTAGATGTTTGTCTTTATGATAACATTATACAAACTATGGTGTTTATCATTAATATTATAGTTTCAACTTTAAAGCCAAGGTTCATGTTTTGAGGAGGTCTGAGGCACCCTTCACTCACTCTGTGAATATTAAGTGCCTTTTGTTCAAAAGCAGTAGATATTGGGAGTCCATTGTCAACACAGCAGAACAAACCCCTGCCTTCAGGAGCCGTCAGCTCAGACAAGAGAGCACCTGCTGGGTCCCCACCTGGTTAGACCTCAGCAGCAAGGGGGAGTCTGGGAGCTGCCAGCTGTTCTTTCTGTAACTCAAGAGTCTCAGGTGCTCTGTGCTTAAATGAAGCTTGACACCCTAGAAGGCATACTGTTTGGGGAGAGGACCTCTTGCCCTATTAAGAATTCAGTTGGTCCTACAAAGGACCTGCAGAGTTTCTTGTATCTGCATTTTCTTACTCTTGCATATTTTGCTAGGGAATACATTCCCATGGATTCAGTTTATCTCTTGGGTCTGTACTGTATGAGAGGAGTTGGGGAGGTGCTTCTCAAACTCATCATGTACCTTTGACATCCTTCGGCTTCTTCCTGTTTGCAGAGGTGGTGCTCAAAGCCAGCACACATGCAGGTTCACGGCATGCCGACTGCAGCCTATTTGTTGGCCCTTCCTTCATTGGCTGCAGTTCTGTTATTTCTCTTTATTAACACTGCCTTTGAGCTGAAGGTCACTGTTTTATTTGCATTGTTGTGTTTTAGCCAAAAGAAAACAGCTTCGTTCTACTTTGTTCCAAGAACTAATATTCTAGCACGCCTTATGCCTTTTGATTGGATTTCATCCTAATTGGAATATCCCAGGCTAGTGGAAATAATTTAATCTAAGGTTTTTTGGACCAGGCTGTTGGATCCTAGACCCCTTTATGCAATGCAAAGAACTTAAGCTGTGCATGCTGCCGAGTCGTTAGCCAGAGACCAATTTAGCACAACTCTCTTGGCACTGAGTGTAACCCTGGTGTGTTCATTTGTCCATTCCTGAAGGGGATAGACACACCAGTGTGGTTCTCACTATATATCTTAACATAATGATGATAGTGGCTGCTCAGTAATGTACCCCTAATCGCCTGAATTCCCTTAGAGATGAAAATGTTAAAAGATGTTCTACCAAAAACAATTAAGCTTTAAGCGATTACAGGTTGCAGTGATTACCATTAAAAGGGTTGAACGAGCCTGTGGTTTTTAAGCACTGACAAGCAGATGTGTCCGGCTAATTTTCTATGAAAACACCAGCAGAGCAAATTACTCCTGAAAAGTCTATTCATAGCAACTAATTGGATGCCATGTCCAGTTTAATTCTGAAAATGGAGCGCAACCAAAAACCAATAGAGAGGAATAATGAAGAGATATTTGAAGTCTTCTTTGGGTGGTTTCTAAAATAACTGCAGTGCCAGTCATGTTTTTACTGTCCGAAACACCCCAATGTCTCAGAGGGCCCCAGGCCTACAGTGCACATGGAGGAAGGTCAAGGAGTCCATGAAGGAGGAGGTCACAAAAAATGACCATTTCCACCACTGTCCTTCCACAAAGTCACTGCTAATGTGGAGAGGGCCTAAAACCCACTGGCTGAGCTTTTAAGTTGTAATGTGGTTTGCTAGAGATGTCCTGGAGTTGTGCTGGTTGGATGGGGGTGAGATATAATAGTGTATCATAAAGAATTGTTCTTTTAATTACCATTAAGTAGATTATACTTCGTAAATGTCCATCTGCAGGATGTAGTGTTGATCCATTTCTTAGCTAGGCATGTAGACTGTTAGGTTGGTCAGTTGTTGGTTATGGGACTAAACAATTTTGGTAATGACTAAACATATGTCTAAATTCAATTAAAATGAAGAATTTGGCATGAAATGCTTTCATGTTGGAGGACCTGGCATTACTTTTTATATTTTTATTTATTTTTGGTACTGGGAATCAAACTCACGACTTCCCACTTGCCAGGCAGGCATTGTGCTGCTGAGCTGTATCCCTGGCTCCTACTTTAAAAATAAGAATTTCTCTTTCAGAGTTTACTTATTTTTAAATGTATGGAAAAGTCATTTTTCTGTGTAGGTTTGCCTTCTTTTATTTCTCTGTGTAACTCAGAATGGGAAAATAGCTCTGGGTTCAGGGCTCAGGTTTCTGAACGATGCTGTACAGAATTTTAATGATTAGAGGGAACTTTGAAAGGATATTGCGTTGTAACTTAGTTTTAAAGCATATTACTCCTAAAGCCATGCTATATTTTTTAAATCACACTATTAAAGTTATACTAATTTTGTGCATTAGAAAAGTTATGGCTGGGCATGGTGGTACCAAAACTGTAGTCCCAGCATTCCAGAAGGCTGAAGCAGGAGGACTTCAAGTTCAATCCAAGCTTGAACAATTATTTGACTTAGCATGGTTCTATCTCAAAATGAAAAATAAAAAAGGGAGGGGGATGTAGCTCAGTGTGAAGGCCTTGGTCAAAGAAAAGAATAGAAGGATGTGAAGTATAAAAAATTGTGAGTTACAAGAACTGTGGTGGGGGAGCAGTGGCTCACACCTACATGGTAGGTGGAGGCTGGAAAATTGTAGGCTGAGCAATTTGGGAGCTCCTGTCTTAAAATAATATGAAGGCCCGGGCTGTAATTTAGTAGTACTGTGTTTGCCTAGCACATGCAAAGCCCTCAGTTTACTGCCCCCCAGCACTGCAAAAAGAAAACAAAGAAAAGGAAAATAGTGGATTTTACCTGTTTCCACTTTTATAAAAGTGGGAGTGCCAGTAAAAGTCTATTCAGTTTTCTCATAAACTGTCTTCTTGGCCACATCCTCAATTCAAATATAATTTTAGGAAGTTGGCTTAGTGGCACTGTCGGGGAGATGAGGCTGCCAGAGGGCCCACTTTCTGAGACTCGCAGGTAGGAACAGGATGAGGGCTCCCCACATAGCTGCCCTGAAATCCCAACCCCAGCTGGTGAGTACTGCACAGCCCTGCTAAGCCAGGGTGTCCCCTTCTGCCCATGGCTGTTGCGGGGACTTGCAGCCACACAGACTTGATCCCATGAGGAAGGTCATGTCACGTGCTCCACAGCTGAGTGGGATGGCACAACCCGGTTGTCTAAGCATCATAACTAGCCATTGGAAACATACGGGTGCTTGGAGCTTTCCACATGCCATATTGTGAGTTTTCTCATAACCCTGAATGTAGCATTTAGTCAGGTAGGATATGTGAGTAGTAGATGCTCACCTTATTTTCCTGTGCAGAGATGGCTTTCTTGGTGTTGTGCGCTGTGTCCTTTCTGGCTCGTTTCATTGTATCCCTGAGCCACATTCCCCTTTGAGTATTTATGGAGTTCTCCGCATTATGGCAACTTGGAAATGATGTCAAGAGTGTTCCTTCTGCACCAGTTAGGGCCCTTGACTCCTAATAAGCAGATAGAAAGGTGGGTGGTTCTCTTTTCACCCCTCTATGGAGGTGGGAGGGAGCTGGGATTGGTACAGTGGTGCAGGGCACAGATGAGGCCAGAGGTACTGGCATAGGTGGCTGTGGTGGGCACAACTGTGGTGGTGGCAGGAGCAGTGATGGTGTTGGTGGCAGTTGTGGGGGGTAGGTGTCACACAGCAGTGTGTTGGCCAGTTCCTTGGTGCTTGGAAAGAAGTGAACAAACCTGTTCTCATCCCTGGGATAGTTGCCAGTGCAGAACCCTCCACCCTGACTCTGAGCTTCATGAGCATTCAGTTGGGCCAGTTGGTGACTTCCCTAGGGCCCTTGGTGACAGACATCCATCTCATGAGACAGCACTGTGATCCGCTGAGCGCGTGGTACAAGAATGCTTTGAAAACCCAGTCCAGTCCTCCTTCCAGAAGCTCAGGACCTCAAGGGATTTGTATGCTCTCCGATGCGTCTGTAAGCTGCTGCTTTAGTACTGCTTATAGTATGTATTGACAGCATGTGCACATATGTGTGCACACATAGGTACACACACATGCATGAACACACAAACACACATAGCTTGCTAGTCATATGAAACACTAGAACCTGAGGTAGGTACCTGAGAGTTTCCTTACTTTTGCTATTTTGATCACTCACAGTTTATTATTTTGCATGGTAACTTCTGCTGGGGAAGAAAAGATTCTTCACACCACCCAGTGTACTGGAAAATGCCCAAGAAGAAAGGCTGGGGCACACAGAGCACGGCAGCAGGTTGCGCGCTGGGCGCTGAGGGCCAATTATCCCCGTCAGATCCCTGCTTGTCTCCAGAGTCTCGGTGTCATCTCCAGAGGCTGGCTTTTCCTTTTATAGCACATCAGAGTGATTTCCCAGCCTCCTGCCACACATCTCAGGCTTAGACTGCATTTGCAGAAAGCCTCTTTCCTGTTCCCTGAAAGGATGTGTGACCCATGGAAACCAGGCTTACCCTAAGCAGCTTAGCATTAAGCATTTGAGGAAACCAAATCCCCACCTTTATGCAAAAATCAAAGGCTAGCATAAGGAACCAGCGAGTTAATAACTTTCCAAATAATAAGCAGCTCAAGATTTTTGCAGCTGATTTTGTAAGCAGAGAAATTGAGATAAAATCACTCATAATCGTAGACTGATTGCCAAAGCTCTTAGTTCCTGTCAGTTATTTTTACATACTAATAATCATAAAGCACAGATCATATAGACATATAATTTTACATCCTGTTTTTATCTTGTAATATTAAAATATTTTTCCCCACTGTTTTTCTTATTTCTCTTGACTTTCTGCGCACCGTGCATGGGCATGCTGTAACCTACCTACCCATCTCCTGGAATCTGATGCAGAATTCCATTTTCGTGAGTTTGTTTTGACTACTCAGTCCTTTCTGTGAGAAAGAGGTGGAGAAAGTAGACAGGGAGGTGCTGGAGTGGTTTGCGTTTGCACAGTGCACTGGGGTCAGCAGGGCATGTTGTGGCGTCCGTGAAAGGACCCCATCTTCCCGGAGAAGCACGCAGCAGTGGAGGACACAGGTTTTGCCATGCAGACAGGCTCCTGGGCTTTATTTCTGAGTCTGCATAGCTGCGTGGCAAGCCCTGGAGCACTTACCAAGCTTTCTGTAAGCTTCAGTCTTTCTTTTGCTGAGTGGGCTCATAGGCAAAAGGGTCACTGTGGGCATATGGCGGTGTGCTGGGTACCAAGCACTGCTTGTAAATGGGAATCATTTATTTCTTATTCAGCTTTTATGAAGAGCCTGCGGTGTGCCCGGCACTGAGCTTGATAAAGATGGGTAAGGCTCTGCACCACCCAGGGGTTTCCTGGGACCTTGATGAAGAAATGGCAGAGAAGCCCCGTGTGCTTCTGAGATGGCTTCTGGGAGGCAAAACGGGAACTGCTTGGAGGCTGGCACTGGAAACACTCAAGGTTCCAACTTGCCTTTGCCATGCATTTGCTTTTTGAGACTCTAGGCAAGTCATTAACATTTGTGTTTCACTTTATGCATTTTGTAATACTACTTGGCAAGTTGTTGTGAAGCTCAGACCTGGTGCTGGGTATGTAGTAGATGCTCAAAAATGATTATTATACTTGATGTCTGTGTACCCCCCCGATGGTGACTGATTTTTATGCAAATGAGCCTGACAAATTCCAGTGTTTGCAATGTTCAAGACTAGCTTTGTGTGTTCAGAAGAGTCGGAAATACATTTTTCTGCAATCTGATTCTTTGAGAAACGGTTATCAACACGGGACGTGTATGGTAATGTGAATCAGACCATGCAGCCCTCAAGAAACTGCATTTCTTGGCCATTATGTAAAACCCAAGGAAAAATGCCTCCCAAGCTGAGATCTCTGCTTAGCTTGGAGGTCTCCTTGGGATGTGGAGGGGCTGCCTAGTCCGGAAGAACGTGGTTGACATGATGCACTCTAGGACCTCACAGACAGAGGGGTAGCAGGACTTGAATCTGTTTAGCGGGACGTCTTTATGTGTGAAGATTTCTTGCTGCTTCATAAATGCTTATTTGCCTTTTTATTCATAAATGTCAAAAGCACTTCTCTTTGACAGTGTTTCTGTATTACAGCCCAAGTAACAGGCACTTGGTGCTGATGTGCTAAAAAGTATCAATGACCCTCAGTGAAACAGTAGGGAGTATGTTAAAGTAGCATGGAAAGTGCCTTGATTCCTGCAAGATAGAGTGTGCGGATGGTTAGTGCTTTTTGTGTGGTTAGGACAAAGGCAAGATAGACCTGTAAATTGAACATCTGCTATCGATTCGGCACACTGCTCAACGCTCTGCTTTGCTGACTGCTTGTCAACATCTTCCTTGGTTAATTTTGAATTCATTTATTACACAGCCATGTTTACAAAGTGCACCAGTACTTCTGGTGTTCCTGCTGCCCTCCTACTCACATGGTCAGTCAGCCACACTTACTCAGTGCCGGCTGTGTGCAGCACACTGCCAACCACGCTGGCCTCAGCCTTGACCCACAAACCCAAATGATACCAACAGTGTCTGCAGAGAGGGCTCTAAGTTTAAAATGGAGAAGAGCCAGGGGCAAGGGACCCTGGCCAAGCAGAGAGAAGAACAAGAGAAGGAGGTTCTTAGAGGTATAGTAGGACCCACACATGGGGGACTTAGAGGGGACAGTTACTAATGCAGTGTCTGCAGCACTCGCTTATCCATTTGTGGTTATAAAATACTCCATTCTGAAGTATGGCTTTGCCCCTCTCATGTTTCCTAGCTCTTCTTGCTTTCTCCTCATTGTCTAGTCCTCAAGTTCTTGCTTTCCTTTTAATTGTGTTATACCTTTCTATTTGTATTTCTTCTTTTGAGTTCTTATACTAGGGAGACTATATGATATTTACACATGTGGGTCTGGTTTATTTCACTTATGAGTATATCTTCAAGTGGCATCCACTTACATATGAAGGCTTCGAGTTTATCATTCTTTATAGCTGCGTAATACTTTATTGTATAAAAATTCCACATCTTTTTCATCCATTTCTCAGGTGACGGGCATCTTGGTTGTATCCAAGATTTAGCTATTGCAAATTGTGCTGCTATAAACATAGGCACACGTGTGTCACTATGATATGATGTTTTCAGATCCTCTGGGAAAGTTCCCAGTAGGGGAATAGCTGGTTGGAAAGGGAACAGGATGGGTAAGGTGATGATCCTGAGAATCTTCAGAAGGTTTTTGAAGATAGCAGTTGATTGGTAGGATTCTCACCCTGACTAACTATATATACTGATACCTGTGAAGTAAGCAACTGCACTAAAGATGGCAGTGTGTAATAGTAGGCTCATGTTGGAGTGCCTGTCATTCTGGCCTTCTTAATAGATGCTGCTTGTCATGACACACTGGTTGCTGCCATGCTGTCTCTCAGGTAGATGTTTAAAAAGGAAGGGAGTGGTGAATGAAGGCAGGAGACAGGAAAAAGGGTGTTGCGGGACTGTCCTGCTACAATGCTGTATATGGTTAGATTTCTAAACTTCTGTGTAAAAATACGTAATTGTTTATTCCTATTTTTAAGAATATATTTTATCTTTTTTCTTCATATTCTGTAGAGGCTTAAAGTTTAACATATCAATACTTGATGAAACATACCTGTTCCATGTTATGCCTAAGATGTTTGATACTCAGACAGATAGTGAGGTTAAGCTCAACAGCCTAGGTTGTAGGGTAATTACAATAAGCTTCTCTTCTAGAGGGTTAACAACCTAAGTTTGCAGACCAAAAGTTAGAGAAAAAGGAGAGCTGCAAGGACAGCCAACATTTTTGCCCTAGCCTTCCAAGGTCAGTGAAGACTCAGGACATAGGAGAACCTACACTGTAACATCATTTAACTCAGTTGTGTCCCAAATTTCTGATCAGAGATTATGGGGCCACAGAGGAAAGTGATTGATGATGTAGAGTGTGCCTAAGGAGAGTCACATGGAGAGAAAACATTCTGTCAGGCTTTCACAGAGAGCAAACTGGTCAAGCAATGGCTGTGACTCATCCACATGGCTGACACTGACAAAGGATCTACAAACTGTGGTACAGGGTTTCAGGGTTTCAGGGTTTCAGGACTGACCTTATCAGATACAAAAGCTACATTTCTTGTTATATAGGTCTTGCTTTATTTTGGTCTTAACCATCCAGCAGAAAAGTATAAAAACAAAGTATAAAAAGTAAAGCCATGTCAATATACTGAGCTGTAAAAGGCTCAAGTCAACCATTTCTAACATTGCCAGTCTTACAGAAAACCTACTACTATTATGGACTACTGAACTGTTTTGTAATATTTTGCTGAATTCACACACTTATAATATTTAAATGACAAAACTAAACAAAAAAAGGGGATACAAATGAATGACCATTCTGTATCTGTATATTCAAAATAGGATAGATATACAGCTACATTCTCTTAATTCAATGAATAGAAAGATTTGTTTTAATAGTGTTTATGAACAGGATATCATGTCTGCATCTTGTAAAATGAATAACCACTAAGACAACAATATGCAATATATTAATTATTGAAGCTGTGCTACTAATCAGATTTGGAACTGTCTCATTGCTATTTGTTTCTTAATAAGATTATGAAAAAAATGAAGTATGTGTCTTATAAGAAAGTCACAGGTTTAGTTAAAAAAAAAAAAAGCTTGTGCTTCTGCCTCATCCCAAGCCCTGATGGATCTGCCATGCCAAGCCTTTTCTTGACCTCTTGACTGTAGCCTTTAACCCTCATGCACCACCACTAGCAGGGCCCAACTGTGTGTCCCCAAAAGTCATCTCCCCAGGCCTGCAGCTTTCCTGTCACAGAGTCAAGGAGCTAACACATGCTTCTGCCCAGGCTGCACCTCATGGCTGACCCCAGCAACGTGCCTTCCTCGGTGGCTCAGGATGGAACAGCTGTTGTGTTCCAGGCTCCGTATTCCTCTTACTCGGAGCAATTCTTCTGCACTGACTCTTTTGCGGACTTCTGTGGGCTTGAAGGAGGGAAGCCTTGCATCTGGTGAGACCCACAATCTGGGTCCATCTGATCCTCTGGGGCCTCCTAGAAACACTGCCGTATGCTCTCAGCACCTCGCACCCTGCACCATGCAGTGCGGACCTGTCCTTGCATCACAGAGGTCACTCTCATCCCCTGGACATGTGTGGCCTCCAGGTTTCCCTTGTAAAGTCTCTGTCACTAATCTGTGTGTCATCTAAATGTCCCTGGGTGCCTTGCTCGCTCCAGCTTCCCTTTCTTTTCCCAACCAGGGATCTATTAGTGCAGTTGCCTGGGTCCTCTTCAGTGCAATCGGCTGACCTCCCCATGGTCCTTACTGGTATTTTTTCTCCATTTCTCCTGTTTGGGCCCTATGAATACCTTCAGGTGGTGTCTGTGCTCTGAATCAAGTTCCTCACTCTTCCAGCTCTTCCTACTGTTTTAGTACCAAAAGTTCCAGGTTCGTCCCGGGCAGCCCTGCTTCACCTTGTGGGCTCTGATCCTTCCCACAGGATGGTGCTTAGGATCTTGACCTGGGCTTGCTGTTCATTACTCCCAAGGCTTTGCTGCTTTCAGGTCATCTCAATAGAAAAGACAGAAAACACACAGGAATGGAAGCGAATGAAGTGAAAGTAGGTGGGAGCACAGTATATGGGCATGTGCAGCTGTTTCCATGTCTGCCCAGGAATTTGTGCTTTGAACCAGTAGCACTGCTCAGGTCTGGCTCCCCTCCCTGTTCCACGACTGGAAAGACCAGGGTGGCATGACAGGCATGAGACATTTGAGGAGCTGCCAGCCCTTGGGAGGCTCCCTTCCCTAGGCCCATTCCTTCCTTTATTCCTTGTGCACATCTGAGGGCTGGACAGCCTACTAGTCAGTGCTGCATGGGGCTGTGGGAGGGAGTCAGGCACCCAGAACCCTGTACCTGCAGAAGTGAGGATGGCCTGGCCATGTGTTGCAAGGGTGAGCCTGATAAACCCCAGGACTTGGTCTGGACAGGTGACTTTTTCTAGTCTCTTAGAACAGATCTTAACTACATTCCTTTAGGCTGGCTCTGGCTGTTGGTTGGTTTCAGGGCATTTGGCAAATTTACAGGAAGATTCTCAGTGGACAGAGACAGGGGCAGACCCAGAGACAGGGGCAGACCCAGAGACGGGGACTTGTGGCCCTAACACCCATTCACTGCCTTTCCCTCAGCTGGCATGTGCTGTAGGATTGGGATGTGAAGGAAGAAGAGTTGGGGTGAGAGTTGGGGTTTGCCTGGCCTGTGGTCAAGGGCTTTGTGTAGAGGAACCAGCTGGGGGAAACACCGCTTGAATTTAGAACAGAGTTCCTGGAAATAGCCTCCTTGGGAAGTGACCTGCAGAGCCCAAGAACATGCAGGGCCTTCTGTGATCTAGGGTAGAGTCGGAGTGGACTACAGTTGCCCCAGGCCGCAGTGGCTGCCTGGGATCTTGGGCTGCCCCAGCTCCCTGCCCTGGATCTCAGCAAGGTGCACCAATCCACGCTCATGGTGCCCCAACCCCGCAAGGGTCACCAGGGTGGAAACCAAGGAATGTAGTTTTAGATTCAGGCTTTAGTAGATTTATAGGACACTTTCCATTGATTAGGCTTTGGTTATGAAGGTGAGCTCCTACTGGTCTAGCTTCCACATTTTTTATGTGGTTTTACAGTGTTTCTGAATTTATGCCTTCTCTCAGGCGATCTAAGGTCATTAGGACAATCAGGGGCCCCCAATTTATAGTAGAAGTTAAGCTGTGCTCATCACATGCCAGGGGGAATCTGAACATTGCTGCTGGCTCTGCCCTAAGCTGATGTAACAGTTTTGAGGAAACATTCTTTTTTTTTTTTTTTTTTTAAAAAAGTAAATTTTATTGCTACATTTAAGATATACATAATGATCACATTTGCCATGGGGAATTTCTACCTGTACATGATATATCTTGATTTTTCTTTTTTTTTCCTTCCCAAACTGTTCCCCACACTTTAACCCTTCTTGTTACAGAAACTTTGCTTTCATTTTTTTCTTCTCTTCTTTTTTCCCCCTTCCATTCTTTCTGCCTCTCCCCTCCCTTGTTCCCTTTTTTGTCTGAACATTTTCTTTTTTAAATTAATTTTAATGAGAAACAAAGAGCAATGAGACAGTTTTAAAATCGATTAATAGGACAGTTTCAATAATCAATACACTGCATATTGTTGTCTTCTTAGTGGTTATTCATTGTACAAGATGCAGACATGATATCCTGTCTACAAACACTATTAGTACAAATCTTTCTTCTCATTAAATTAAGAGAAAGTAGTATATCTATCCTAACTATTTTGAATATACAGATACAAAATGGCCCTTCATTTGTTTCCCCTTTTTTGTTTAGTTTTGTCAGAGATGGGTATTCCATCATCATTTAAATATTGTAGGTGTGTGAATTCAGCAAAATATGCCAATATAGTCCAGTAGTCCGTAACAGGACTGGGTTTTCTATAGGAAGTTGTTGACTTGAGCCTTTTACAGCTCAGCATATTGATATGGCTTTACTTTTTATATCTCATTTTTATACTTTTCTGCTGATGGTTAAGACCAAGATAAAGCAAGACCTATATAACAAGAAATGTAACTTTTGTATCTGCCAAGGTCAGTCAAATCACCTCAGGATTTACCCTGAAACCCTGTACAGCAGTTTGTAGATCCTTTGTCAGTGTCAGCCATGTGGACAACTTGAACATTTTCTTCTTAATTTACAATATCTGTTATACATTTTGGTCCTTACTCGCCCTTTCAGTTTCTCACACCAGAGAAACAGTGCAATATTTAAATATGTGCATCCAGTTTATTTCACTTAAGAGCATGATCTTAAGATGCATCCATTTACCTAGAATGTTTCAAGTTTATCTTTCTTTATGACTGAGTAGTACTCCATTGTATAAAAAACACACTTTCTTTATCCATTCATCTTTAGATGGGCATTTAGACTGAGGAAACATTCTTAAAATTAAATTTTTGGCACTAATTTTTTCAACTAATTTTGTAGAGCCTATAAAATTTTGGAGCTGTTTTCCCAAATGGCCACAATGGTTTTACATATAATTAATATTAAATGTCCTTTCAGAGTGTGCTTCTTGGCTCTGACCACAGTGTAGGTACATAAACTATGGCCTCCATGAGCTGGAGAGATGAGGGTTGTCTTAGTCTCTTTCCTCATTGTGGGGATGAAATACCCAGCACCTGCAGTTTAAAGAAGAGGAGGTTGATTTCAGCTCACGGTTTAGAAGTTTCAGTCCTTGCACCGTCAGTGGCATCATGGAAGGATCTGGGTGGAGGAAAGCGTTTTGCTTTGTGGAGGACAAGAAGCAGAGAGAGGAGGAAGGATTGGGGGAGGGGATACACCCTTGCAGGCCACGCCCCCAGTGACCTGCCTCTTCCACTCAGCCCCTCCCCCTCAAGTCAAACCAGCTGTGACGCCCTGTAATCCATCACCTTCCACAAGCACTGAAGCTCTGGAGGTGTGTGTGTGTGGGGGGGTACAGACAGAAATCATAACAAGGGAGAGGGCCATGTCACTGGGGGATGACAGGCGATGCTCAGAAGGTCTGGTGGCTTGCTTAGAAGACAAACACTGGCCTAGAAATCAGCCCTCTGTGTGGCTGATCTGGTACAGGAGGGCCAGGTCTGGAAAGAGAGATATGAGTTGTCCGTTGATTCTGAGAGTCATGGTCCATTTTCTTCCCATTGCTGTTGATTTGCAGCTGAGATGCTGAGACAGAGATTGGAAGACCTGGAACAGGAGCGAGGCCACCTGGCTGTGGTGCTCCCATCCCTGCAGCCAGCCATCAGCAGCTTCCTGGGCTACCTGGTGACCCAGGCCCAGGCCACCCTGCACCGAGCTACTCAGCCGTGAGTACTTGGGGTCGCCACCTCTCTGCCCACACTTTTCTTGTTGCAGTAAAGAGCTGAAAGGGGTTGACTGTCAAGACCCTCCTCTGCTTTTGTTTGGGGGAATCTCCTCATTTTGGGGTCTTCCTATCAATAAATGTTCTCTGAATAAACAAGTTCTGATGTGGTGCTCTTACAGTAGGTGACTCCCACTGCTGCTCTCCTTTCCTCTGACACTGAAGTGTCATCTTGTCCCTCTTCCTTTCTCACACGGCAACCTTCCCAACTTGGTGTTCTACTTCATTCTTCCTTTTGTTTAATCACTGGAATAATTTCTTGCTTTCCATCCCAATTTACTTTGCCCATTCATCGTGTTTCTATTTATTTAACAAACATGTGCAGAACAGCCCCTAAGGGATTTAAGAGGAACTATTTTAATCTTTAAAATCTTCATTGAAATGAAATGTGTAATAACATCAAGCCCAGGCTGGGCAACTTAGCAAGAGTCTCACAAACCCCGGATGACATTCACCCTTTAAGTCATCCGTGAGTATACAGAGCAGCCGCATTAAGTACATCTGTAGTGTTGTACATTTGTAGTGTTGAACAATGGACATTGTTCCTGTCCATTTCCAGAGCGCTAGAATCAGGCAGCTCTGGCTCCATTAACTACTGCCTCTGCACTCCACCCCCACCCCCGCTAGCCTCCATGCTTGTTTCTGTCTCTACATCTTACTTCTCCAGGGCCCTCATATAACTGGAATCATCCTCATGTAGGGTTTATGCTTTTGCGATTGTCTTAGGATGACATCACCTTCTTCCATGTGGTAGCCTGTGTTAGAATTTCCTTCCTTCTTAGGGCTGGACACTATTTCATTGTACAGATAAATGTTATTTGGTTTATCCATTCATTCATGCACATGCAGGAGGTAACTCAGCAGTCATGGTGATGCTGGGATTAGTATTTTATGTATTTATTGCCATGTGCACGTAGAGATCTCTATCAACACCATCTTTCCATAGCTGGGCCTAAGGAAAGGGAGACCAAGTCTGGGAGACTGAGGGCTCGGCAGACCAGGGGTAGTGCTGAGGCAGACACAGCATGGAGCTTCAGCTCGTGTCCCAGCACTGGGCTGCTACTTCAGGGCCAAGTGCCAAAGGCTCTGTTACTGTCTTGTTAGCCTGACGTGCGGAATAGATGGAAAGCAGTGGCTTGGCTGTATCCCTTATAGAATGTGATTAGTTAAAATAAGATAGTGTCCCGTGCTTTCAGTTGTATTGGGTTGCATCATGGGGCATCACTTACTTTTGACCATTTTGGGAGCTACCAAAATCGTGATTTCACAGGGTTCGCCTGGGATGTCTTCCCCAAGGTACAGGTCTTCATTGCACGTTTGCTAAGCCAGAACCGATGCTGTGTGGCTTCTCAGCCAGCACTTCATCTCCTTTTCCTCACAGGAGTGGCCCCCTTGCTTTGATCTGTGTCCCATTCACTTCTGAGCCCCTGTGACCTCTGTTCTTGCTGCCACTCCCCAGATGTCCACCATGATCAGCAATGGGCTTCTGGTGCTTGACCTGAGTGGCATCTTCTGTTCTTTCTCTGCTTGGTGTCAGTGTCAGCCATGGTGCCCAACCTGTGCTTTGGCCTCTGTCCACCATTCTGCCTTCTCCTGGCTCTGCTGCTCCCAGCTGTCTCCTTGCCCCTCCTCCTTGCCCCAGGTCCTGTTCCCCTCTGTGTTCCCACACCGACATCCCTCCCTTCCGCTCTAGATTGTGTTCTCTGCTCGCTGAATGGCATCTCCTGGGTGTCAGGTGCCATCTGCACAAGACCCCATTGGAGTGGCAACTTCACTAGTCCCCTCTGCAGTGTTCCCACCAGCTCAGCTTCTGTGGGACCTCTCCCTTAGTTGCACCAGGTTACCATTCTATCCATAAAAATGCAACCTCTTTTTATCTTTGCTTCTCTGAAGTTTACTATCTTTCAAAACTAACTCGATTAAACTTACTGTCCTTCTCCCACTCAGCCCTTGTCCTGTATCTTGGCCTGGTGACCTTGGCCTCCATCCAGGCTCTTGGTGCGGCACACGGAGCTCTGCCTGGCACTGTCATGTGGCCGTGAGTGCCCTGGTGCCTGCACGTTTCCACGTCCACCAGCACGAGCTGTGTACTGTCACCAACTGCTCTCACCCCAGGCCAGGAAGCTGCCCTCCTCAGGTACCCCCCTGTCAGCTGCTTGTCACCCTGTGATTCGTTGAAGCTCAGTGGCTGCGCCTCTGCTTTAGGTCAGGAATCTATTTCCCAGATTGTGTGCTCCCTGTTGGTTCACAGCTCTCAGGGGCCACATGGCCCTGTGTTTGCCTTTGTCATTGAGTTTAGTGGCCATGTGGTATACGTGTGTACACAGGTTACAAGCCGATGTGACATGGGGAGAGAAAGAGGAGAGAGAAGAGAAGGTTACTGCAGACCCCCTAAGACTCAGTGAGCAGAACCTGGCCTGAGGTTGGGAGCCTACCTCCTGCCCTGGCTCCTCTTATGCACAGCAGAGTGTGCCCTCCAACCTCTGAACCCCTTACTCCCTTCATCGAAAAGTGAAGGGTTGAGTCAGGTCTGTTGCTGATGTATTGCCTTGGCTTTTCTTTTGACAAATTCACCTGTCCTGTTACTGCCATGCCTAGAAAATAACAACTCAAAATCCACTTCTTTATTATACCTTTATAATGCATGCTAACAAGATTGCATAGTTGCTGATAATGAAGGGCTCCTGTCCTTGAGACACCAACTGCTCCTGTGGCCTATGACATCTGCCCCTGGGTTATGGGACAGGCAGGTTTAGAGAGACTGCAGTTCTCATAGTGGCCCCCAGGGGGCCCCCAGACACAAACCTTCTCAGGGCAGGGCTTTGAGTCCAGAGAAACCTATTTTCCAATGAATGGTCCTTTTCCTGTGGAAATAAAATAGTTATAGGAACATGATAAATTTTTAAAACTAACCAAATGCACAGAGAAGTACCTCTTAACCTTTCTGAGGTCAATATGTGAAAATCTGATGATAGCTATAGATGTCTTCAACTGTAGGCCGCGCGGGCTTATGCACGCATACTGCAGTGAGCAGTATCAGCAGACTCGTGGATCTGGGACAGCACCAGTCACCCCTGGGTTGGGGGCAATCTTTGGATCTTAGGATATTAGCAAATGTAAGCACTCAGGTATAACCAGCTCCCTTAAAAATTATTTTTATTGTCATTTAAAAAATTATTGTTTCATTTACTTTTTTGTATAAAAGAAGACAAGTTTCAATTTTCAGAACTTGGCGTAGGGTGTAGCTCAGTGATGCAGTACTTGCCTCGCAGTGTGAAGTCCTGAGTTCCATTCCTAGGAACACGCACACATTCACGCCCATACCCACATGGGTAACCGGAAACACTCACCAGGCAAAGCCCACTATGAGTTGGGCAGCTGCCACTCAGCGTGTGGTGTGAGGCCCAAGCACCACCTGTCCCCTCCAGAGCCCTGAGCAGGCTTGCTAAGGGATCAGCAGGCCATCCCTCTGGGTCCAGGTGCAGGCTCACAACCCTGGTCAACACAGGGCCCCCAGTGCCCTTCTCGCCCCCGCCCCCAGGCACCGGCCTTTTCACAACTTGCATTTGACCCAGGAGCCAGCACAAATAACAACTGTTCTCAGAGGATCCATGAAGTGTCAAGGAACAGGGATGAATAGACATGGTCTCTGTGCCGCTGGGGGCTCATAGTCTGATGTTCCCGACCTCAGCCTCCTCTGAAGATGGGTCTTCCTGCTGTGCAGAGTTGCACATGGCATTTCATGCAGAGCTGGACTCAGTCCTCCCATGTAAGAGAGGGGTGCCCGTGCCTGGCCCTGTGGCCATCACCTCAGAAATCAGATCAGTTGGGGAGAAGATGTGGGTCCCCATAGGAATGGCTGCAGCTGCAGGGGAAAGATGAAGCCGGGTTGCACCAGGCTGGGATCAGTCTGATGTGAGGAACAAGAACAGCACCAGGTCTCTGGAATGTTCTAAGAGGGTAGTGCTGTTTGGGACTCTGGCTACCCATCTATTCCAGATGCAGAGCAGAAAAGAGCTGACCAAGAGAGCTAACTTATTAGGGACTCAGTGAGGGACAGAACAAGAAGGAAACAGGCAGAGGAGGAGCTAGCTGGTGGCAGGGTGAACATAGATGAGTTGGAATTTCTGCAGATTCATTAGGCTTTGGAAAGATACCAGCCCTAGGAAGCTGGTGAGGTAATTTGTTGATCCACTGTCCACTGACCAGTACTAGTTCAAGATCACTGTTCAGTGGGGTCCCCTGACTTAGGAGTCATTCTCTAGCTGAGTGTATGGCAGCCCAGCCATAGAGACATGCCCCCACCCTAAGAGCTGCAGTCACACTATTTTCAAAGCGGAACTCTTGAGATACTCCATGTCTTTACAGATTCACCCTTCCAAGGAGGTTTCTAGAATCTACTAAGTAGGTGCTGTAAATAAGCAAAGAACAACAAAACAAACCAAACAAAAAATGCTGAAGGAACCTGGTAACTTTGCACAGGGCCTGTCAAGATGTAATTGTCCCCATGCTTCTGTCCCCATGTCTCTCTTGAGATGGACTGAACAGGGGACTAAAAAGGTGCTGTTGCAGGTATTCTTCCTCTGTCCCTCTGAAATAGGTGACTCTTGCATTGTCATGTGTGGACTGTTACAAACTGTAGCATCACAGGACCCAGTGACAATCTACTGCAAGCTCAGATTAGAATGACCACACACTGGGGACTAGAAAGTAACTTGTACCAAGGACATAAAACAAGATGACTGTGAGCCACTTAAAGTTCTCCATATTGCCAACATGCCAGGTATATCTCTGGATCTTGAATTGGAGCTTGAGACCCCAAAAGTGATGCTAGCATGGGGGACCCAGTCAGAACCCCTCAAAGAGAGAAGGGAGAAAGCAATAGGGGGAAGAATGGGCTGAGGTGAGCCCAGGGACTCCTTGGAACTTGCTTTGGAATTAGCAGATTACATGTAACAACCTCCAGATCAAGTCCTCCCATTCAGGCTCTTCCCATAAATTCAACAGAGGTGTGTGCTGAGCCCATGGCATCAGGCACAGTTTTTCTAAACTCAAATAAATATGCACATGACCTGTGAGACAGTCACTTCCCTGAGTGGGGTGAGGCCATGTGTAGTGGTGACTTTTCCGGGCTCTTCACTCTCAGCCATCGCAGACCCAGTCCTCCCCTAGAGAGGAACTGCAGGCGACCTGGATCGTCATGGCAACTCCACAGTGTTCTCTTCTGCCCTCAGAGAGGCCTTGGTGATTCACAACATAGTTTCTGGAGGTTTGTTTCTAGGTCTAGAGCATACTTGGGGGGTCTAGGACAGACACCATTTCTTCAGTGAGAGCTTCTGCCTGATAGTTTTTGGTCCAGCACAGAATGGCCATCTCTGGCCTTCCAAAAGCTGCTGACATATAGTGCTTGAGGGGGCACCTCCCACCTTCCCCTGTGGTCCTGGTGCAGGATGCTGGCAGGTCCTGGGCAGCCTGTCCTTGCCCTTTCACTGTCCTCACCCAAAGCTTCTGCAGGCAGCCTGCAAAGCCGACATCCCTGGGGACTTGGATCTGGGTGCTGCCTTGGAGAGCAGGTAGCAAGTGAGGACCTCACAGGCAAGCCCATTACATGCCTGCCTGGACCCATCCCATGCAGCGACCACATCTTTCCTCTTTTACTGTCACTGCAATTGGCACTCAGAGGGTTGCATCTTGAGTGACATCCAAGGATGAAAACATTCATTTGCTTTTTCCTGTGGTGTAGCTCTTATTTTACAAATGGGTTTTATGCTTCCTTATATTATTGCTGGAAAGACAGTGGAGAGGGCTTGTTTTCAGTCGAAGGCAGGCCCAGATGGGGGCCTTGTGAACCCTGAGTCTGAGAGAGGGATCTTAGACGCCGCGTCTCTGTTGGCCAAGTGCTGTTCTAACATCTTACCCTGCGTGGTGTTTTTAATTTTTGCCGCTCAGGGGTTTGCTCATTTTACATACTGATTAGTTTATAGCAGCAATGCTAATTTGCACTGACATTAGGGATTACACATTGAGACTTACTCAGGATAAAGGGAGCAGTGCAGGAGAGGCAGAGGGTGCGGGACTCTGAGGACTGCAGGCGTGGGGGAAGGGAATGTGTCCCTGCTTCGTTACTAAGCTGTAGTGGGGCTTGGGCCCAGCTGTGGACCTGGGGGACCTTTTCCTGTACCTGAGGCATGGGTATGAGAAACAGACAGAGGGATTTTGGTTAATCACAAGGGCTTTTCTTATGGATTAAGTAATGAATGTGATTAACCATAATATGGAGAATTCCCAGTTACCCACTTGTACCTTCTCTGCTGCTAATTTTCAATTCTGTGTTGATTTCCTTTAATAACTCCCATCCCGACCCAGATGGTATCTATTTAGGAAATTCAAGAAACTCTTAATATTAGCATAAGCAGAGCAAATTGGGAAATGAATGAGTGCAAAGACATGATCTAATGCAATAGGAGACTGAATATAAATGACTTCTGGAATTTTTAGGCTATGGACTCATTAAGTCACCCAACAAATATTTGCCAAAGCCTATGACATGAACTCAGGTGCCTTCCAAGGCTCGCAGTCCAGAATGGTGAACTCACACTATGACTCTGAAGCCAAGAGAGGACGTGCATCCTCCTCGGAGAGATACTGGCAACCAAGAGGGTTCAGAAGCATGATAATGTGAATACCCACAAACGCACTGCGCTTTTAGTTTTCATTTTCCTGTATAGGATGGTGAGTCCTGGTGTGAATCTGCTGCTCATCTTCCCGGGGCAAAGATGATGACTTTGGGAGGTCAACTGTCAGGACGGAGGTGCTTTGTCTCCTTCCCCAAAGACCCCAGTGTGTGTGTGTGTGTGTGTGTGTGTGTGTGTGTGTGTGTGTGTCTTGCACACAATAGGTGCTTCGTGGTCAGGTGTTATATAAATGGAATCCCCATGACAGCATTATTGTCCCAAATTGTCCCAATTGTCTTCCTCACTGTAAAAATGAGGCAGGATCAGATGGCTTGTGTGAGCCCAAGGACATAGCTGAGGAGGACAGAGCCAAGGCCTGGTGTGACACTGAGACCTGTCGGTTGGGCTTACTGATGTGCTCCCAAGGAGCACCTGGCCGGAGGAGCGTGGTTAGGAGCCAGGGGTGCAGGCTTCTGAGGGCGCTGGGAACATCACGGTGTGGCATCCATACACACTGGCAGTGGTGAGCCCAGCCTGGTCGGCGCCGACTCCCGAGCACTGCCTTTGCTCTGTCTCTGGCCACCCTCAGGTCCCTCATTTGCCCTGAGACTTGGTTACTTCACTGGCAAAGTTGATGATGACATCTTGTCTGTGAGGTTCCTTCTTTGGATGTGGAGGAGAGATGGGAGAAAGAAAAATCCTTTACTGCTCAATGCGGGAGGGCTGCCGAAAAGAGGCAAGGACCCTTTGGGAGGGAGCTGAGAGTGGGGGTTATTATCGGGTTGGACTAGAGGTGGAGCTTACATGGAGAGTATGTGTGGTACTAGGCGCTGATCAGGAAAAGCTTGGCTTGTGAGATAAACAAAAGAGGAAGTTTAAGGTTAACCAAGCGGAACAAGATGGAAATCAGTCTAGGAGCTGCACGTGGTTAGGCTTGGATCCCCACGCCATGGTACCCGGCTGACTGTTGCCTGGGTGCAGACCCATCACCGTCTTAGTTCTGTAAGGAGATGATCATCTGCGCACTGCATTCTCAAGTCATAGAAGTTAATTTTACTCTGAGTTCAAATATTTTTCTGCTGCTCCTACTACTATTATCATTTGCCTTTGAACACATGAAACAGGGAAGAAACTTCTATATTGCATGGTATGTTATAGTAAGTGATATTCGGGGTTATCGATGTTTATTAGATGGGGTTCTCTAGAGGAACAGAAAAAGCATGCGTAACTATGCAGGAGATTTATAGGACTAGAGGCAGGAGAGCCCACAGTGGTGGCCGTGGAGAGCAGGAGGACCCAGTAGCTGCTCAGCCCAAGAAGGCAGAAGTACCTGGCAAGCGCAGGGGCCTGAGCTCAATCCCCAGTATAAAAAAAAAAAAAAAAAAAAAAAAAAAAAAAAAAAAAAAAAAAAAAAAAGATGAAGGCAGAAGTACAAAACAAGAGGGATCAAGGCTGCAGCACAGTCTGAGGTTGAAGGTCTGGAAGCTTCTTGGAGAGTTGCTGGTGTGAGGCTGTGCGACGAGGCTGAAGACACTGGAGACTGATGTCTAAAGGTGCCAGCAGCAAGGGGCATACCTGCTCAAGCAGCCTGGAATGCCTCAAAAAACCTGTCAAGATAGAGCTGGGGATGTATTCAGTGGCATAATGCCTGCCTGCTAAACGCAAGATTGTGAGTTCAATTCCCAGTGACAACAACAAGAACCCCAAATTCTATCAGCTTCTTCCTTCCCTTTTATTCCATTGAGGCTGCAAGCCAATTGGATTCTGCCGCCCACAACCAGGGTGGACTTTCCCAGCTAAATTTGCTGGCTTATAGATCAGTGATCCCTGGAAGCACCCCTCAGACACACCCAGAAGTGGGCTTTACTATTCTCCTAAAGTTTCCTAACACAATCAAGTTGACATATCATGATTAATAGTCACACCAGGAAATCTGAATTTGCATCAGAAAAGTAACTTCCTGATCCCCAGTAGCTGCTGTTTTCAGACTGCCAGACTGGGAGGTAACATACCTGCTAGGATTGCTTCTGAAGGTACCTGGGCAGCTGCCTCCAACACGGCTGGAGGCCTAGCTGCTTTCCAAATGCCATGTTAAGGCTGGAGCAGAAGGTCCTTAATTCTATAGCCCTCGGTTTGCTCCTTGCACAGAGCATGTTTCCATTCTGGGTAATTTTTTTAGTGATATAGGTGTCCCCCCTCACAGAGGAACCAATGTGCTAAGCATTCTGGCACCTGTGCCCCAACAGCAGGCACAATGCTTAGCACATTGTAGGTGGGCATATTAGTCACTTTTGCTGGGGCAAAGCACGTGAGGTACCCACCACAGGATTTTAATTCATGGTTTCTGAGGGCTCAGTCTATGGCTTCTGCCTCAAAGGCAGAAACAGCATGGTGAACAGGATGGTGGAGGAAAGCTTTCAACCCATGGCAACAGGAAATGGAGACGGGGAAAGAGCCAGGGAGACAGAAAGGGGCCAGGGGCCAGGGGCCAGAATGTACCCTTCCAAGGCAACCCTGTGACCTGCCTCCTCCCACCTAGCCCTCCCTCCTCACAGAACACTCAGCTGTTAACCATCAGTGGGTGAGTCCACTGTCGGGTACAGCGCCCCACGATCCAGTCAATTTTCAACAGCTCCACCTCTGACAACATGAGTTTTGGGGGCACGTTTCAGATGAAACTGTGACAGTGAGGATGGTAATGTCTTACGTTTTTCTGAATCAGTGCATGAACACATGTGATGGGAGGGGAGGGGAAGGAGGCTAGCCTAGCGCAGCACACCTCGGGGGAACTGCTCGTGGTCCCAGTCCCTTTTGTGTTCCTGAAGCTGTATAATACATAAAGAAAGAGGCTGAATTGGTTGATGATTCTGGCACCTGGGGCATCCAAACAGCACAGTGCCATTCTGGGTGGCTGCTGGCTGCTTTGCCCCATGGTATGGAGGGGAAGCAAAGGGGAAGTGGGGGTGAGCAACAGAGAGCTGCAGACAGCCAGGACAGGCCCCCTTCAGAGCACCCTGCTCTCGGCACAGCTGTCCCATGAGCAAAGTGTTCACTCCGTAAGAAAAGCCCAAACTGCTCTTCAGTAACTTCCAGAGGCTCTGCCTCCCCATACATTTCTGTTGGTGGGGACAAGCCAGACCCAAACTCAGTACTCATTTTCTTGTTGAAGATGTGTCCAGGCAGTGAGACCCTGCAACCTTTGTCTCCCTCCATCAGCCTAGGAGAAAGCTTAGTGTGGCAGACGAGGGACAGGTTTGAGGGCACAGGGGAGGCTTGATGGGGCCTTTTCAGGACATGAATGTATGTTTCAAATACCTGGAGCTGCAGGTGTCTTCTTGGGACTTGAGACTAAGGTACCCAAAGGGGTTTATTTAAAACTCTGACATGTCTGCGAGCTGTGAGGCAGGGTGGCTGTGGTCAATTTGTTGAAGTAAATAGTGTAGCTATTTAGTAGATATAGTGGAAAACATTCAAGAAATTATTATTAAAAGTGATATACAAGTTCACTACAGAAACTGTAGAAAAGACTGGGCATAAGAAGCAGTGGTACCATCCTGTGGGGAGAGCTTGCAGTGGGTTGGTGGATATGTTCCCTATTTTCTATACATGTTATTTGTATAGGATTTAGTTTATATTGTACATAACGGCAAGAAACCTGCTATAAGAGAAAGAGTGAACAGTGATTGCTGTGCACAGCTGCATGTCCCTGGAGACCTAATTTCAGGCTGTGCCCTGGGGTGCGACACTGTCCTCAGATGGCCCTGTGGAGAGGGTGTTTTCAACTTGAGGCTACTGAGAAGAGATGTTCTCGTAGCTAATCTTCATGTACATCTGTGTTATTTCTGTACAACACTTCAGAGGAGGATATAGGATCCAAAATGATGGTAAAAAGTCGCATTTTCTACTCTTACCAGAGAATTATGTTTTAGGAAAGCCTTTTCAGTTTGTTAGGTGAGGGAAGGCAGTAACTGTTGGATCTGGCATTTTGCACAGTGCGCTGGTCCTTTAATCCTTCGCCATTCCCCTCTTGGCCTTCCTAACTGGTATACTTGCCTTTTCCTTCTGGATTTGGTAGAACTCTTCCTGAGTGACCCAGCTGTTTCTGCACTGAGTTGAAAGTCCACTGTTCTGGGGCTCAGTTCCTTGTGCTTCGGTGGCAGACACCTCCCTGACTTGAGGCGCTTAAGTCACCAGCAAGAGGGCCTGTCCTGTGCCACTGTCCTCAGCCTCAGGTCATCACGTGTGTGGACTCCTGCAGGAATGGCAGAGGCAACCAAGCACGTCTCAGGTGGCCTTGGGTGGTCTTCCAGCAACCTGAGGACATTGGCCCAAGTGGCTGAAGGTCAGCCACGCCCCCCTTGGGTCCCCTCCTCTAAGAACAGCCCTGGGATTTGCTCTGTTGAGTGGTCCAAGACAGGGTGCCCTGTGCAACAGAATGTGAATCTCATATGTGACTTCAATTGATCTAGTTTTTTTTTTCTTTTTTTGTATTTTAGGGAAGGGCCTACAGAGTGTTCAGAATCTCACTACTACCTCAGGCTCATAGTGATTCACCTGTTTACAGCCTCCCAAGATCTGGGATTACAGGCACGTGCCACCGTGTCCAGTCTCATTTGCCATCTCAGTGCTCCCCCTGGGGGCAGGGCAGGCACGGCAGGCCTGGGGATGGAACCCCTGGCCCCTGCGCCTGCTTGCAGGCGCTTTAATCCATTGAGCTATTTGGCTGGCCCTAATTGATCTATTTGTGATGTAAAAAGAACAAGAAATAGGTGAAATTAGTTAAAAATTATCTTTTTTTGGCAGATTGAGCCCAGGACTTTTACACAGAGCTTCATCTCTAGCTCTTTTTTTATTTTTTATTTTTTTACTTTAAGATAGCATCTTGCTAAGTTTGAAATTAGCTTCCCAGGCTGGGCTTGAACTTGAATCTCCCTGCCTCAGCTACCAGAGTATTGGGATTACAGGCATATTATCTTCACAGTTGGCAAAATTATTTTTAACAATATATTTAATCCAACTCGGTATTTCTGAAATATTATAACTCAATGTATAATGAACACAAAAAGTCTTTGTTTTCACACAAAGTCTTCCGAATCAGTTGTGTATTTTACACTCACTCAGTTCATTTCAGTTGGGGCTCACCAAGTGTCATGTGTTCAATAGCCACACACAACCATATGGGAATATGCAAGCCCCACAGCAGAAATTTGACTTTGGAAAAGCCAAAGCCCCAAACATGCATTGAGGACCTCAGGCCAGCCATCTTCATGAAGATGAGAAGGGCTGGGGGCCACTTTGTGAAATTTCTGACTGAAAATTCCTGTGAGTGTGTTCACTCCTGTACTAGTATGGATGTGTTCCATATGGGTTTCCACAGTGGAGTGGTTATCATGTTTGCTTCATAATGTGTGTGTGTGTTTCTTTAAGGGCCGGCAGTGACTGTGTCCCAGCCCCACTTGGAAGCCAGTGCCAGGCCCCTGAGCCCATGGTCCAGGGCAGCCTGCATGAGGCCCATGCACGGAGAGACTCGCTTCTCCAGGAGAAGCAGCAGCTACAGGTAAGAAGGAAACAGATATTGCAGAAGGGGTTGGGCTTCTCACACTGAAGTCAAATATGGCAGAATGGGTCTGTGCTTTGCCAAAGGAGAGGTGGTGGGAGTGGCTGGGTGGCTTGTAGGAATCTTGTCACAAATGAGGACCAGACTCTCCTCTTGTGCCATCATTTGACCTTAGACACTTCCCTTGGAAGGCAGAGACAGCCCTGCGCCTTGGGAATGCTTTGCAGGAACTCCTGGTGTGGTATGCTGTGGGCTGCGCTTCCACAAGCGGAGTTACAGGTCTACACTGCAGGATGGGTGCGGCTGGACTGACCAGAAAGCTGAGTGGCAGCCATGCATGGCCTTAGCAGCGCTGAAAGTTGGCCCAGAATCACCTGGGGTTGGAATCTGGGCGCAGCACCAGGATAAAGCCAGAAGCCAGTGAGGAGCCCTGGAAGGGGACAGGGCAGCTTAGGGTGAAGTGGAGCCCTGGCAGCTAGAGCTGACATAGAAATGGGGTAGGGGGCGCTGGGGAGCGCTCATCAGTGGCAGTGGCTTCAGGAGGGAGCAGGTCCTCACCATCTGAGTCCAAAGCATGGTGCAGGCTCTAAGTAGCCGATGAGCATGGACAAGCTCTACTCTTGCACAGAGTGTTCCTGGGTAAGTGGCTACAGTAGAAAGCTGGCAAAGGGAGGTCAGGTTCCCCAGTCTGGACGTGGTGCCTGACAGACTGAGCCCTCAGCTCTGCCATGAGCCTTCTATGGTATGGATAGCAGTATGGGATCTGGCTTTGAGTTTTTAACAATATTCACCTCTGTTCCTGTGAATATCAGAGAACAAACCGTTGGGTGCCAGTATTCACTACTAGAAGTAATGTGTTCATTGCTTGGTGCTGGTGTGTCATACTAAAGCATTCTATGCTGTCGCTTGGTGTTGGTGGCACTTTAGGAAAAGTGTTCCCTAGTGTTCCCAGCACTCTAGGGAAAGGTGCTTGAATCTTTGTCCATCCCATAGGTCTTCCTGTGGGTCTGAGTGTGCCAGATGCCCTTTGAATGCTCAGGATCTTTGTGCAGGTTCCCTGGGGTGGCATTTGGGAGACACATGGCAAATATTCTAAGACTTAAAGTGAGGGAGTTGGTGGGTTGGAGCTGGTAAGGGCCTCAGTGTGCAGGCCAGGGAGATGGGTGAAGAGCCGAACTGAGGAGGAGGCAGGCCCTGCATGGGTGTCTGAGCATCTGGCCAGGGAAGAGCCATCTGAAGGCTGGAGGCTGATGTGGTGCTGTGGGTTCAGAAAGCCAGAGAGGGCCAAGGCAACTGGAGGGATGCACATGTGGAAAGGAAGGAGAGAGGGTGGAGGGAAGGGCCTGTGCTTTTCTCTGTCTGTCATAGGGAGGCAGTGGGAGCTTTAAGCACGAAAGACATGCTCTGACCACACTTTGTTTTTATGTTTTGCAGTAGTGGCAAATGAACCCAGGACCTTTTCACTGAACTATATTCCCAGCCCTTTTTTTTAAATTCCTTTTTTTATTAGTAGGATTTTAAGAAAACTAAAAAAAATTTGAGACAGGACTTTATTGAATTATTATGTTTCTCAGGCTCAGCTTGCATTTGCAGCCTTCCTGCCTCAGCCTCCCAGAGTGCTGGGATAAAGGGTATGCACCAGAGTACTTGGCCTGAGCACCCCTGAAAGGATCACCTTGACTGCTGTGTTAAGAATAGGTTATGGGTTTATCCTTGTCACAGAGCTACTGTGATAAAAACAGCACAGTACTGGCAGAAAAACAGACCTGAGGATCAATAGAACAGATTAGAAGATACAGAAACAACTCCAAACACACTCAGCCACCTTATCTTTGACAAGGGGGCCAAATACCTTCACTGAAAGACAGCCTCTTTAATAAATGATGCTGGAAAAACTGGCTTTCCACATGCCAAAGACTGAAACTAGATCCATGTCTGTCACCATGCACTAACCTACAATCAAAATGGATCAAAGAGTTAAATAGTAAAATGGAAACGCTAAATCTACTGGAAGGGAGAATAGGTAGAGCCTTTGAAGACACAGGTGTAGGTAAAGGCTTTATGAGCAAAACTGGATTTCATGTGAAATACTACAAACAAATCAACAACTGGTGTCTCATCTTACTAAAATGCTTTTGCATAGTAAAAGAAATCACCAACACAGTGAAGAGACAACCCACAGAACAGGGAAAATTTTTTAGTCAGCTGTTCCTCAGACAAAGGTTTAGTATCTAGAACATACAAAGAACTGAAAAAAAAACAACAACCAAGGCCCCCAAATGTAAAGACCCCATCCAAAAATTGCATCTGAAATGATACATACTTCTCAGATGAAGAAATACAAGTAACAAGTAAATATAGGAAAAAATCTTCAACATCACAGTCATTTGAGAGATGCAAATGAAAACAACACTGAGATTCCATCTCACCCCAGAAAAAATGGCTACCATCAAGAAGTCAGTCAATAACACATACTGGAGGGGCTGGGGGGAAAAAGGAGCCCTTCTCCACTGTTGGAGTGTAGGTTGGTACAATCAGTGTGGAAATCCGTGTGGATATTCCTCAAAAAACTAGGATTAGGGGCTGGGGAGATGGCTCAGTAGAATAAATGCTTGCCTGGCCAGTGCAAGGGCCTGAGTTCAATCCCCAGTTCTGCTAAAAAAAAAACAAAAAACAAAAAACAAACAAAAAAAAAACCCGAAAATAACAACAACAACAACAACAACAACAACAACAACAACAACAAAACCTAGGATTAGAGCTTCCATTTGACCCAGCTGTTTCCCTCCTGGCTAGCTTCTGAGGAGAATTAAAAGCATCATACTACAGTGATAGACACACATTCATGTTTATAGGAGCACAGTTTGTGATAGCTAAATCTTGGTAACAGCCCAAATTCCCATCCACTTATGAACAGACAAAGAGGATATGTTTTTTTCTTACCATGCAATACTAGTCAGCCATAAAGAAGGAAAAACTTGAGACGTTTCTAGGTAAATGGATGTATCTTGAGACCACATTCTTAAGTGAAATAAATGAGAGACACATGTGTAAATATTATATTGTTTCTCTGGTGTGAGAAACCAAAAGTGTAAATAAGGACCAAAGTGTATAAGAGATATTGTGAAATAGGAAGCAATTGTTCAAAAGGAAAGGGGAACTGAGGAGGATAGAAGGGGAAAGGAAGGAAGAGAAGAGAAAAAAATGTAAAAAGAAAGATAAAGTGGAAACAAAGCTTTGTAAATAAGGAGAGGAAGAGGGGTTGAAGGGAGGGCTATGGAACGGGAAGAAAAGAGGAATCAAGATATATCATGTACATGATGTTACAGTACAGGTTCTCATATGTAATGAGTCCTCACTGACCTGGGAAGGCTGGGGCCAAAATGTTGGCTGTCCTTGCAGCCCTTCTTTTTCTCTAATTTTTAGTCTACAAACTGAAGTTGTTAACCCTCCGGAAGAGAAGCTTATTACTATTACTCTACAATAGGCAGTTGAGTTTAACCTCACTATCTGTCTGAATATTAAGCATCTTAGATATAACATGGAATGGGTATTTTCCATTAAGTATTGATATGTTAAACTTTTAAGTCCCTACACAATATGAAGGAAAAAAAAGTTAAAAAATTAAAACAAATTTTAAAAATAAGAATGAACAATTACATAGTTTTACACAGAAATTTAGAAATCTAACCATATGCAGCACTGTAGCAAGACAGTCCTACAACATTTTTTTCTTGTCTCTTGTTTTCATTTATTACCCTTTAAAAAAAAACACACACAAACATTTACTTGAGACAGTATGGCAGTAATTGGTATGACATGATAAACAGTACATATTTAGAAGACTGGAATGACATCATGTAACTCAGTTGTGTCCCTAATTTTCTGATCATGGAGATTATAGGGCCACAGAGGAAAGGGATTGATGATGTAGAGTGTGCCTAAGGAGAGTCACATGGAGAGAAAGCATTCTCTCAGGCTTTCACAGAGAACAAGTTGGTCAAGCAATGGCCGTGACTCATCCACATGACTGACACTGACAAAGGATCTACAAACTTCGGTACAGGGTTTCAGGGTAAATCCTGAAGGGATTTGACTGACCTTGGCAGATACAAAAGTTTTCTTGTTATATAGATTTTGCTTTATCTTGGTCTTAACCATCCAGCAGAAAAGTATAAAAATGAAATATAAAAAATAAAACCATATTAACACGCTGAGCTTTAAAAGGCTCAAGTCAACAACTTCTGACATTGCCAGTCCTACAGAAAACCCACTACTATTATGGACTACAGGACTATATTGGAATATTTCGCTGAATTACACACCTACAATATTTAAATGACAATGAAATACCCATCTCTGACAAAACTAAACAAAAAAAAGGGATACAAATGAAGGACTATGGGGGCCTGGCCCTATCTCAGTTCTTTAAGTGGCTGCTTCCACAAAGCTGTCAGCCTCAGGTTGCTGTAGTTCGATCCCCACAACAGTCCAGCCAGCCAAACCTGTGCTGAAGGCATTCCAAGCAAAAACAAAAAAAAATGAAGGACTATTTTGTATCTGTATATTCAAAATAGGATAGATATACAGCTCCTTTCTCTTAATTCAATGAATGAAAGATTTGTACTAATAGTGTTTGTGGACAGGATATCATGTCTGCATCTTGTACTATGAATAACCACTAAGAAGACAACAATATGCAATGTATTAATTATTGAAACTGTCCTACTAATTGGTTTTGAAACTGTCTCATTGCTATTTATTTCTCAATATAATTATTTTAAAAAAGAAGAGTACACCTCAAAAAATATATCGTGTACAGGTACAAATTCTGTATGATTAATATTATCCTTATGGATACCTAGGGCCGGCCAAATAGCTCAGTGGATTAAAGCACCTGCAAGCAGGTGCAGGAGCCTGGGGTTCAATCCCCAGGCCTGCTGTGCTGGCCCTGCCCCAAGGGTGCGCTCAGATGGCGATTGAGACTGGGCGTGGTAAAGCACGCTTGCAATCCCAGCTCTTGAGAGGCTGTAAATAAGCAGATCACTATGAGTCCAATGTAGTAGTGAGAATCTTAACACCCTGTAGACCCTTTCCTAAAATACAAAAATAAAAAAAAGAAAAAGAAATCATTATGGATACCTAAATTGTACCAATAAACTTTAAAAAAAAATTTTTTTTTTATTTTTTCAGAACTGGGGATTGAACTCAGGGCCTTGTGCTTGCCAGGCAAGTACTTATTCCACTGAACCATCTCCCTGGCCCAGACTTTTTTCTTTCCAGAACCAGGGTTTGAACTCAGGCCCTTATCCTCACCAGGGAAGCACTTATTCCACTGAGCCATCTTCCCGGCCCCTAAATAAACTTAAATAATAAAAGGAATAGCCTTTAGAACCACTATGGAGAACAATTTTCAGATTTTTCAAGAAGTTAAAAGTAGACTCAGATCTGGGCATGGTAGCATATACCTGTAATCCCAACATTTGGAAAGAAGAGGCAGGAGGTTTGCTGTGAGTTCAAGGCCAGCTTGAACTACACCGCATGACACTGTCTTAACAATAACAATCACACCAAAATCAACCAACCAACCAACCAACCAACCAACCAACCAACCAACCAACCAAACAAACAAACAAAAAGTACACTCACCACATGATCCAGCAATCCCACTTTAGGGATAGATGTGAAAGCTGGAGTGAGGACTTGAGAGGTCTCTGCACGCCCACGGCCACAGCAGCATCGCTCATGGTAACTAAAAGGTGGCAATGACCCCAGTGGCCATCCATGGATGGACAACTAAACTGGCTTGAGGCTGCAGTCAAAGGCATAGGATCAGCCTTTGAAAGGAGGGTCATTCTGGTGTAGACTACACGACAGATGTCCCTGGAGAACATTATATAAAATGAGCCTTTCACATATACTGTGTTTCCACTTCTGTGAGGTCCCTGGAGTCCTCGGGTTCACAGAGACACTAAGTGGAAACATGGGTGCAGGGCAGGGATGGGGTGGTGTCTGAGAGGTGCAGGAGCTCAGTTGGGGAGGATGACAAGAGTTCTGTGGGCAGATAGCGGTGAGGGCGACACAAGGATGAGACTCGATGCCACTGACCTGTGCATTTAAAAATGGTTAACAGGATACATTTTATGTCACATGCATTTTACTGGCCTAGAAAATCAGGAAGAACAAAAAAAGGAAAGCAGTAGAAAGAAGGAGGAAAGGGAGGGAAAAAGGAAGGAAGCAAAGAAAAGAGACAGGAAGGAAAGAAAGAAGGAAAAACTAGGATCCAAAGGTGGGAGCCAGGAGGTTGGTGGAGGGACCATGCCGGCTGTGCTGTGATTGAGGCCCTGTGGAAGACACGGGGCTGCTGTCGCTGGGATGTCTCAGTGGTCGGGCTTCAGCGCCTCATCTCGCCTCTCACCTCTTCAGAGCAAAGGTGGGTGGAGGAAGTATGCAGGGTAAAGAGCGCGTGTGCAAGTGGAGGAGCAATGGAGGCTCAGGGTGGCTGATGAGCGCTCTGGGCTCTGCGGAGCAATGACGGAACACAGGGGCAAGTTCATTAAGAACGTGGTGTTTCATTCCAAGTCCTCTGGGCAGTGAGATGATTATCTACCCAGGCGCTGTGCACACTCTGCTTCCAGTTACCTGCTGTTGTGTTACTCATTGACCTCAAGATTGGGTAGGTGCAGGTTATTTGGATTTCGGTTTGCCATGTTAGTAGAAATTAAATTCATTTAATATTTTTATGAGCTGCCAACACCAGGATCTCATGGCTCTCTCCATCCCATCGCTCTGGGAAGCCAGGATTTCACTCTTTCTTTGCAATCTAAATTCTCAGGCTTGGGGACAGACCAGCTGTGTCTTGGTCTGTGGTATAAATCTCAGTGCCCAATAGGTGCTGTCAGTGTCCTTGTGGGTTGTCTGGAGTGAGTCAGGTGTTTGTTATTTTCTGGTTCTTCCCAGTCCAATCTTAATTTGGACACCTCCCTCCCCATAGCTATGTAATGCTTGGAAAAGAATGTTTTCTTCTACCAGCTCATCGGGATGATAAAGCTGGCATTAGTTTTGCAGTTCAGCAAACTCCCAGAAACCCATTCGCCTTGCAGGGAGCTGTGTAGCCAGTGCAGCCAGCCTCTCTCCTAACAGCCAAGATCAGCAGGGAAGGGTGCTGGGGGAGGTTCCTCCACTGAATCTTTTTCTATTTTTTGCAGAAAGAAGTGGAGGCTCTTCAAGAAAGGATGTCTGCACTGGAGGCAAAAGATCAGCAGCTGAGAAGGGAGATAGAGGAACAGGAGCGAGAACTCCAGTGGGAGCACTGTGGCCTGGGGACACTGGTGGCCCAGCTACCCCGGGACCAGCTGCAGGAGGTCACTGAAGCCCTGAGGGACACGATGGCTTCTGCCAACCAGATCCCCTTCCACGCAGAGCCACCTGAAGCTGTCAGGAGGTATTGGTGACTTCCTGATTGTTGTCACTTGCCACCTTGACCTGTTGTTGGAATGACTGTTTGCTGTTCATTGTCTGTAAATATCTTCCAAGTGGTCTGTATTTTCCAGTGGAAGTGCTGGCGGTGTTCTGGTGGGTTCTTCACCATGTGGGACAGCCATAAGCATGGGAGATTATTTCCATCCTGTCCACCCAGCCTGCCCTATGCCCGCTCTCCTTTCCCTTCCTGTAGGCAGCTTCTCTGTTTCTTCACTGCCTGGGCAGTTTCTTTCCTTCTGAGAACTACTAGAGTTCCTTGGCTTGGGCTTCTGATGCCAGCTTCTGTGGAGGATGACCCTGGAGAGAGATGAACTAGCTGACCTGTGTGTCAGAGAGAGGGGGTGGCTCAACACCAGTGTTTTTGTCTGGAAGAATGGACTGGGATGGGCAGGGGGCATTTGTTGAGTGCTTCCCCTGTGTCGGACACTGTGCTAAGCTTTATTCCATGAATTGCATCCATCATGGCCATTTGATAGATAAGGAAGAAAAATCTAAATTAGTAATTTCAGTCTCTGTTCATTAATTCTGAAGCCTGGTTTCATATCTATTCTATACAGAGTAGGGTCTTCCTTGTGCTCCATCATGTTGGGGAGGGTGCCAACAGTCAGCTCTCTCATAGCCTTCAGGGGCTCACACTCTTATTTTGGAGAGAGATAGGCAGAAAAGACATGAGCACAGAGAAGTGAGTAGCACCTGGGTAGACTGCAGAAGGGTAGTGAGGATGGTGGGTGCCACAGGTGCCACCCAAGCAAAGGGACCTGCATTATATGTGGCCCTAGTGCTTGGAGCTCCCTAAAGCTCTCAACCTGTGCTGGTCTGAAAGGAGCCTCACTGAGTCGCTACTCGGCTGACTTGGGGTGGGATGTTGCTGACACCTGGCTTAGGGGTACATGCAAGATGAGCGAAGCTAGCAACTGACTCGCTGCAGGACCTGGATGGCCTGCGCACTTCATCCTGCTTTCTGCAGCCTGTTTTTATTATTATTATACTTTACACTCCTGAGGCCACCTGTCTACAGTGCCTGTCTACAGTGTCACAGAGCATTCAGGAGTGGCCCTTCTCTTCTACATGTAGCAGCACGCCACAAGGGCTGCTCCAGGGAGTCACTCAGGATCCCTCCCATGCCTTTCTGTCCCTCAAATTTTCCCATACAGAGCCATGGAGAAGGGGACAAAATCTGGGCTGTGTCTAGATTTCAGCCAAGTGCAGCTGATCTGGTCTCTGCTGGGGCCTTCACACCATGTGCGTGCTGTGGCCAGGTGTGGGGCGCAGGCTGCTCTTGCTGTTTTCACTGCACTTGAGAAGACCAAAGCTCAGCAAGTTTCCTGCTGACGCAGCAGTGAGAGCATCGTATGGACACTGGTGAGGACTTGGGTCAGCACCAGTAAATGATTCCTGCTGGATAGTCAAGAAAGGTGCTTCCCCTCCAGAGGCACTTTCATAAACAGAAGCAGGGATGTCTGTGGTGTCGTAGGCTGGCGAGCTGGGCCTAGAGCTTGGATCATCTGATTTCTAATTGATGCTTCCACTCATGCATTGTAGCTTGCATTTTATTTCCTATTTATTTTTGAAGAGTAGGAAGAATTTATTGAGAGAAAGAAAGCTTCTGTCTAGGAGGGACAGAAGGGGGTCCAAAAAGTGGGTTGCCTGCCTGCTTTTCAAAGGTGCCTATTGAGCAAGGCCAGGAGGTGAGGCGGGTTCAAGGTGAGGTGAAACTATAGTCAACCAAGAAGACCACAAGTATAGTCACTTAGGTGATACTGACCCAATGGGAAGTTGCAGGTGGCTGTGAGAGGAGACAAAGCTGGTAAACCAGTAAGATTACCACAAATATAGTTGCTTAGGTAATATTGATTAAATGGGGATCAAATTGGGAAGTAAGTCATGTAGCAGGAGCTTGCATTTTGTTCAGCACCACTATAGCATGGTGCAGCACCGTCTGGGAGTTCTCAGAGGTGACCATCGGTACTAGTTGTGAGGGTGGGCTGAGCATGCTACCGTGCTGCCGGGGCTGGAGGGTCCCATTACACCAGATGCAGATATTCCCACAGAGGTCACATAAGTCACCAGCGATCTGCTCTTGCCTATTATGCTGGTGACCAGAGGAAACCTGGTGTTTTGAGCCCTTCTGGACCTTGTCATGGTCCAGAAAACCTCACATTTGTAATTACAGAGAAAAGTTATTGGAATTTCAATAAATTAATTCTAGTCTATGACTTCTAGTATAATACATGATGAGACTAAAGACACAAAGGCATATTTGTAGTTGTGGGGAGTCCTAAGCCAGCTCGAAGGATGACTAACTGGAACAAAGGCCTCTACCGAGGGCAGAACTGAGTTTTATAAATTTGTGAAGAGGGAAACTGCTTGGGAATGGGTGACTGTGAGAATGCCAGGAAGTACTTGAATGCTGGGGGAGGGAGAGAGGGAGGGAGCGAGGGGGGGGGGAGAGAGAGAGAGAGAGAGAGAGAGAGAGAGAGAGAGAGAGAGAGAGAGAGATCAGGGCCCTATTCTGTGTCTGATGTGTAATGCGTGCCCCGAGAAGTCGTAGGTTCTTCTAGAGGCCCATTCTCAGCTGACTGCACGGCTTCACTCTGCTAGCTCACACCTACTGCTTGGGAGCTGTAGGTGGAACAACACTGACCTGTCGCATTGCTGGAAGACTGCACCTCAGCCCCTCGGGCCAGCTCCCATTTGTATTGCTTAAAGTCGACTGAGGGATAAGAGACGTCCTAGCCAGCTCTGTACTATCACTCCATGGAGACAGGGCCAAATGCTCTTCTTTCAAGGAAAGCCATCCTCTACAGGTGTCTCTGTGGCTTTGCAAAACCTCAGGGGATTTGTGCAGTAGAAAATCTTAGGAAAATAAAGATTTTGCGGTCCAGTGACAGAAAGAATGTGGAAAACCGAATGACATAATGGGTTAAGTGGCTCTAGCATGAGATGCTCATGGTGAGCAGAGGGCCATCTTTGAGACAGTTTTTTGTTGTTGTTGTTGTTATTGTGTTTTACTTTTTCAGGTGGTGAATGACCATCCTGTGATATTCGTATTACCTGGCTTGTCCCTAGCAGGTGGTTCGTGGCTCCAGCCTTACTCACCTTGAGGAACAGGGAGGCCCGTCTCCTGATGGAGACAGGTTGTGCACTGCGTATATTGACTCCTCAGCTTCTTCTCTCACCCTGAAAAGGGAGGTGTCAGGCTGCTTCCTGCCAAAAGCATGCGCTAAAACCCCCTTCAGTGTGTGGGCCTTTGCTATGGTTTGAATTGAAAATGTGTCCTAAGAGGTTCATAGGCTGAAAGCTTAGACCCGCGCATCAGCCTGCAGAGGTGGGGCCTAGAGAGGTGACTGGCTCTTCAGGGCACTGACCTCATGGATAGGTGGATCCACGGGTGAGTTCAGACACGGTGGGCTGTCAGGAGGTGGGCCCAGGTAGAGGGAGTGGGTCACAGGGCGTGACTGAAGGGTGCATCTGCTGCGCCGCAGCCTTCCTCTCTGGCTCTCTTTTTCTGCTTCCCAGGAGCCAGGAGGGGAGCAGCTGTCCTCTGCCACCCGTGGTGGTGCTGCAACTATTAGAGTTGCAGTGGGTGGAGCCTGCTGATCATAGCCCTACACTACTGAAACCACAGGCCAAAGAGAGCCTTTCCTCTCTAAACTGTCATTTTCAGGTATTGGTCACAGCAAATGAAAAGCTAGTTAACACCAAAATAGGTCACTGTGGTGTGCCTCTGAAGGGTGTCTTTTGTCCCTGGCCTCTTCTCTCTCTCTATGCTTCCTGGCTGCTCTGAGGTGAGCAGCTTTGCTCCAAGTCCCCCCAGCCCTGAAGTTCTGCCTCCCAGAAGCTGACTAACCCAGCTTTCCTTCCGAGCACGAAGACACAGCTTTTCCTTAAAGGGCCGCAGCATGGGTTCTCTGAAGTGGAGCGTTTACAAGAAGTCAGTGTGGAGTCTGTGGCTCAACAGACTGGAGAGATTGCTTGAATCATCCATGATCCTGTAAGCTCAACTTTTGCTATCAAGTGTTGGTTGTCTTTTAGATAGTGCTGCCGAGGGGCATGGCCTGTAGCGGTCCTGTCAGAGGAGGAGTTTCTCCAGAAGCCAGGGAGAGATTGAGGTGGACTGCGGAGTAGGGAAATCTTGAAGTCTTAAGAGGACAGGTTTCAAAGATCAGTGTTGCTACAAAACCTGGGGAAACAGAACACGGCCTATGACTGTTACTGTCTCCATCCATGGAGATTCTCAGAGTTGAGCTGCAAATGCTGGGTGCTGTATGGACAGGAGGGGCTTCCTCCACATGGCATATGGAAGGTCATTCTTTCCCTGGACAGAACCACACGAAAGCTTGGAGGGCAAGTCCTGAGAACAGCTGCATTCTGAGTGTGACACTGGGAATGTTGTCCATTTCTTGGGGCAGTCATTTCTTTTCATTCTCTTTTGGTGCTGGGAATTGAACCCAGGCCTTCAAACTTGGAGGTGGATGTTCCACCACTGAGCTCCACTCCCATCCCTGAGGCCATCATTTTTGACTAGGGTTTTGTGCATCCATTGGCCAGCCTCAGAGAGTTTAATGTTAGCAGGGCCTATGCAGAGCCAGGCAGCTGCAACTGCCTTTTGTTTGAGTGATGCTAGAGACCAGAGTGGCGGTTTTGGCTTCCTGTCTGTTTGGGATTGCGTAAGTTAGCAGGAGGCGAGACAGCTAAGCTGTGCCAAGCAGAGCTGACAAAAGGGCTTTTCTTCCCCAGACAAAAGGAAAGCAATTTTTAAGCACTGGGTGGACCAGGAACTCCACAGCAAGGAGGATGACAAGGCAGGATATGGAACAGAACAGGAGCCACTTACGAGAGTATTTACAAGTTGGATTTCCCTCATCCCTGGGGCACTGAAGATAGCATTGTGTAATAGAAGGGTCACGCTTGGAATGCCTGTCATTCTGGTCTTCTAAATATGTACTTCTTGTCATGACATACCGATTCTTGCCATACTGTCTTACAAGTAAAAGTGTTTTGTTTGTTTGTTTTTTTTAAATGGGTAATAAATGAAAAAAAGATACAAGAGAAAGAAAAAAAGTGTCACAGGAGTGTCCTGCTACAGTGTTGTATATGGCTAGATTTCTAAATTTCTGTGTAAAAATATGTAATTGTTTTTTCATATTCTTTAAATATTTTTCATTTAAAAAATTTTTATTTCCATATTCTGTAGGGTCTTAATGTTTAACATATCAATACTTGATGGAAAATACCTGTTCCATGTTATGCCTAAGATGTTTGATATTCAGATAGATAGTGAAGTTAAACCCAACTGCATAAGATGTAGGGTAATAATAAGCTTCTCTTCTGGATGGTTAACAACCTAAGTTTGCAGACCAAAATTGAGAGAAATAGAAGGGCTGCATGGACAGCCAACAATTTGACCATAGTCTTTCAAAGTCTGTGAAGACTCAGGACATAGGAGAACCTACACTGTAACATCATGTAACTCAGTTGTGTCCTAAATTTTCTGATCAAGGAGATTATGGGGCCACAGAGCAACGTGATCAATGAGGTAGAGTGTGCCTAAGGAAAGTGACATGGAGAGAAAACATTCTCTCAGGCTTTCACAGAGAGCAAATTAGTCAAGCAATGGCTGTGACTCATCCACATGGCTGACACTGACAAAGGATCTGCAATAAATCCTGAGGATACTTGACTGACCTTATCAGGTACAAGTTATGTTTCTTGTTTTACAGGTTTTGCTTTATCTTGGTTCCAGTCCTTTGGTTCTAAAACAAATTCCTTGTTTCCTTCCGCAAATCTTTGCTAATGTGCAGGACTGAGGAGGGAAGGCTTTGCCTGGTGAGCTTTGTTGTGCTTCCTGATTAGGCCCAACCTTCCTGTTCCGGCCCAGGTTGACTCCCCACAACCTGACTGTAGAACTGGGATATGGCTATGAGGAGGGAGGAAGGAAGGTGAAGGGAATAAAGCAAGGAAGTGACAATTTCCTGAGGGCCACCTCTGTGCATGTGATGTGAAGGTCTGTCTGTTACCTGGCATACATTGAGGGTATGTTCTCTCTCCAGCGCTGTTAGCCCACTCTCCCTTGTATTTGTTTTGGTTTCCTGCACCTCAGACACCAGGGGAGCTGGCCTGTGACCTTGTCTGGCATGCATGTGGCTCCCTATCAAGGGAAGCAGGAATAATTGCAGTGTTCACAGCAGGGTGGGGTTATGGTGCTGCAGAGGGCGCTTTCTGAAGGTCTTGGGCCATGCCTGGCTGAGTGCATGAGTCTGTGGTTAAAGCTCCTGGTTCTTCCGCTCCTGGGGAGGCTCTCGTTTCATGTGGAACATGTCAGACAGCTGATAGATGAGCGCTGTCTGGCTGCACATTTGGAAGAAGCACATCCTATCGTTTTACAGACAGATCATTGGCACAAACTGTGACATCATCTCCAACTCTAGTCACTGTGAGGTGGGGAGTTTGGGACCCTGATGCATGGCTGGGAGCATAGGCAGGGGGACCAGACACAGTGTGCCCACCTCATTAGCCAATGCTTATGGACTCCCTAGCAATGGGATGGACTGCATAGTCACTACAGGTGTCCCCAGGACATGGTCCTCAGCTCACAATGTGAACTTTCAGCTGGTGTCAGGGCTTCACAAGTGAGAATGGGAAAGAAGGAATTCAGTAGCTCACAACGGACAGGAAGAAAACCAATGTTCCACTTTGCCCTTAGAGATCTTATTAGAGTGAGAAGACACAGTGAGCCAGCAAGGCCTGAATTTCAAGCAAGCCCCAGATCTGGGAATCCTGGAAGAGGCCTGAAGCAGGAGGTGGCTGTGGGGCAGCTGTGTGCATCAAGTGGCGTCCTGTGAAAGTGTGCAGGGCTGCTGTGGGGCAGCGCCTGCCAAGTGGGGTGATGCAGAGGCTGCAGAGAGCCTGGGGGCAGCTCGGGCTGCTTCTCTAGGCCTGGTATTTGAGGTTGTCCAGCTCCCACTTTGGGCCAGATTGTCCTCTCCTCTCTGCCTCAGCCATCCCCCAACATGGTTTGTCTCACACATGGCTTCATGGGCCTGAGACTTTTCCAAGACACCTGGAAGAAGAGGAGAGTTCATACCTTCCCCACCAGCACTGGAGGAAATTCTGATTTTTCTTTTCTCTCTTTTCTCCTTCCTTCCTTATTTTCTTCTGTAGGTGCTTTGCTTTTTATAAACATTCATGAGGCGGGTTACATTTTTCCAGAAAGCAGATGCAGTGAGATGCTCATGCATGAGTGATGAAGGACAGGGGCCCTTGGGTCAGCCTACAGTGTGCAGTGCCACCCTCAGTGTGGGGCCCTCTGGCTCTTCCATGCTCATTCTGTCTGTCTTTCTTAGAGAGGTAACAATAATCACACACTAAGATTAATATGTCTGGGGCTTATGGCACATTTGTACTTTTAATAATTGTTAGTTCACATTAATTGTACGAAGTAATGGGATTCATCGTGATCTTCCCATACAAGCATACAGCAGCAACCACTGCTCATGTCTGTCCACTACCTGCCCACGTCTCCTCTCTCCCTTTCTCCCCAACCCTGGCACCCTTACCAGTACTAATTAATCCCTCTTTTACTTTCAGATTATCCTTTAAAAAAGAATTCCTAGGGCCGGGGAGATGGCTCAGTGAAATAAGCGCTTCCCTGGCAAGTGCAAGGGCCTGAGTTTTTTTGGTTCCACAATAAATAAATAAATAAATAAATAAATATTAAAAAAAATTCTTATGTAGGGGTACCTTGGTTCACGAACTCAATTCTCTCCATGATTCTGGTTGCAAACCAAACTGGGTGAGAACTGAGTCAAATTTCCCCATAAGGTTGACACAACCTAACCGCTCACTTTGATTCGGTTCCTATACAATGGAATTTACAACCAGAAGCACAGAAAGAATCAAGCGCATGAGCCAAGGCGCCGCTGTGTTTGAAGGAGAACATAGAACACTTGCGTTTCTGCACTGTCTTACTTCATTTAACATGATGTTTTCTACTTCCACACATTTTCCTGCATATGACAGGGCTTTATTCTTTAGGGCTGAATAATACTCCACTGCGTATGTGTTCCAGGTTTTCCTTACCAATTCATCTGTTGATAGGCAGCCTCGCTGCTTCCATATCTTAGGCATTGATATGGGGATGCAGGCATCTCTTCTGTATATTCGCCTCACTTCTGATAGGTTTTTCAGCAGTGCAGTAAAGAGATAGGAAAGATAAAAGAAGCCTTTATTATTAACTCCCAAGACACCGAGAGGATCAAGGGCAGATGGGAAAATCCTCTAACCTGAGACAAAGAAAGCTGAGACTTGCATGGACTTTCGCTGGGGGTGGAGTTAGAGGGGCAGTTCTAATTACACGGAAGGAGCTGACTGGGGTCTCCTGTGTGTGTGTGTGTGAAAGGTGAGAGGAAATTGAATCTGGGGCTGCGGTGGGGAAGGAGGAGGAGGAAGTGGCCATTGGGAAGATAAGCTGTTGTTTTAAGGGCTTTAGCCGTGTTAGATGACCACCATAATAATTTAGCATAATAATACTAGGGCCAGAACCTGTCAACTTCCTTTGGGTATATATCCAGGAGTGGGGTGGCTGGACCATATGCTAATTTTATTTTACTTTTCTGAGGAATCTCCAGATTCCTTTCCACAGTGGCTCTACTACTGCACATTCCCACCAAGAATGTCTGAAGGCTCACTCTTCTCCACATCCTCACCAACAAGTTTTTGATCATAGCCATTCGGATAGGGTCCAATGCAACCTCAGTTTGGTTCCGGTTTGTGTTTCCCTGATGATTTGTGATATTGAACATTTCTCATATATTTATTGACTTTATCTCTTTTGGGAAATGTCTCAAAATGTTCATTTTTGCATAAAATAAACTTATAAAGATTGTTGAGCAATATACTGGTTTTATGTCCACTTTTTGCATATGCAATGCTAAATGTCCTAATGTCTTTGGCAGTATTCTGACATGAAAGGAGAAAGGTAGTGAGCACTGATGGTCTAGGAGAGACCAGAGCTCAGATTAAAGGCTTCATTTAGCAACGAGAGGTAAACTGTTGAGGTCCTGGCCTATGCCACCAGTTTATTGCTTAGGGACATGATGACAAACAAAATATGAGTTTTAGTTACAAGGGGTGCTGGGATGGTCAAAATCCAATTGGGACCGAGACCTCAAGTCACAGTGTCCTTGGCCTTTATGAGGTGCTCAACTTGATTGGGGTGTGTGCTGGTGGGCTGTAGGAAGCCGTGTGAGGAACAACATACTTTTGGAAAAGCACACAGGAGCAGGCCATGGTTAACCAGTAACCTGCCTGTCGGCTAGCTGTGACTCCTGAGCTAGAAGGAATTTGGAGGACCCGCGTGGGTCTCAGTCCTTAGTTGCCATGTTATCTTGCTTTGAGGGACCAGAATTTCACAGACTTGCTAGTTGCAACACTGGCTATTGGCCTAAGTATTAACCTGTCTGTAAGCCAGCTGTGGGTCTTGCCACAGGTCATGTAGGACCAGGAAGGACTCTTAGTTTATTTTTGTGCCAATTTATTAATATTCATCACTGCTCACTCTACATCATCAAGCTGATCCTCATCAGTAAACAAGATGGTGACTGAGAAAGACCTTCAGCAGTCATCTCTTCGCACAAGCATGAATTTCAGTGGCTGCTCATGTGAGACTACCCTGCTGAGCGGTGAAGACACAGGCGAATCTGTGCCTGGCTTTAGCATAAAAATAAGAAAAAGAGTGTTAAAGAATGGAGGGAAGAAAAATTGCCCATGTCATTTTTCTCTTAGATTCAAGCTCTGAAGGTTGGAGCGAGAATTGAATCCAGGTCTTAGTTTGACACCTCTTACTAGGCTTGTCACAGGGAAATCTTGCTCTAAGCACAGCTGCGTGGCCTTTGGCCTCAGGCCTGTATTTGTGGAGAGAGGAGCCTCTAGACCAGAGTTAGCCTGGCAGCCGAGGACAGCCTTTACCACCCCTCTCCTGATCTCAGCAGTGGTAGATGATAGGGTTTTGAGCCTAGGACTTTTGCTTTGCCACTCGGGGCTGGGCTGGTGAAACCCAACTATGAGTAGATGTTGTGGTGCTCTGGCCCCAGAGAAGTAAGTGTCTGTGGATGGAGCCTTTGGACTTGACCTGGTACCTGGTAGTGACTGGTGGCCCAGAGTGATGGACTCGCATTCTGGCCATCATCACCTGTGGCTAGCTGGGGTGGTTCTGGACAAGAGCAAGCCATAGGAGCAGACAGGCCACAGCCATGTGGGCCTCAGTCCTATAACCCTGCTGGTCGTACTGGGCAGAGGGCTCTGGGCTGTGGTAGCTGCACCAGCATTGCAGCCTTGGTGGCCATATCTCTGCCCACGCCCAGCTGTCTCCAACCACGAACAGCACAGAAAGTCAGTGCTTGTGGGAAGAAGAGGGATATAGGAACGCATCATTGCTTAGGAACCCCAGGCCAGTCCTACAGTGGGGACCAATGAGGAACAAATTCCTGATAATTGTGGATGAACCATCTGGGTTCACCCAGCTCTAGGTGCCAGAGCTTTTGGGGGCAGGTACTTTTAGGTATTCCCCAGTTTGCCCAGAATAACTTACTGCCTGAAAACTTGGGACAAACTTGGGCTTGGGGTGCCTACTAGCACTGAAATGACAACACAGCCACCTTAGACTGGTGTCATATCTAGACTTAGGGCACCTTCTAGCACTTTTAACAAATGGTGCTCAAAAACCTGGCTATCCACATGCAGAAGATGAGCTCTAAATCTGGTGTCTTAAATAATATTTTTTTTGTTATGAAATTTTATTTCATTCTTTTCATAAAATAAAAAAAGAAGTCAGATAAATGCTGGCAAGGCTGAGAAGGAAAGGAAACCTTTATGTTGTTGGTGGGAATGTAAACTGGTACAACCACTATGGAATTCAGTGTGCAGCTTTGTCAAAAAATAAAACTAAGAATTCCATTTGACCCAGATATTCCTCTCCTAGGAATCTTCCCCAGAGAGTTCAGGGCCATAGTGATGCTCATACCCATATACATACTCTATTGATACATGGGTACCCATGTTGATAGCAGCACAGTCCATAACGGCTAAATTTTGGAAGCAGCCTATATATCCATTGAAAGAGGCATGCTTAAAGTGTGGTATTTATTCATGATGGAGCCCTACTCTGCCATAAAAAAGATAAATTTGGATCATTTGCAGGAAAATTCATGCACCCTAAAACCGTCATATTGAATGAAGCAAATTAGACACATAGGCTTAAATATTGTATGGTTTCACTTATGTAAGAAACCCAAAGTATGAAAAAGAGAAAAATCAAGATAGAAATAGTAGCAGGAAATGGGAAGAGAGTTTTTTTGCAAAAGGCAAGGGGACCACAAGATGGAGAAGAGAAGGAAAGGAAGGGGAAGTGGATGACCAGAGACTTGGGATGTGTTACATATGTGTACAACTCACTGCAAGGAATGTAGACGTCATGTACTACAAACATATACTAATAAAAAGAAAAAGTGGAGAGAAAGAGAGCTTTTTTGGTAAGCTTCATGGCAACTACAGAGTAAAATCTGTGATGGGCATACCAAAAATCCTAAGAATCAAAACACACTACCAGTAAAAATCAGTCATCAGGGAAGATTGTAAGATAGGGGAAAAGAAAGAAAAGTGCTTCAGAAAAAAGTAGAAAAAGATAGCAAAGTGATAATAATAAAACTTTATATACCCACAATTAAACATTAAATGTAGATGGACCAAATTTTCCAGTTAAAAGACATAGAGTGGCTGAATGGACAAGAACAGGAGCCAACTATGTGCTGTTTACCATACACTGATAAAGACTGAAGGAGGTGCATAGACTGAAAATGAATAGAGTGAAACAGCTACTTCATGCAAATGGAGAGTAAATGAAAACAGGGTAACCACACTTGAGTCAGATGAAATAGACTTTAAGTCAGAGTTGTGGAAAGAGACAAGGAAGGTCATTATATGATGACAAAGGAGTCAACTTAGTGAGAGGAAGTAATAATTCTAAATGTACATACACTCAATAGCAGAGCACCCATGCATGTAAAACCAATATTAATAGATCTAAAGGGAAAAACAGACTCTAATACAATAATGTTTTGGAACCTTAACACTCTCTTTTCAGAACAGATCACCCAGACAGAAAATGAAAGATGGAAAAGTTATCTGGATCTCACGGATCTACTGAACATTGTGACCAACAGCTCCTGAGTACATATTCTCATCAGCACATGGAGACCTTTTCCAGCATAGGTCATACTCAAGGCCACAAAATAAGTCTGAACTACTTACATAGAATCGAGTTTATATCTTCCTGCCACAATGCATATAAACTATAAATCAACAAGAAGAAATTTGGGGCTGGCCAAATAGCTCAGTGGATTAAAGCGCCTGCAAGCAGGCGCAGGGACCAGGGGTTCGATCCCCTAGGCCTGCCATGCCGACCCACGACAATTAGAACTGGGCATGGTGGTACGCGCCTGTAATCCCAGCTCTTGGGAGACTGTAAACAGGTGGATCACTATGAGTCCAATCTAGCAGTGAGACCCTGAACATCCTGTAAACTCTTCCCTAAAATACAAACTAAATAAAAAAAGAAGAAGAAGAAATGCTTTGGAAATTAACAGTTACAAATACATGGAAATCAAACAGCTTGCTTTTGAACAGCCAATAGATCAATGAAGAAATTGAGAAGAAAGTGTAAAAGTTTCTAGAACTCAGGATTTTATGAAATTAAATTAGCCTATTTAAGCAAAACAATAATGGAGTTCTCTGGAGGGCAAATAGGTCCCTGCAACATTCCAGGGCACGCTGTGGTTGTGTGTGGCCACATCCTCCCCTGCACCCTTCTCCGAAGGCGGTCACTGGGGCTGGAGCTGGGCCAGGCATGTTCTGTCACAGCTGCGCAGAGCTCGGATCTGGCTAGGCCACACCATTCCAGGCCACACCATTCCTCATTTCCTCTCAAAGTCTCCAGTCTACGCCACCAGAGAAGTTTAACAGACTTTGACCTGGGAAAGAAAGAAAGAAAGAGAAGGAAAGATATGAAAATATCTCCTCTAGGAGTGGCTGCTGCTGGTGGCCACAGGGAAATGCAGACTCCAAATCAGGACGCAGTTTCTGATTTCACTGAGTGTATTTGAGCAACTCAAGGGAAAAGTTTGCTCACACAGATTTAAAAAAGAAAGATTTTATTCTGTGTAACAGTAAAATGACTATGATTTTTTTTAAAGCGTAAGACAAGGCACGGTCTAAAGTGGACATGTAATTCTAACATTGCATTTTAATATTTTATAAGTTTCTTGTGCTTTGTTTTCTTCCGGGAGTTTGCAGCATGGCCCACAGTTGTTGTTATTTAGATAACTCTTTTTGAAGGCTTTTAATTTGTAGACTTCCACTCTTCTTTTATAATTTATGAGTCTTATTAATTGTTTTCAGCTGGCGACCACAGAGTCTGAGAGATATGAAATAATTGTAGTGAGTCCCAGTGTCACAGCTGGAGGTCGACGACCACAGAAGTGCGCAGGGCTATTTTAAAAGTTTTTCTTCTGGTCAGTGTGAATTTCTAGTTTCCATCATTATCACTCTGAGAACCATTCTGCACCTAACTTCTTGGTCATTTGGGTGTCTTCTAGAATTCTTTCATCAATTTTCTTATCCATGGGTATATGTGTATCATTATAGCATGGCGTCTTTAGCTCTTTGGAAATGTGCCCAGGAGACATATAGCTGGGTCAAGTGGAATTTCTGTTTTTAGCTTTTTGAGAAGTCTCCATGCTGATTTCCACAGTGGTTGCAGTCATTTACATCGCCACCACAGATGTTAGAGGCGCTCCTTTTCTCCCATGTTCGGGCCAATGTTTGTTGTTTCCTGTGTTCTTGATGAAAGCCATTCTGACGAGGGTAAGATAGAGCCCCAGAGTTACTTTGGTTTGCATTTCCCTAAGCTAAAGTGGATGATGCTTCCCCCCTGTGCTTATTGGCCATTTGTCCTTCTTCACTGAAAAAGTGGCTACACAGTTCAGGTGCCCATTTTTTTTTTTTTTTTTTTTTTTTTTTTTTTTTGATTGGATTTTTTGACTTTGAGGGGTTAATTTTTGTGTTTTTTATTAAAAA
>NW_004524703.1:1974976-2030338 GCF_000260255.1 Octodon degus
GTGCTGGGGGATTGAACCGCGGTCCCTGATGCTTTTGCTAAGCTTGTTCTAAGTAGGTGCTTTAGACCACTGAGCCATCTCTCCAGCCCCAATGATCAGACTATTACATTTAGCAATCAACATCATGGTTGCAAAAAAAAGGTCTACATTAAAACCCTTTGTTTGAATGCTGTACACTTTCCACAGAACAGAAACTAAAATAATCTGTTATACAGTTAGTCACAAATACAGTCCTCGAGTTTTTGCCCATATGCATGAGTATTGTCTAAAACATGTCTTCTTTGTAGCAACTAGGCCCTGCCACCACTGTGCTTGGCTGGGTTCACAAATCTGTTTTAACCTGTAGCTTCCCTGTCACTTCTCTGGCTCTTCTCTCCTGCTAAGCTTTGTTTCCTGGAAGTGTTTAAAACCTTCTGCCACTGCCATAGCTACTGCTGCTGCTGGAGCCACCATAGCCACCTTGATTTCAAGGTTTGGTACAATATTGGTCTCCACCACCATAGAGCCCAGAGCTTCTGCCTCCAAAGTTTCCTCCCTTCATGGGTCCAAAATTTGAAGACTGACTGTTATAATTGCCAAATTCATTATAGCTTCCACCACCTCCATAATTGCTTCCATCATTACCAAATCCATTGTAGCCATTTCCACTGCCACCAAAGCCACCTTGACCACTGAAGTTTCCTCCGATTCTGAAACAGTCATTGCCACCAAAACCACCTCCTTGGCCACCACCAAAATTTCCAGAACCACTTGGACCTCTTTGGCTACAGTTCTGGCTGTTCACAGTGTGGTATTTTTGAATGACAATCTTATCCACAGAATCATGGTCATCAAAGGTTTCAAAAGCAAAGCCCCTCTTCTTTCCATTGTCTCAGTTATAATTTCAATCACTTCGATTTTTCCATATTGTTCAAAATAATCTTGTAGGTGATGTTCTTTAGTATCTACTTTAACGCCACCAACAAAGATCTTCTTCACTGTTACGTGGGCACCTGATCTCTGAGAATCTTCTCTTGAGACAGCTCTCTTTGGTTCCACAACTCTTCCATCTACTTTGTGTGGTCTTGCATTCCTGGCTGCATCCACCTCCTCCACAGTGTCATAAGTGACAAACCCAAAGCCCCTGGAACGCTTGGTGTTCGGCTCTCTCATTACCACGCAGTCTGTGAGTGTTCCCCATTGCTCAGAATGGCTCCTCAGACTCTCTTCAGTTGTTTCAAAGCTCAGTCCTCCAATGAAGAGCTTCCATAACTGTTTGGGCTCCTTGAGAGACTCTGACTTAGACACGACAGTAGTTGGAAGAGAGACTGACAGTGCTTCCTCTGCAGTGTCCGCCAGCAAAAAGGCTCATTTTTTCTTTATTAAGCAGTTGAAATCTCTTACAATCTAAATGTCTATAAGTCAAAATGATTTTGACACTGAAGTTATGGTTTCAGTTTGGAAAAAGTTTTTTCAAGTGACACCTGTTTGGTTGAATTAGCACTGGGGTATTTAGAAAAGCCAAATACCAAGGTAAGAACTTGGGAATGAAGCTGTGATTTTGGTGGAACCAGACTTAACGCCAAGCATCTTCCAGTGGGCATGGGGTGGGGCGCAGGTGGCACGGGTGTGTGCGTGTACACTTGTCCTTATGCCAGCACATTTGGAAAGTTAGGAAGTGCCAGCAAGTGCAGTGTCAGGGAGCCTCTGCTCTCCATATCAGCACCCCCAGCTCTGGAAAACTCACTCTGGAGGAGATCAGAATCCATGGATGTGCACCCTCCTTGTTGGCATGCCTTTGAGGAGCATTTGCTTGAATTTTGTAGTTGTGTTTTGCTAAGATGATGCATGGAGTTTTAAACTATGGAATCTCAGCATCAGTTTTCTTCTGTGATGGTCAATTTCTACTGCTAACTTGGCTGACTTGAAGGACACCTAGTAAGGCACATTCCTAGGTGTGTCTGGGTGGGTGACAGGGGCGGTCTCTGTCCCCTTCTGATCAAGCTCTTCCCTTGCACTCTGCTTCCTAAATGTCCTCTGCCTGAGCCTTCCACCGTGATGCTTCTGTCTTAGGGCCAGGCTGCCATGGACCAACTCTGACACCATGATCCAAATAAACCTGTCTTCCTTTAAGCTATGGATGTCAGTTATCTTGTTTAAGCAACAGGAAGGCTGACCATACACTGCATCAGTAGACATTGGATTTCATTAATAAAACTCAGAATAATTGTGTAGCATCCTAATGTTTAGATGCAAGATGCATGGAATTCAGAGAAAGCGTCAGTAAAGATAGGGCTCATGAATGTGAGCTGTGGAAAGAGAAAGAATCAGAGGATTAGAAGTCATAGCATTTGTTGGCTTGTCTGGCTTTGGTTCTTCCATTGAATCTCCTTTGCCAGAGCCAGAAAGTGAGCATCAAATACATTGACTTCACCCTTGTAGAAAATTCATGACCCTTATGTCTGCCAAATTTCTCTAAAATATTTTCTTCCTGTCATATGTGGTGTTTGTCTACATTATTTATTAAAAGTCCTTCTGTAATTCATTCCTTCTAAGACCTCCAAAGATGACATATCTGGGGAAAACAAATGAGCTTATCCTGTGTCCAGCATGCTGTCTGGCTTCTGTCCGTCCAGCTAGATAGAGATGACTTGCCTTGCTAGGCTGGTAGGCACAGCTGGCAGGGGCGCTGGCACGCCTGTCTTCAGTACGTGTCCCTCTGCTCTGGGCCACATCACCAGTCCAGGAGCACAGGCCACAGGTAAGCAACTCTGGTAATCCTGAGAACTGTAAAGCATGGCTGGCTCCTGGTGGCTACATGTGCCTTGTCCTGTCTTGACAAGATCAGTTCAGAGAATTCAAGGCATTCTGTCATCTATGCCCTCTGGATGTCCTACTGGTGACATGTGACATTATCAGCAGTGAGGACAGAAGGTTTCTAGGAGGGAAAAGTCAAGTAGATAAGCCCTTGCTTCCTAAAGCAGTTTTCCCTGTCACTTTCTTACCCATTTGTCCTCACAGGAGGTTGGAGGCCTGAGCAGTAATTGGCAAGGTTGCTACTGTCAGCCGGTTCCTGCGTTTGATTTTATTTCTTGAATTCCATGCCCAAGTAGCAGCCATGCTAAGATGGCTGCCATCTTGCCCTTTCTGTCATTTCTAATTTGTCTCAGTAACAGCCACTTGTTCTTTAACTGATCTTTGCTAAACATGGAGAGGGGAGGGAGAAGGGAGAGAGAGAGGCAGGAAGATGAGGGAGAGGAAAGCAGTACGCCCCTCCCCAGGGCCTTGTGCTAAGGTGAGCCTTCGGCATTGGCCACATAAACACAGGCCAGGGATGGTGGTGGGGACAGCAGGACAGGCAGCTGCCAACAGGTGGCAGGCTCAACACACTGGGCAGGCAGGGGCTGACAGCTGCATTCTTCTCTGAGGGATGAAGACCAGGGCTTGCTTGTGTTCCTGCCTCTGTCACTAATGCCACTTGGCACCTTATATAACCAATGTGTTTGTTACAGTCTCTGAATTCTACAGGTAAAATAAGGTGAAAGAATTTAGGAGGGAGCAAGAGCAAAAGGGTCTTGGATAGCAGGTCTGAATCAGTCTTAAAAGCCTCACTTTGTGGGTGACAAGGTAGCCCCCAGGAGAGAGTGGCTTGTTCACTCTGTGGCAGAGAGTTAGTGAGGTGCTGACGAGCTGTTGCCATGGACATGCGTGGGCAGTGGGGGCCCAGGTAAAGGTAGGGAGAGAACTTCTCCTCAAGGCCTGTCTTGGGGCAGGTGTGGAGTTATGTCTTGGTTTGGCACAGCACTGAGAGCACAGTGTGGCCTCTCTGACTGGGTACTGAGGGCAGTTGTGGCTGGTTTGTGGTGGCAGTGTAACCCAATGGAATGAGTTCCCCTCAGGTAGCTACAAAGTCATGGAGCACTACTAAAAATTAAAGAATGGAGTGAGATTTTTTTTGTCCCTAAGGAGTAGTGGGAACACCAGAGTTATCTGCAAGCAGTGCCCTCCCTGAGAGATAGAGATATGGGATTTAGTTGTGTTCAGGTGCCCATGGATTTCCACATAGGAAAACACTTCAAGGTCGGTAGCTTCTTGACCTTGCTCATTTCAAAGTTGTAGTTCAAGAAGAAAAGATGGTTAGCTCAGCGGATTAAAGTACCTGCTTAGGCAGAGGCAGGGACTGGAGTTCAATCCCTGGTGTGCAGTGCCAGCCCCACCCCCAGGGTGTGCGAGACAGTGACTGAGGCTGGGTGTGGTGGCACATGCCTATAATCCCAGTGCTTGGGAGGCTAAAAACAAGAGGATCACTAAAAGTTTGATCTGTGTAGTGAGACCCTGTAGACCCTGTACTAAATACAAAAAAAAAAAAAAAAAAAAAAAAAGAGAGAGAAAAAAAGGAAGATGCCCACATTTCTGGGCACACTTCGCTCAAGAGCACAGAGCATGTGTTCAGATGGCAGACATGAGCCCTTCTGCACTTTTACCTGAACAAAGGAAAAGATGCTCTGGAGATGCGTTAATGTAGGTGGCAGCAGCTTAGCAGCTGGTAGCAGGATGAGGTGCTGGTGAAGTGTGGGAGGGCAGGGCGAGGAGCATAGCTCTACAAGAGGCACATGGCCATTATCTCCCTGCATCTTCCCATATCTCTCTGTGCATGTCACGGGTCCAAACGCTCCTTGTAGAAGGCCATCCGTCATGTTGGGATAAAGTTTATCTCCACCTAAATGTGTTTGTAATGAACACAGTCACGTGCTGAGGTTTGATGGGTTAGGACTTTCCCATGTGAGTTTTAAGGGGACACATTTCAATCATTAAAACAATCCCTGGAAAGAAACCACTTAAAAGTGATCAGCCAAAGAAAACATTAAGCTATCCAGTTTAGAAAGGAGGCAGGCGGTCTTGGAGTCAACTCCATGTTCTTTACCTCTTGTCCCTCTTTCATGCAAAGCTCTATCTGAGCCGTTGGGTTGGGGTAGCTGTAGCCTTTCCTCCCATCCCCCTGGGGCAGTGGTAGGAGATGGGAAGAGCAAAGGGGCTGCTTACCATCTTGTGGGTTGAGTGCCTCCGACAGAGGTGAGGGTGCCCCCCCCCCCATGCCTTGCTGGTTTCTTAGAAAGATGCGAGTATCATCCTCTACATAAATGCTCACTTCTTTAAGTGAGGGTTCCTGTGCTACCCTGGAGCTTGCTTTCCCAATGGAAGAAGCTGAAATGGACAATATACACTGAGGGTAGGCACTGTCCAAGAGGTTAGTAGGCAATGGACGTGATGGGGGAGACAGAGGAGAGGATGAGGCCTGTGGGTGTAGATGGGACCACCAGGCCAGCCTGGATCAGAGGGTCCTACATGAAGGATGACCTCACAGCAGGGAGGAGTCTGGGGGTGCTGCATTTGGGCTGAGAGGCCTGAGCCAGCCACAGCAGATCTGAGGAGTGGTCAAGGGGCCCCTGTGGCTAGGGCAGAAGGAAGGCTTGGACAGAAGGTCAGAGGTGTGATGGGAGATGGCTTCATGGTCCTTGTGAACTTGGCCTTGCCCAGGGGAGGTGGAGAGGGCTTCAAGCAGAGCAAAGTGATATCCTTACCAAGGCTCACTGGGCAGCAGCCTGGAGACCAGATGGTGGAGGAGAGGGAGGGGAAAAAGAATAGCCCTGAGCATGTAGTGCATTGGAGGGCAGGTGCTGTGTCCTGGCAGGAGAAGCTTCCATTCTCAGTCTTCTGTCCTTGGCTAGATTGCTCATCTTAGGGCTGCTTTTTGCAGACTCACTGAGCCAAGATGGTGGAGCTACATCCTGTAGAGTTGCCTTCTCTGGCCCCTGACAAGTCTTGGCTTATCCCATCTGTATGAGTCATTGGGGTTAACTTAAATTCCATTTTTTCTAGTTATTGTTGAAGATCAATCTATCCCTGCACGAACTGATTTATTTTTTATCACTGATGTTTGTGTATGCGTGTGTATGTGCTTGTGTACGTGTGTGATACTGGGTCCCCATTCCCCCTTTGAGACAAGTTGCCCAGGATGGGCTCCAACTTGCTATCCTCCTGCCTTGGCCTTCCTAAGTGCTAGGATTACAGGTGTGTGCCACTACCCCTGGCTCAACACTAGCATTTTTAAACACAACAGTGTTCCTTTGTGAAACTGCAGGAAGTCTGAGGGTGTCCCATTCCTTCCTAGCCTGAAGTAAGGCCATGGTGAGCTCCTGACTAACCAAAGGGTCCTGTGTCATTAAAAAGCAACTGTCAAGGTCACTCTCACATAACCTGCTTCTCAGTGCCTAGGCTGAAGGCAGGAGCACCATATTCTGCCCCAACCAATTACTGCAGCAACTCTCTGCCTCCTCTGTGCACAGTGGGAAAGAAACTGCCTGCCTGTCTGTCTGATCACAGGAGTGTGGCCCAGCTGCTGCTGCATGGAGAAGCAGCTTCTTTCTTTTGGACCTTGGAGAAACATATGCAGGCTTTTAATAGCTCATACAATTGATTTGATTATTGGAAATTGGAAACCCACGTGTCTTAGATTCCCACAGCTGTAACAGAGAAGCATGGACAGATAGCTTACACCATGAACCTTATGGGTTCCAGCCAAGAGGCTGGAAGCTTAAGAGTAAGGTGTGGGTGGGGTTGGTTCCTCTGGCCTTGGCTTGCAGGCTGTCCCTCTGAGTGCATCTATGTCCTCACTTCCTCTTCTTACAATGATCCCCATCAGGCTGAGTTAGGGCCTAATCTAATGGCCTCACTTCAACTTAGTTATCTCTTTAGTGGCCTAATATTCAGTTACATTATTACTCTGAGATAGCAGGTTAGGACGCAATCCATTAGTCTATTGCTCCTGGCCTTGTGTATGAGCTGTAGATGTGAGCTCCCTGTATGGTCCACAAGTTTCATTTGTGGAGATGAAATTTGGTTATATGTTTGAGTTTCAAGAAGGATGCATTTTTACAAGTTGATAGGTTATGGCCCTAGTAAGAATTGCTGAATTGTTATGGTGGTAGTCTAATATGCCTGAAACCCTTAAAACAACAGCTTATCTTCCCATTGGCCACTTCCTCTTCCTTCCCTTCTCCAGCCCTGGGTACAACTTCCTTTGACCTTTCCTGCCCACACAAAGGAGTCTGCAATCAGCTCCTTATATGTCACTAAACCCGCCCCTCAAACTCCGCCCCTGGCAGACGTCCATAAAGTCTCAGGCTCCCTGTCTCAAGCCATCTCCCTGCCCTTGGCCCTCTCCATGTGTTTAGAGTTAATAAAGGCTTTCCCTCCCCCTATGTCTGCTTCTCTGCCATGCCGCCACCACCGCTGCCATCGTTGTTGTCTCTAAAACCTATTACAGGTAATATTGATTGAATTGTGAAAGTAACTTGATTCTAAAACAATTCCAGATATTCAAATAACGAAACTTAACAAAAAAAGGAGATAAATGAATGTCCATTTTGTATCTGTGTATTCAAAATTGTTAGGATAGTTATATAGTTACGTTCTCTTAATTAATAGAGGGATTTGTTCTAATGGTGTTTGTAAATAGGATATCATGTCTGCATCTTGTACAGCAATTAACTACTAGGAAGAATGTATGCAATGTGTTAATTATTGAAACTGTCCTACCAATTTGATTTGAGACTGTCTCATTGCTATTTGTTTCTCAATAAAATTACGAAAAAAAAATAAAACAATTCCAGAAATCAGGCTGGACAAATAGAGCACATTTCATATCAGCTCATACTTCTGGGGCAAGTTGAGCGGCATTAGTAAGGTGAGCAGAGCTGGGCAGAGCTGGGCTGCCTGATTGCCAGCCCAGCTCCGCAGTCCTCCCGCTGGATAATCCTGGGCAGCTTGTCTAAGTCTCTGCATTTTCTTCTCTGGAAATGTGGGTATAATTACATAGCTCCTATTCAGAGAGAAAAAGTAAGGATTTAAAAACCCATCAGGTAAAATATGGAAGAGTTCTTGGTGCAAAATAAGCATCCAATCAATGCTTGGCTCCATTATTCCTAGGGCAGCTGTTTTGAATGAAGGTAGTCATTTCCGTAAATTAGGTCTGGTGTGTCTGCCACAGCATAGCCGCTAATCTGTGTGGGCTGTGTGTATTCTTCCCGGATATAGCATGATTTGATCTGAGAAGCAAGTTGTTATTTGTCAGGAGCAATATGTAATCTTAGTGTGACATGGGAACTAGTTTTAATCACTGATATATGTAAGACTCTCAGAAACTTTTACATGGTCTAATATCATGGCATTCAATTTATATTTCTTCTCCTGAAATAATGACCTGTGGAGCACAGTGTGACAGTAAGCAGCACTGGATGTGTGCTGGGCTGGTGTAACATAGTTGCATCCTGGTCCAGACACCCTTCTCCTACGAGAAGCAGTCCCCTGGTATCTACAGTATGTATTACAGTTCTGTGTAACACTTGATTTGAGAAAGGTCTGCGACTAAAAAAAGCTTGGAAGCCATCAACATAGGACATAGATTATTCATATTCTTCTATCCACCCCACAGCTTTCATTGTGTGTATACCCCAGGGATGCAACTAATGTTAGTATTAGCTTGAGCAAAACATAATTAGGAAGGTAAATTACTGAAAAAGTAATATGGTATAAGTTAAATAAATTAAATATAAATCAAATCAAATAAAAGATAATGCATTCAATTATCTGCATCACTACTTCTTTCCTCTCACATGGATATTTGAGAGGAGACTAATTTTCATTCTAGGATAAGGCCAGCTCTGAACTTCACTCCCAGAAAGATGATGCTTGGCCTGATTTTTATTTGTATCTTGGGCATTAGCTAGAGGCACTGCCATTTGGGCCAGCTAAATTTTAGTATCAGACAGAGAACCCACTCTGTCTTAATTGTCAATGTATGCATTCGTCTTTGTGCGTGTTTGGGAATACTTATTAGTAATACACTATTAAATGCTCATACAGGTTCAATTATGTGGTGAGATGTTTATTAAAAATGTATTAGTTCAGTGGACTCCCGTGAGCCTGGCAAAGGAGAGCACTTTTCTGTCCAAGGAAGGACTTGAGTTTGGAAAGCAGTGCCAGCTACCAGGTGGTGTAGTCCCAACAGAGGCAGACCTCCTTCAGGGCTCCACATGCCCTGTCCTCCTCTTGCTGATAGCCAAGGTGCCTTACTTTCCATGTGAACTTGATGCTCAGACTTACCTGCTCTCAGAAGACCCACTCTCCACCCCACCAGATCTGGAATCAGCAGGCAGAATTCCAAAGGTTGTTTGCAACAGTTCCCATTGGCACACTCATGGTTCTTGAGACAGTGACTCCTGAATTCAGAAGCATTTTGTGCCACTAAGCCCTGGACCAGGCTTAGCTCCTCCATCAGGGTCAATTTCAGGCGTGCTGGAAGATCTGCCTCTTTTGAGAGGAGGCCCCAAGGGGGCTAGTCAGCATGACGGAAGCCTGAACTGCTTCCCAGGTCTTTACGTGCCAGGTATGCAGAAATCACAAATTGTGGAGGGGGCAATGTCTCAAAGAACTTCTCACATTCAGAGAACAACAAAATCCAACAACTTTGCAGGTTAGCTCTTACTGTATTTTGCAACCATGTTATGATTGTGTGGTCCGTACCCGTCTCCCACATGCCATGAAACTGCCAACTTCCTCTTTGGAAGAGCACTTCTTATCAAGCTCCTTCTTCCCATCCTTACAAGGAGTGATCAAAATATACAAGGAGTGTTGAGAAAAACTTATTATGGTAAAAGATGCATTGTCATGAATCTTCCTCAAAACACTCCCCCTTTTGCTTTAAACACTTATCCTGTGCTGCTTTTCACTTTCTGAAGCAGTTCTGGAAGTACTCTTTTGTGAGTGTCTTTACAAAATGTGATTAAAAAATACAGTGAATGCTGCTGCCAAGTGATGCACCACAGAAAGGCAGATCCATAAAGTCATGATAGTGTGTCCTCATCCACCTTATTCATTGGCATTAGCACCGTGCAACTTCTGGCTCTTCCTTAAAGTTACAGTGACCATGAAAGGTAACATTTGGACTTGTTTCAGGACATGAAGGCAGACATGACAGCGCTACTGAAGACACTCATGAAGGAGGACTTCTAGAACTGCCTCCAAAACTGGGAACAGCGATGGGAATGTGTGTTTGAAGTGAGGGCAATGTGTCTTTCACCACAAAAAGTTTAAAGAATTTAAATGTTCACCATGTATTTTGATCAGACCAAAGAGAACATTGCCTCTCGCTTCTAGCAGCGGTGAGCATGTGGTTGAGGTCAGAGGCTGTACCTTTGTGCTGAGTTCTTGATGCCAGTGGCCCCTCAGATACAGAAGAACAAATAAATCCTGAATACTTGAGAGGCACTAGACCAGAAGCTGTCATTTCTCTGCAGCCTCTCTTCCCAGCCCTTTGTCCCTTCCCTTCCCATCTCTTATACCCTATAGCTCCCATACCCTATGCCAACTGGCTTCCTGATGGGGTGCCTTCTTGCTTTGTCACGTTGGATTTTCTTTCTCCGAATTGCCCTTCATAGTGCCTCCGAGTTACATTTCCACCTCCACAAGGTTCTCTTTCATATTGTTCGTCTGCTTGAAATCAGAATGATTTCCCATTGCCTGAAGGAGAAAGCTCAGACCTGAGCCTGGCACATAATACCGAGAAGAACTTGGCCTGATCATCCTTTAGCAATTACTTTCATGGAAGCTATTCTACGCCTATTGAATAATATTGTAAATACTCTAAGCATATTTATTTTGGTCCTCTTTTCTTAAAAATGCAAGCCAGATGCTATCAGGCTTTCCCTCCCTCCCTTCCTCTCCTTCTTTTGCTCCTTTCCTCCCTCCCACCGTGCCGCAAGTAATTGCTCCTATTTCACTCTGTCACAGCTCACCTGTGAGCCATTTGGATCTGTTAGATTCATCTTCTCCTGCAGTCTCATTCTCTTTCCTTTCTTTACTGAAACCTAACTCACTTTCTGTGTCTTCTAGTAAGCTTTGCTTCCTGTCCCTTCATTTGTAATTTTAGTATATGTGTTGCTGAAGCAAGCACTCTACATTTCTAAATTACTCCTAAACTCTTGTCTCCATTGTCTGTATTCTCCCAGGGCAGGTTTTAGTTAGTGGGGTCCTCCTAGTATTGGGTTTCTCTTCTCATTGGAGTAGTTGTTTCATCTTGCTTTATGTTTTAGTTGATCACCTGCACATGTTTCTTTTCCCCTAAGACACAGCCTTGAGACAAAGACAGGAATCTTGGATGACCCATGCATGCTACAGATAGGGCCGAGTGCTCCCTAATGGGCTCCGGGGACTGTTTCCAGTGATGGGGCTGCGAGAGTGCACACAGCAGGTCGCTGATGCCCACATGGGACTTGTGTTCGGGGGTCGGGGGAGATAGTGCATGAATAAACAAACATGAGAAGGCAAAAGTACTGAGGAGAAAAGAAGCAGAGCAAGGGCCCAGAGAGCAAGGGTGTTACGTCATACCTGCTTTATACACGTGTGTCTGCAACGTGCTCTTGGTGATGCTGGGTGCAGAGGACATTTGGTACATGTTTGTTGAATTGATGGTGAACCCACATAGATATCTGCTTCCTGTGTAAACCATCCTTCCAAGGTGGTTGTAGAAATCAGATCTGAATCTTTTACTGCTGGGAACACTCCTAGGTCTATCTTCTCAGTATCAGGAGATGCATACTCTGGGAAGGTTGACAGATTGTAACACCAGCTGAGGTAAAACACCAGGGAGGAAAGGTCTGCTTCCCAGTGACAAATGTTAATGCCATATCACTTCCCTACTGCTCCTCTTCCATTCTTGGGTGATAGAAGGGTCACTGATTTACTTACTGTCCTGTATGTGTAGTTGTCTACCTGTGGTTAACAAAAAGACCAATGTCCTCTTTTTAACTCTTCTAGCCTTCGGGAAAGAATAAAAGTCCTGAACTTGTCACTTAAAGAAATCACCAGCAAAGTAAGTACCTTTATATTCCCATTTTCCAAATAAGTCTATGAGTTTGATGTCTACATAACAGGCTACCTGGGCTCTAGAAGAAAGGGAGCATTTTCCATTTCATGGCTTTTGTGATGAGCCAGAGAGCCTGGTGAGGGGGCTGCTGTCTGCATGGAGGGCTTGGCCTGTGCTTGCCTAGCATGGACCAGCCTGACTGTGGCCTCATAAGGGGTTGCCACTCAGGCATAGGGCAGGACTACTGCTGTGCACATCAAACACCTTGCTTAGAAATGCCTCTAGAAAGGAATACTACACAAAGTTGCCTACTTTTCCTCTTATGAGGGTGTTGTTTCGGCCCTTTACACATGGAAATGCTATAGGAGATGAATGTTTGGGAGTTTTAAAAAAGGTTTCATTTGTCTTGAGGGTCATTTTGTTTATTTTATCTGCCACTTGTACATCTGTAGCAAGATCTTGGAGTGTGTAATGAAGATTCCCTCAGCATTCCTTGAGGGCACCGTCACTTAGATTGAAGAGTCCTTGTCCTGGCGGTTTGGGCTAACCACAGTTTACAAAACCTGTCCCCTACGGTCATGCCTGCCCGAGCTGTTGATGGCTGAGTGGTAGCATCAGTTACTCTGAGTTATTGCTAGGTCCCCTAATCTTTGCCCTAACCCCACCCTAAGGGCTGGTCCTGAATCCCTCATCATAGGCATCATGGGCTTCTCGTCAGCATAGGCATCGTAAACTGGAGGTTCTAAGATGGTTAAGACACAGAACAGTTGCTGAGCAGAGAGCCCACTGGCCAGGGACAAATATCTTTTTGTTCTCATAGCAGGGAAGTAGAACCTTGGTCCTGGAAGGGGAATGGTGCCAAAGGCCCTTTAATATCTATAGCTAACTGTAATCAGGGTGTGTTGTTAGCAGGCATGTCCACAGTCACTTGGCCCTTGCCTCACCCTTTTCTGACTCCCTTGTTTCTAAGACAACACCTGGGGGTGTAGTGGATGGCCACCCAGCAGCAGGACTGATGGGTAATACTTGGGTAAAGACGTCTTCCAAACAGGAGCAAGTGGTGTCTGTAAGATGGTGCCAGGGTCAGGTGCCCAGGAAGTCTTGGAGCTTGGCCCATGTCTCTGGCAGCCTCCTGTGATGATCCTTCAAAGTCAGGAGGAGGGTGAGGGCCACACCATGACCCCCTTTAGCTTTTCTTAACACCTTGGGTTTGCCAAGATACTCCTGCTATCTTAGTCTACTTGTTTCTCCATAGTAGAGTACCACAGGTTGGTGGCTTTGTCCACATCATTTCTCACAGCTCTCATAGCTGGAAGGATGAGGTCAGGGAACAGCATGGCTGGGTGCCAGAGGGGTGCCCCTTCCGACTATTGGGTGGCCAACTTCTCACTATATTCTTACATGGTGGGAAGGGGCAGAGCTCTCTGCAGCCTTTTGTCAGGACACTGGCCCATGATGAGGCTCCATCCATGTGGCTCATCTCCTCTCAGCCCCTCCTGTCTTAGCCCAGCCCACTAATGCTAAGTATCTCAACATGCAAACTTTGGGGTGGACACGAACATTCAAACCATCACCCACCCCATCTCTAACGTGCCCAAACCAGGCTTATTAATTTGCTTTTCTGCAAAATTAAGGAGCTTTTGTCTTAGATTTTAAAATGCAAATGTAAAATCTCCATTTGATAATGAGATCCTCAGGGTCTCATTTTATTTGTAAATTGGGAGAAACAAATTTCCTGAAGTGTGTACATGGGTATGGTGGGCCTGTACGTGTGCCCACACAGGAATGAGCCCACAGGGACCAAAGAAAATCTGCCAGCTACACAGTTGCACAAACACCTTTTCTCTGCTCTCAATAAGATGCACTATGGTGAGTACTTATCTCATACACACACACACACACACACACACACACACACACACACACACCTGCCATTCTTTAAGAAAGGGAGAGATGTACTTGGTACCTTTCTTCAACTCTCAAACCCATGGTAATTAAGGTATAAATAAGATGGAAGAAATAGAAGATAGTAGATTACATCGAGCAGAGCCTTGAAAATGTGCCTTGCAATTTAATAAGAAAATTTAGGAAGGTTGTTTCCTATTAATAGTGACAGTTTGAAGGATGGATTTGCTCAACAAAGGAGAAACTGACCCAATTATTATTAACAGATTCTGTTAACTAAAATCAGAAACTTTGGACATAGATTGGATGAGACCTAAGGCTTCTGGCTGTTGTTAAAGAATTAACAGAAATATCTTCAGACATCTCATGACAGCTTTAGATAGACAGGCCGAGGAGCAAAGCATCCATCACTGAGCACAGAGTCAGCTTGGGGGAAGGTGTTCAGGACATCTTTCTCTTCACTTCTGGCTCTGGCATCCTGACAGGTCTTAGGTCCACTGGGAAGGTCTTGGAAATAATTACTGTGGACATGTGTGTACACAGATACAGCCTTGCTGGTGTAGGCTGTGGCTTAGAGGCCACCCAACTGTGCCTTTGTGTAGAGAGGGTTTTCTAGACATACAGAGTGGGAAAGAGCACACGCAGGTCCACAGAGAAGCAGTGGAGAATTCCAGGCAGGAGTGGGTGAGGCTGCCTTTGATTCTAAAAATAACCTCTTTTTGGTCTGTGATAAGCAAAATATTTAAGCCGCTGGTATCCCGCAAACCATGGATTGCTCTGGGGAAATTAAATTTTATGTTTTCCTTGGGCTGCATGAATCCAAATGGGTTAATTTTAGTGTTTGAATAGAATTTCAAATTTTTGGCAAGAAGAATGGTGCTTCTAGGTAACATCCTTTGTGGACCATCCCCAAATATATCTCCAAAGACATTTTTATTCCCATTAAAACCATGCTTTTATTGAATTGGAAATATCTCTATGTACCTCATTAGCCTGAGTGTATGTAACAGAAAAATATATAGCTTCAGCCTTAAACAAAATAAAAGATAAAGACATTTGGGAAATGAGATACCAGTTTTCGATTTTTATTATTTTTGAAATGCAAAGAAAAATGTAGGAAATGTTTGCAGTGTTATGGGAAAATAAATGATAAAACCTGCAAACCTGTCTAAGGGTTACTTGTCTATTTTTTAAATCTGACTTGCCAGCAGGTATCTGCCCTCCAACTTTCCCTAGAGAGCATCTTCTAGTAATTAAATCTAGCCTGCTGCTCTGACCTTGATCTCAAAGGCCATACCTTAATTTACTGCTTGCTGTGGTATGCCAGGGACAGAACCAAGTCCCAGAGAGAGGCAATGTGAAAACAGAAAGAAGCAAAGGGCATGTCAGCTTAGGGTTAGGATAGAGGGAGGGAGGGGACCTGCTATTTGGGGTTGTGACTGGCAAGGGTTTTCTTCCCAGGAAACAGCTGAGCAGACAGTCAGCAGGAGTGTGAGGGAGGGAGGAAAGGAGGGTGTTTCTCTCCTACAAGAAGTAGAAAGCAAAGGCCCAGGAAAACAGAAAGTAAAAGTGACCAAATTATTGTGGCTGTGGTGTTTTTTGTTGTTGAGTGCACAACAGTTTGTGTTGCCCTATGCTGAGAGGGTCTAAGGACGAGCTCTGGGACACCAGTGTCAGCCTTCCTCCTTTACTCCTCCTGCTTTCTTCCTCTCCCCTTCCTTATTTTTTTTGCTTTCCTTTCTCCCTCCATATCCCCTTTCTTCCCTATCTTCCTTGCTAAGCTGTCCCTCCCAACGCTCTTTATTACCCCCCCTTTTAAATTAGTGCTTGTTTGCACTAAAATGAATAATTTTGGGAGGCTGGTATATGCATATAACATAACTGAATTCATTTCCAATCTCTTTTCCTCCCTCTCCCTCACCTTTCCCTTCTCCTGTTCCCCTTCCCCATCTTTAAGAGTCTCCTTGTATTTTCCTATCATTTCTCCTTTATTTTATTCATTTTCACATTCACATGTTCAGTTTCCCATAGTGTAAGAGAAACTGCAACACAACTTTCTGCATCTGTCTTGTATCACTTAGAAGGATGGTCTCATGCCCTATCCACTTTCCTGCAAAGGACAGGATTTCATTCTTCTACATGATTAAATAATATTCTTTTGTGTGTATATAGCACGTCTTCTTCATCCATCCATCTATTCATGTGTATCTAGGCTGTTTCCAGAACTCAGTTATTGTGAATTACACTGAGGGGCATATCACGTGTACCGTCTTTAATCCTCCTCCTCCTCCTCTTCCTCCTCCTCCTCTTCTTCCTCCTTCTTCTTCTTTACCTTTTTTCTAAAAAATAATTTTATTGAGAAACAAATAGCAATGAGACATTTTCAAAACCACTTACTAGCACAGCTTCAATAATTAATACATTTCATATTGTTGTCTTAGTGGTTATTCATTGTACAAGATGCAGACAGGATATCCTGTCCACAAACACTATTAGAACATGGCTGATACTGACACAGGATCTACCAACTGCAGTACAGGGTTTCAGGATAAATCCTGAAGGGACTTGACTGACCTTATCAGATACAAAAGTTACATTTCTTGTTATATAGGTCCTGCTTTATCTTGGTCTTAACCATCCAGCAGAAAAGTATAAAAACGAGGTATATAAAGTAAAGCCATATTAATATGCTGAGCTGGAAAAGGCTCAAGTCAATAGCTTCTGACGCTGCCGGTCCTACGGATAACCCACTGCTATTAGGGACTAATCACCCTTCTTAATCACGCACCAGTTTCGTTCCTGGCTGCTCTGATTCTGATTTGTGCAGTAGGTGTTGACTCTAGGATGTCCCTCCCTGCAGGTGAGCATGGGCGAGAAACTCTGCAGCACCCTGAGGAGGAGAGTCAGTGACCTTGAGACCCAGCTTCTGGCCTTGCTTGAAGCCAAAATGCTTGCCATATCAGGTAACTGCTGATGGCCTCGATAGTGACAGCCACCAACCCACCACCTCCCTTTGCCTTCCATTGGTATTGTCATGCTCCAACAGCTCCAGCTTTTGGGGGGCTTCCCTACAGCCCAGGTAATGGGCTGACCCACTTTCTCTCTGGAGGGTCAGTGAGCACTGCATGGGGGACCCCTGTGCTTCTACCTCCCCAGGGTTTCGACAGCAGATGTGCTGCTCTTGGGCTGGGACTCCTACAGCACTGTGCTCTGGGGATGCTCCATGTGGGTGACTGATGTGGCCAGACCTACCCCCAGGGGAGGAAGGGAAGGTAAGACACGCTGATGGGCACCTGTGGAAGTTCCATCGTACAACTTGGGAACTGCTGAGAACATTATAACTGGGAAGTTACTAAAGGATATATTTTCCCATCAATTAGTAGGTTGAAAACCCAAGCCCTCAAAAATAGTACCTTATATCCTCGTTTGAATAGCGCTTTTAAACATTCCGCTGTATTTGTTGTTTTATGTGATTTTCATATTAGCTGTAGGTGAGGGAGAGACTGTGATCTCAATGGGCAGATGGGGACAGTGACACCTCAGGATGTATCTTTTGGTTGTGTCTGCTTGTTACTCAAGCAGTGGCAGCTCAGGGGCTGGAGTCCAGGCTCCCCAGTGTGTGATCGATGGATTTTTAACCCAGTTATGGAATGACAGCCTCAAAGAGTTCTCCGAGATTTATAGGTTGAATGAGGCTGCAGCCCGTCAGCTTCAGAGGACTCATAAAATTTTAATAGAAAGGTATAATAATTATATGTATGGGTTTTAAATGGTGTTTTAAGAAGGAATACAGTAATTGGCAGCTTCTGCTCTTCAGATCATTAAACACTGATGTTGGCAGCTAACGAGCAAATTGGTCCCTGGCGTTGCCTCTTGTGCCATTTACAACCCGCAGAACATCACTGTGTGTGCACGGCACTTGGGTCTTAACAGCTCCACATGTCACTTACTTGGAATTATGGCTCCATTTGCTGAGGGGAAAAAAGAAGATTGAGTACAACTTTGCTTCTGAGTTAGGGTTTTTGCCTTCCTTTGTCAGTATATCTTCCCCAGGAATACAGGTGGGTGAGTCTCTGTGAAGCCCGGAGGGAAAGAAGGTGGAATGCAGGCTTCACAAATAGCCCTTGCTCCAGTGTGAATAATCTCTACAGAATCTCAGGGAGAGCAGATTGTTTCGATGTTATGTTACAGACGGGCCCGAGTTTTGTTTTAGCTCTTTGGCCAGCTGAGAAAATCGGTGAGGCCTCGCTGGGTGCTGCAGAGCTGAGCTAATTATGGCTCTAACAGGCTGAGCCCTTGGCTTGCCTCACTTTCTGCTGGTGCTCTCTGGCTGGCCGCCTCTCCCTTTGTAACTGTCCTGGGACTTGTGCTGGGGGCTGGCTGTTTCCTTTCTTTCGCATCTTCTATATGCAATAATGCTATCTGCGCTGTCCCCTCCTCAAGTACCTTCAGCTTGACAGATCCTGGACTCAGACAAAGTCCACAGTGATGAGGACGAGAGAAGCCCCTCTGTGCTTTGGACTCCTCCGGGCTCACTGAGGACAGCCCTTGGGATGCCCAGGGGCCCTATTTCACACTCCTACGGGTGTCCTCGAGAGAACCTTAGTGGGATTTTTGTCTATCCACAAGTATCTGTGGGTCACTGTATCAGGTTTACAGACCCATCCTGGATTCCGCTGATGGCCTGAAGCCCTTTCTTAATTTGATAATCATTTGCCATCTGCAGAGACTAGAAATAGAAATCGTTTTATTTTCAAACCTAGTGAGTCTTCACTCCTGTTAGAGTTAGCAGCTTATTCTTTCATTCATCTCTCCCCTTGCATGTTGTCACAGGCAGTGGCAAGGAGCCAGCAAGAGCGTCTGCCGTCAGCCTGGAAATCTCCTTGGCAGCTTGATTACATTTATTAGAGTACTTTTCTGCACCCTTGATGATAACCCAGTGACTTTTTGCCACTACATTTCAAGGATCCTCTTTCCTCCAACTCTCAATCAGATTTTTCTTTCCTTTTAGCCTTGTCAAAAGACAAAACTGTAACAAATTTAAAGATCAAGCTCCCTTTTGCTTACAATTCCAGAATGAGGCAACACCTCATTCTATGAAAAAAGAAAGAATAAGTGTTCCGATTAGTTGAGCAGGAAGTTTGGCTTTATAGGCTGAGAAAAGCAAGACAGAACAAATAGTGGATTGGCCATTTGGAAGTTACTTTCCTTGTAAGGGTTAGAGCAGATGGACCTTCCTTATTATGCTGGCTAAAACTGTACTGCTTGGGAATTTGGCTATTCTTTCTCTTCCAGTTTCTTAGGAAGTCAGAACAACTGAGCTTCAGCTGGTGCTATGGGCTTTTGGGGCTAGTCACTCCGTTTTGGTTGGCTTGTCAGGCCCAGCACAGAAGCTCTGTTCACATCAAGTCTTCTCTGAGTTTTGCTGGCAGAGTTCCTTAAACTTATTGGTTAGGCTTTCACCTGCCCCCTGTTCCCAAAGTTAATGCTTCCGCTGTAGGGTTTTGTTACAGTGGCTCCCCACAGCCAGATGCCAAGACCTGTTTCTGTTTGCCCTATCTGTTGCTCTGTAATAAACCACCTCAAGACTTAATGGCTGAAAATGTCACCAACCTTCTCTTTTACCCATGCGCCTGCAGCCTGGTCAGGGCTTGACAGGCCAAAGGGGCTGGCCCAGTGAAGGCTGAAGCATCCATTTTCAAGATGTTGCACACATGTGACTGGCAGGGGTCTGGCTTTTGGCCGCTTGCCACATGGCCCCTCTACAGTCAGTTTGGCTTCCTTATGTTGTGGCTACTAGGTTTCCAGAGCATCTCAAGAGGGAGGAAGTGGCAACTTCTTATTCCTTAAGGCCTGTGCTAAAAACATTGGAATGCATCTCTATTAATGCACAATAAATCACGCCAAGAACATCATAGCTTGAAGCAGCAGATATTTATTAGCTCTTCACAGTCTCTGAGGTCAGGAACCCAGAGCCACTTGACTGGGTGGTTGTACTCAGGGCCCTGTCCATCAAGCTGCAGTGTGGGGATGCCAGGCTGAGCTGGGTTGAGTTGTCCCCCTAAGTCATTAAGTGTCTGTGACCGAGGCCTCAGTTCCTTACCATGCCTGCTGTGCTAGGTTCCTTCACAACACAACAGCTGGTTCCCCAGACTAAGTGCTCAGAGCACAAGCAAACAAGATCTGAGTGACAGAGCCCCTGAACACTTAACCTCCAGCACCACACATGGTCACGTCTGCTCTAGCAACTTGAAGTCACCAAGTTGAGCCCACATTCAGGAGACAAAAATAGGTGCCACCTCAGAGGAGGAATGGTAAAAATCCAGGGGGCACATTTAAGAAATCATTTTGTGCTACCTCCATCCTATTTTGTTAGCCCTGTCCTGAGCCCCCAAGTCACAGAAAAGGGATGAAGATGGTTGCTCTCAATGGGATGTCAAAGAGTTTTGAGGCCATGTCCAGAAGGCTACAGTGTCACATAAGCTGGAAGGAGTCTGAGAACTAAAGATATGGTCAGAGCTTTTCAGTCAGAGAAAATGTCCTGACTTATTTTATCAGAAGCATCACTGAGCACCTGCTAAATGCCTTGGCTGGTTCCAGGTCCTGTGCTAAACATGGCACAGAAGATGGTGAAGCCCCTGCTCCTCTGGGACCAGCCCCAGGAAAGCAGGGCTGGAGATGCCAGGGCCAGATGTGTGTGACTCAGAGAAAGAGTGTGTGCAGACTCAAGCACAGGGTCAGTGCTGCCAGAGTCATGAACTTGTTACTCTGTGTTGGGACCAGGACATTCAGGACATTCTTCTGAGTTGTAGCAGAGGAGAAGAACACCAAGAGGCCATTGCAAGGTTGCTTTTCTCTTCTTCTTCTCCTCCTCCTCCTCCTCCTCCTCCTCCTCCTCCTTCTTCTTCTTCTTCTTCTTTTTTCTTTTTTTTTCTTTCAGATAGGGTCTTGCTATGTCACTCAGGTCTTGAACTCATTATGTAGCCCAGAGTGGCCTCAAACTTGGCGATCCTCTTGCCCCGGTCTCCTGAGTGCTAGCATTGCAGGTGTGTGCCTCCACGCCTGGTACAAGCTTTGTGTCTGGGGCACTGACACAACCCAAGCCAGGTTTTAGGAAGCCTTGTCTGGCTGTGGGATGTGTGGAACAGGAACTCATGGGCTTACCTAGGAGATTGGCAAAGAAAAGGAGGAGAAGGCTGCGCAGGTATTCCACACAGGTTGGTCACTGCTGACTATCAGGAGAGTTGCCTTGGCCTGTTTGTATGCAGTGATGTACACACTGACAAGAGCCACTTGGAAAGCCATGACCTGTCCTCCATGGTGGGTTATATGCAGCGTTGATGTGACAGTAGTAACACATCACATGCAACACTCCTGATTTCATTTTGCCGTGAACAACAGATTCTCTAAGTAATGACCAGGCTGGAACCACTGCTCCAGGAGTTTCAACTATCTGGAGGATGCTGTTCGTCTCAGCCACATCCTGGTCTGTTTCTGTCTTGGGTCTTATGTTGTTTAGCAGAGACTGGTTTGGGGGAAGAGCACAGCAAAGGTGGGTGTTATTGTTGCCATGTTGCTTAGAGATGGTCAGGACAGGAAGCCCTAAGCTCTGTACTTGTTGGCTGACACCCACACGGGGCCATCTGTTGGGTGTATCTGTGATACTAATCAGTGTGTGGGCTCCTTCTGGGGGTGCTGCGGTGTGGCCATCTTCGTGTTTCTCCTACAAAGGACTCCTCGTGCATAGCTGTGCTTTTCAAGGAGCTTTGAATTCTTGGAGCCTCCAATCCGTGGTTCTTTCTGATTATGCATTAGGATCACTTGGGGAAGTTAAAACAGGTATACTCAGGCCCTTTCAGGGAGTCTCTGGGATTGGCCTGGGCACAAGAACTCAATAGGTTTCTAGGTGGTTGTAATGTTCACAAGGGTGGAGCTATGGTGCCAGCCAGAGGTGCCCTGGGCTGTTCCCTTCATTGTAGCTGCCTTCCCAGGCACAGGGTGAATGCAGATAGGCCCACATTTCTGCCTCTTCTCCCCTGTGGGGAGCTACCTGGTGTGCACATATGAGCTGCCCACCTGACACCTAGCTGGTGGCCCTGAGCTGAGGGCAGGATTTAGAGCTGTGTTCTGACCTTAGCCTTGCCTCCCTCTCCAAAAATGTGCCTGAGAGTCTTGCTTGCTTAACTCACTCTGCTGTCTATCTGCTCTGAGAGAAGAACAGACAAACCGGAGCACAGTCTCAGAGTAGCTGGCAACCCACCCTAATAGGAAACTTCTCCCTGCTGGGTGATCTCAGGCCTGTTGGTTTGACCCATGACTAGGAGTCTTGCTCTCAGGACACTTGTTATTGGCAGACGCCCTACAGCACCTCTGTGGCTTCATGTATAATTTGCACCATCTGACTAGTGCTCTCAGCACCTGACCTTGAGTTCTATTGTCTGGAGGAAAACCGTCTTCTTCCTCTTCTTCCTCTTCTTCCTCTTCTTCCTCTTCTTCCTCTTCTTCCTCTTCTTCCTCTTCTTCCTCCTCTTCCTCCTCTTCCTCTTCTTCCTCCTCCTCTTCCTCCTCTTCCTCCTCTTCCTCCTCTTCCTCCTCTTCCTCCTCTTCCTCCTCTTCCTCCTCTTCCTCCTCTTCTTCCTCTTCTTCCTCTTCTTCTTCTTGAACCAGGGATTGAACTCAGACCCTTGCGCTTGCCAGGGAAGCGCTTATTCCACTGAGCCATCTCCTCAGCCCCTAAAACCTTCTTCTGATGGAAGGTTCAAGTTCAGTACACTACCCTGAGAGTTAGCCAGGCCAAGCATGCTTGCCTGTAGAACTTGAGCAGGAAGGCGCCTTCCCTGGTTTACACAGGTAGCAATGAAGAGCTGGAGAAAGAGGAAGGAAAGGAGAAGGGAGAAGACAAAGGAAAAGGAGAAAGAGAGGAAAAGGAAGCAGAGAGAAACAAGATTTTTCTAAATAAGTACAAAACTGAATGAATTTTATATATCGAACAGTGAAAATAGATTTTAAAAAATTTGAAGCATGTATTTAAATTTCCATTTTCTTCTCAGTGAATATTTGATACTCAACCAATACATATATATCATCTTAAGTTTTTAAGAAAATATCCCTTTTTACATAATTTATTTAAAGTAAATTAAATAGACTGTGTCAGTTGCCAAACAAGGAAACTATTTCAGTTATGTATTATTAGCTCTGATTGCTTTTGAAGTTCACTTTGTAACAACTCATATGATACAATCAAAAATCAAATGGTCTTATATTTAAGCCATATCTTATTATCTTCCAAGAGAATTTATTAAATGCTTTAAAAAGTTTCTCAATGGCTTTTGAACACGCTACTGGAGTGTGTGGTTCAGATTACCGAGGCCTGGGTATGAGAGCCGGAGGGTAGGCATCCACTGCAATGAGTGTGGGCACTTGGGCCAGGCCAGGGGTGCCACTGGGCCTGCAGCCCAGAGTGGTGACAAAGGTCCAGGTGCAGGTGAACACAATCTAGATGGCAGGTAGCTGGGAACGTCCGCCATCTCTTTTGCTGCCTTTCTTACTTTCTTCATTTTCCTCCTTAAAAATGCCATGGCTTAGACCAGTGAAAGCAGACCTTTTAGAGCTTGCAGTGATAGCCAACAGCCAGCTGTGGTATGAGGTCATGGGCTTGCCAGCACTGACTTAGATCAATGGCTGGAGCAGACAGACTCAGATGGGCTCCTTAGCGATGGTGCCGTGCAGTGTGAACAGAAGCAATAGCCACCACTGGGGACAAGCTAAGGCTCCATACTGGAGCTCCATGCAGTGAGGGAGCTCATGGGTCTTGTCACCTACAACTTGGCACAGGCTCACAGGAATGTGCCCAGCCCGGAGGGCTGTGGGTGGGAAAGGCCTCTTGTGCACCTTGGGTGGAGACTGTTGGCCTGGTGGGCGGGGGCAGCCATGTGGACAGGTGTCCTGTGTGATTGCTTTTCCTGGGCTCTCTGAAATTGGATATGGGCACAAAAATCAGGGAAGTTTTCAGTTACTAATTCATTCTGCTCATTCCGGGCTGATGGTTACTGTGGTTATTGTTTAGCTTTCTGGATTGTCACTGGGCACAGCAGAGTGAACGTCTCTGGGTCTGACTTAGAGCATGGCGCTTTTTAAAAAAGTGTATTTGGTACAGGGTCTCACTATGCAGCTTGGACTTATAGTGATCCTCTTGTTTTCAGCCTCCCCAGCACTGGGGTTATAGGCATGTGCCACCACGCCCAGTTTTGGTGACCACCTCAGTGCACCTGGTGGTGCGCCTGGGCATGTGGTGCCGGGGATTGAACCCTGGTCCTTGTGCTTGCTAAGCAGGCACTTAGTCCACTGAGCTATCTAGCCAGCCCAAGCACAGAGCTTCTGGGGCATAGGTGGAAGGTCAGGTTCCTGGGCAGTTGCTACAAATTTGGGGTCTGACTTTTTCTTTTTTTTTTGTATTTAGTGTGGGGTCTACAGAGTCTCATTATGTAGATCGAACTCATAGTGATTCTGCTATTTTCTGCCTCCCAAGCACTAGGATTACAGGTGTGTGCCACCACATCCAGTCTCAATAGCTGTCTCAGCACGCCCCAGGGGTGGGGCCAGCATGGCACACTGGGGATGGAACCCTGGCCGCTGCAGAGGTCTGACTTTGATCTTCACGAATGATCTGATTCTTGCCCATAGCATATTTCATCACTTACGAAGTGCCACATTTTCTCCTATGTCCTGAGTTACATCCCCCTGTCTTCTATGACATATGTGGCCATCTAAGACATTTGCTTAGCATGCAAGCTATAGGGCTCTGTTTACAGAAGCGGTCTTCAGTGGTTTCAGTGAATCATGGAGACTGGAAGAAATCATACAACTGCCAGAAACCAGCAGATGCCAGCTAAGGGAGATTCCAGCTAAGGGAGATTGCAGGGGCAGACGGAGAAGGGTCTTGTTTGCTGCCTCAGTGGCCCTTGTTGAGTCAGTCAAGGCTCCAGCAGGCTGCCGAAACTCACCAAAGGGAGGCAGAACAACAACAAGGGTAAGTGGTTTTTTTTTTGCCTATTCATGTGCGGGGATTTAAATGTGTCCTCAAAATGATGTGTTGGAGACAGAATCCCTAGTGCAGGAGTATTGGGAGATGGCAGATGGGTACAGTGGTACCCATCTGTGACCCCAGAGACTGAGAGGAGAGGATGGCTAGAGCCCGTGAGTTCAAGACCAGCCTGGGCCATTCAGTAAGACCACAACTGAAAACAGAAATTAAACTAAACCAAGAATCCTATTACGGATTAAAAAGAGAAAGGCCACAAAGGTTGCACATAAGGAATTGATGTCAAGAGGTACCAGGGGGATTCTGATAGAAGGATAAGTTCTACCTTTGATTCCCTGCCTGGCACCAGTGTTCTTGCTCAGCCTTCCGCCAGGTAGGAGGCAGCATGGAGGCTTGCAGCGCGTGTGGCACCTACCTGTGGGCCTGGCAGCCTCTAGAGCCCAGAGTCATATCAACTTGTATGTTTGTAAATCACCAACTCTCTGGCATTCTGTTATAGTAGTGTAGCTAACTGCTTGAGGGTTCTTTTGTTCAATTTAGATAGAAATCCTGAATCAGCACAGTATAGCTGATGCTAAGTAATGCTGGATGCTAATGACTGACACAACCAGCTGCCAGTCACGGCTGCTGCAGGCCACTTTCATCTGATGCTAACTTGTGTTGGACAGCAGCTGCCACTGTTCAGCATCAGCTTGTGCCAGATGGTGTAGGTCACTACTGTGGCTGGTGTGGTCTCTGCTGTGGATTTTTGTTGGCTGCTGGTTTCTAGAGCTCTTCAGGCCTAATTGCCCCTAGTGTTTATTGCTCTTTCTTTGGAGACCACTGCTCTGTCCATACTAATCAGGATAAGAGTCCTGAGTAGATTTATAGAACCCTTGGAGTTCACCTACCAGAGATGTAAATCACAAGTGGACTTAGAGGACCATGAAAGCAAGTCTTTATCTTAATATGACCTGTGCTGCAACACCGGGGTGGGGTGGGGGTGTCGGGGGGCCCTCCGAAGCTGACCTGAGAAGTGTGCCAGGAGTGCTGCTTACATAGCTGCGGGCCCGTGATTGGTCCCAGTGGGAGAGTCACCAGGGCAGCAGCTATCCTCGAGGTGACTCAGTGACGAGGGCAGGGCAACATGGGCTGTTTGATCGACAGCTGCCACATCTCTGGGAACAAGGGCAGACCCGAGAATCTTTAGGAAGGTTAACGGTGTTCACTAAAGGTAACTAGAGTGTAGTGAGGTTGGGGATATTAACTCATCCTCATGGATCCCTTCCTTTCCTCCCTGATCGTGACCATGTCTGGGTGTCGCCCCTCTGCCTTCTTCCCGAGGTAAGTGACATCTGAACTGGAGAGATCCAGGGAGGGCACTGTAGCTGACAGCTGGGCTGTTGTTTTCCTGGAGGACAACAACCAAAGACACTGTGGCCAGTTGTCCTAGTCCATGGGGGAGGGAGAAGAGAAGTGAGGGAGAGGGGCGTGGCAGCCATTGACTGGACTATGCCCACCTCTGGCCTCCGCGGGTTGCAGAAATGGAAAATAGGGTGTTTGTTTGACTCAGTAGCAGAGACCAGACTAAGATACCATGTGTATCTGAGCTTGAAGATACTAGAAAGACTTGGCATCATGCAGGTTAACAGATACAGGACTCTTGTGTTTTAAAGATTTGATTTTTCTCAGCACTGGCTTTGTTTCTTTTTTGCTCAGTAAAGAAATATGGTTCAGCCAAGTATACTGCTCCACACCTCTAATCCCAAAGGAGGCCGAGGCAGGAGGATCACACATTGAAGTCCTGCTCAGGCAACTTAATGAGACCTGTCTCAAAAAAAAAAAAATGTGGGAGGGGGTTGGGTCTGGGGATGTAGCTCTGTGGCAGAATGACCCTGGCACATAAGGAAAGTGTAGCTCACACATGGGTAGACAAAATAAGTTTTATTTTCAGTAACATTGAAATGTCTGTAGGTCCAGGGTCATGAGTGAGAGGTAGCTCCAGGTGAACGGCAAAGCAGGTCCTGGGGACCAGGATGGGGAAAGGGCCATGGGGGCGCAGGCTTTGTGTCCCCCCACATACCTCCTTACTTTATGATATTTGTATCCACATTTTGAGCAGGTTACTCAGTATGAGATCTAAAGAACAAATGCACAGGTGTGGAGGGGAAGGGAGAGGAGAAAAAGCAGAGTGGGAGATGGTAGCTGTGGCTTCAGAGTATACCTGAGGTCTTTGGTCCTGCGATTTGCAGATCGAATTTTCTGACAGGTGCTTTCAAAGAGCCATGAAGTTCTCCACATCCCTGCCCTGACTGACGTGGCATCTGCAGGTGCCACTCCATCTTGGCACACGCTCCCTTGCACATGGGGTACACTCTCCTGTGGCCCATTAGCATCGTGGAGACTAGAGTCATGGTTACTAGTGGGCTTTCTCTAGGCTCAGCCCTGTCTTTCTGAATTCTTGTTGCCAGCTCTTGACCAGTTAAGCAACCAGGGAGAGTCTGTCTCACTGAGCAGGGTTTGCCCCCAGGGCTTGGGTGTGAGGTCAGAGTGCTTATAAAATATGAAGTTGGGCAGTGTAGCATTTTATCATGGCTTAATTTTGATAATTCCCATCTTTGGAAATTCACATGTTCTGCACAAATGAAATGTTCACTTCTATCACCATGCATGTTCCCAAGCCTTAGACCTCAGGATCGGGGAAGGACTATGTTTTAATGAACTGTCTCTGGTGTTTTGTAAGGATTCTGCCCACTAAAGCAGGAAGGGCAGCAGGGCTCAGAGGACATGTTTCCAGCAGAGCTTTTGCATGGATACTTGTTCCATGGATGTCACTTTCCCCAGCTGTTGTGAGTCTTTTATTCTCTACCCAGTTTTCAGCAGGAAATATCACAGTGCAAGTGTCCTGTCTGTTGTTTCAGGAGCAGAGCTGGCGCCTGCTCCACTGTCCAAAGTAGCCCAGCGCAGAGGTCAGGGTCCTCTAGGCCCAGCCTGGTAGGAGAGTCAATGCTGCCAGCTTGGACCTGGCCACTCTGCTCCATGTACCACATTTCTGGGCAGGTCCTCCTGCCAGCTGATCAAGAAACTGGGCTCCTCTGAGTTTTCTGTGGCTTCTCACACAGAGGGGCTTCCACAGTAGCTGCTGACTGGTTATTGTTTAGAATAGGCAGCTCCTGTCTGAAAGAGGCTTGGTGAGCTTCTGTTTAAGACTTGAAAGCTTTCAGAGGTCTACCTGCTATCCTGTGGCATTACTTGCAATACAATTTCCCAATTGGCTCTTTCCTATCACTTTCTAAGTGGGGCTCTGCCTCATCTGGAAGTCTTACATTTTGTCCTTGTGAAAGCTGCCTCAGTCTCCCCTCTGGAGCAAACTTTCCTTTCTGACTCTCTCAGTGTACCTGTGCCTACTCTTTGTGCTGTATCTTGTCCCCCTTATTTTGTGGTCATTTCCCAGAGGCCAGGCAGCACATTGTGCTTTGCTGTCCCGCTGCACACAGGACATATAGTGCTTCCAAAGATGCTTCTTCCACCATGGACTCCGGAACCATAGATTTCAGCAGCAGCGTTATGTTATGTCAGTTTGAAATCTGCCTGTCATGCAACAATAAGATGTAAGCGGCAGAGTTCAGTATTTAAGAAGGGAGCCAGTTCTGGAGGTTTGTGTGAGGGAGAACCTTGCCCTGCTGTTTATTGCTTTGTGACCTTCAGCAAGATATTGAATTCTCCAGATTTCGGTTTTATCAGCTGCGGAGTAGAGATAAGCAAGTGCATTTCTGTGCACATAGAAAGGGCCAGTATTTTGTATACTACAAAGAAAGAAAAAGTGCTGTCAATTAAATGATGCAGTGCTTTCCATGGCTAAAGGTTTTCATTTTATACTTATTGAAATAAGTCTTTTAGATGTATTTAGGCTTTAAAAAATCACCTTATTTTACTAGAAAAGAAAATAAATTGATTGAAGTTTTTTTCTGAGGCATCTCTGTCTTCATATTCAGAAACCTTTGAAACACTTGCAGGTTCTAAGTTGTTCGAGTTGATGTCTCCCCATATGCTGTCATCCTCTGTGCCCTGGAAGTTTCTGGGGTGCAACTCCCTCCACTAGTACCGATTTCTGTAAGTCTCTCCACCAAACTGCTAATGCCATTCTTCAAAGATTGATTGATTGATTTATTGATGTGCTGATTGGTGCACTTTGCATTGAGCTACAGCCCTTGTCCTTTATTTTTATTTTTTGAGACAAGGTCTTGCTAAATCCCTATTTTTCCCAGGCTAGGCTTGCAGTAGCAATCCTCTTGCCTCAGCCTCCCAGAATGCTGGGGTCATAGGTACATGCCACCATGCCTGGCCCATTTGTCAAGTTTTGAATGATTTTACAAATCCATACCCACAGAAAGTTTTCAGTCAACAGCAAGAAGTGGTCCTGGCATGGTTTGTGCATTGAAATACCCAGGCTTTGCAATGGTCAGCCAGGCACTGTGAATGACAAGTGCACTGTGACAAGTGCGTCCTGACTTCCTCCAGGCTGGTGGCCCTAAGACACGTCTTATTTCAGAAGTGCTAAACTGTTAAAAGAAAGGAAAAAAAAAGGCTTCTTAAAGTTGGCAGTGTGGGGAATAACTTAGCTCCCAAGGCTCCTATCTGTTTTGTCATTATGGTTACAGTAAAGTCTTAAGAAATACAGTGGCATTTTCCTATAACGGTAGCTGTTATTTATGGAGCATGCACTGATGTGATGTATTTATTAATTTGTTGCCTATTTTTCATATTTAACTTTTTCCTATTTTTCCTTTTTATTGAGGTATGATTTTCACTTAGTGAAATGGATAAGTCTTAAGAATACTGTTCTGTGAGCTTTGACACCTGTCCTTTTTTGGCTGTTTTTGAGACAGGGTCTCACTATGTAGTTCACACTGGCCTTGAGTTCTTGGTGAGCCTCCTGCCTCCGTTGCCCATATGCTGGGATTACAGGGGTGTGCCATCATGCCTGGCGATGTCTGTCTTACTAATAGCCCTAACAAGATGAGAACTGTTTTTATCACTATAGAAACGTCCCCTTCCCAGGCTAGGCATGTAGTATTCTCCTTCCTTCCCAGATGACTATTCTGGAATCTTCTACCATGGCTCAGTTTTGTCTGTTTCAGAATGTCATGTTAGTGGAGTCTGGGGGCATGTGCTCTTTTGCATTTTTTTGAGCCACATCTATGTCACTGCATGAAAGAATTGCTTGTTGTCTTGTGATGCTCACTGGTCTTGGACTGTGTGGATCTTCCACCTTTTTTGTGTTTTCCTAGGGATGGGCATGTAGATTATTTCCAGATTTAGATTTTCATGAGTAAAGCTACTGTGAACTTTTGAGTGAGTGTGTTTTTGATTACATGTTTCATTTCTGTCTTGTAAGTTCCTAGAGGTATGGTGCTGGGTCACAGGACAGAGATCAGATTAACTTCACGCAAACCAGCAGAGAGTTCTCTGTCCTGTTGTGCCTGTGTTAGAGTTCTGGCAGCCCTGGCTCCCTCAGTGTTGATGTTTTCAGCTTAGCTATTTTGAGCCCTTTCAATGGGTATGTAGCAGAATCTCCACAGTTTTAATTTGCATTTTGTTGATGACTGATGATGTCAGATTTTCCCATATGCTTATTGGCTGTTTGTGTATCTTACTTTGTAAAATGCCTATTAAGTCCTTTTTTGGCCCAATTTTCAATGGTATCATTTGCATGTGCAGCAAATATGTTCTTCAAGTCTCTTACTTAAGTACTGATTTTCTACATGATACATTTTAAATTTTATTTAATTAATTTATTTATGTTTTTCTGTATTTAAGATAGGGTCTATAGGGTCTACAGGGTCTCACTACATCAATCAGACTCATAGTGATTCTCCTGTTCTCAGCCTCTCCAGCACTGGGGTTACAAGCGTGTGTCACCATGCCCAGTTTCAGTGGCAGTCTCAGCATACCTGGGGGCTGGGACTGGTGCAGTATTTGGTGTCGGGGAGAATGTTGGTCCTTGCACTTGCCAGGCAGGTGCTTAGGCTGCCGAGCTGCAACCCAAATTTTTAATTTTAACTGTTCTAAAATCTATGATCCATCTCTAATTATGTTTTATGTATGGTTTGAGATATGGACCAAAAAGTCAATATTCTTCTTATATAGTTGTTATAGTGCTATTTGTTGAAAATATTTTCCTCATTGATTTGCTTTGCACTGTTGAGAAAAGCTTGACTATATGAGTATGTAGTTTTTAAATTTATCTATTTTATTTCATTGATCTATTTGTCCTGTATGCTGAGGTCATATTGTGTTGATTTATGGTGGTCATGACTTTAGCCTTGAAAATGAGATATTTAAGGAAGGCTTTAGTTTATCTAGGCATTTTCTTTTACATTTTAGAATAAGCTGATAAATTTCTACAAAAGATCCTCATGAAATTTTGATTGGGATTATATTAAGTTAATAAATCAATCTGATGAAAATTGAAATATTTGTAACATTGAATTTTCTTATGTATATTTATATTTTATCTTTATGTTTCTAAAAACAATTTAAATCTTTACTTTCTCTCAGCCAGCTTTTTAAAAAGTTGTCACTACAGTGCTCTTACACATATTTCTTTAAATTTATCCATAAGTATTTTTGGTTTTAAAATATAAATTGTATTTTAAAAATCATCTTCCAATAATTTGTCGCCAGTATTTAGGTAGACACTACTCTTGGTGCTTCGTCCTTGTATCCTGTTACCCTCCATGTGCCATATATTTTGCTTAGTGTTTTATGGAAATCGTTGTATAATCTTGTAGCTACTTATGATTGAGGCATTATTACAATATTTTATAAAATGTGTCCTAAGTATTCTAACTTCCTTGCTCCATATCATGCAGTTTGAGAAACAGGAGGGCTAAGATTTTAATTTGGGTCTGGCCTAACTCCACAGCCCAGACTCTTTTGACCCTGCTACTGCTTCGATGTTTGTTTATTGACCCGCATGAGATCCTGTGGCTTTCATTGGTCCCAGTGAGACATGTTTGCATCCTTTTCACAGGATATGAACCAGCCAGGGGCAACCTTACACAGACATACCAAGAACAAGGTGGTGAAGAAAAGGGTGTGATTCAATGAAGGAGAATAGAACTTCTTGGCTTCTCAAGAGACTGCTGTTAAGGGAGCTGTGCTTGGCTGCAGGGCAGGGTTCCTTTTCTTGTGCTGCAGACATGCCTTCATTGCCACTAATTCTTCATGTTCGCAGATGCTTCAAAGCCTCTCTCCCTCCTTCTCTCCAACTCTGTGCTGTAGGAAGCCATTTCTGCATGGCCAAGGACCTCACGGAGCAGATTCGCACCTTGACCTCAGAGCGAGAAGGGCTGGAGCCCATTCTGGGCAGGCTGTGGGCACTCAGGTCTAGGACCGCCGGAGAGCTAGCCAGTGTGGTGGAAGACTATAGCCGGCTGGCCCAGGAGCTGCAGCATCAGGAGACTGTGCACAGTGAGTAGTGTCACCTGCGACCTGGGGGAGTTTGTTGGTGGTTTTCATTACATTCTGAGGTGAGGCAGATGTTCTGTGCTGCAGATGAACTCATTGTAAAAGGCATCCTGGAACACACAGCCTTCCTCCTGGGGAACGTCTTTGACAGGAGACCCAGAGAGTATTTTGGAATTACCTGTTAACTATGGTTTTGTATTCACATGTGACATCTTCTGTCTCCCACCCAGTCCTCTACTCAGTGTTTGCTAATGGCCTGGTGTAACTTGGAACTCTCAGTCTGTTGGCATGAGTCCTAGACACTCCCCTAACTTGACACTGTCTTGCTTTTGTCCCTTGCTCACCTTTCCCATCTGTACAATGATGCATCAACTCTTGGAAACTGGGAGGAGCCTTTGGAGAGGACCTTCTGTGCATGCTCTCCTGAGATTCCATGTGCCCTAGAGTGGTACAGACAGTGCTGGGGCTGTTGTGCCCAGGATCTGCATGTCAGAGGGGCTGATACATGATTCATGGGCTCTTCCCGCTCTTATCCAGAGAACTGAGGTCACTTCACCTTGAGGGCTGTACCTGGATGGCTTCAGAACATGCGGGTGCAGTCCAAACTGAGGCTGTGACAACCTATTTCTTAAAAAACGTGAAAAATTTCTGCTGATAAGTTTCTAATACACAGAACGAAATCAGTAGAAGCAAATTCAGATTTAAAATAGATGTTGAAATTTGTTGCCTCACTACTAGGATTAGAAGAATAACGTCTGTGTCCTGGGCAGACTCAGTGATGCAGATCAAAGGATCCTGGTCTACATATGGCGTGGGCGTATGTGTGCATGTGTGTGTGTGTGTGTGTGCATGCGTGTATGTGTGTGTGTCTCTACATCTTTTCCCCCTAGGAACTAGATGGTGCTGGAAGGCAGAAGTCAGAGATAGCATAAGATGATCACTAAACAAATATTTTTATTAGGAAAGTGAAAGGAATATATGTGTAAATATATATTCAGGCTCCCTGAACCTGTTCCACTCATCACTAAAGATCATTCTTTTTGTATTATTATCTAAAATGAATACAAAATAGTAAAAGCAAAAATATTGGAAACAATACAGAATTTCATCCAACAAATCAACAGGAATTCAACAATGGTTGCTGCATTGCATAATGTCGTCTTCACATAAGTTGCTCAGATTACCAGATAGAAGCATGCAAAGCTGGAAAAAAAAATGGAATGAATGGCTATATTAACATAGTTTGCCCATCTGAAAAAGAAATGAGGAAACAGAATACTGGGAGCTAGAGGTTGAAATGGGAATCTTTGAAAATATCTCACAAATTCATGTACATGAATGTTAGTCCCTAAAACCCAAATAACTATAAATTCAGCGAGCAGGAATTTGGTATGTCATTTCAGGAGGAATGAAATTTGTGTTAAAAGCTCCTCAAATTGGATAGAGAACGGTCTCTTCACAGAGTTTGAACTAAAAGGTGTGTGTTCCGTGCTTATTGTGAGTCTCTGGGCTGTGCACCCTCGCTGGCTCAGCCACCGAGAGCTTCTCTGTCTCTTTTCACTTTATAGGTCAAACTTTTTTTTTTTTTTTTTTTTTTTTTTTTTTTTTTTTGCCAACCATGTAGAGACTGAACGTCTGAGCCTAAATAATGTACTGAGGAATGATAACACACTCATTGCAGACACTGCAGCCTGGTGTATTGGGCCATGCAAGGAATGAGCGCTGTATATTTTAAGTGGATTGTTTAAATATACATGAACAATGAAAACGGTAACTTTTTCATGGTGTCGCAATTAGATTTTGACACAAGATGGGGAATAGATTATATCTAAGAATAAAGATGTGAACAGATTTGAGATAGTCCAGTAATATTTTCATTTGAATAGTTGAGTTCTGAAAGCCATTAATGTCTTTTTTTTTTTTTTAAAAAAAAAAAAAAAGGGCTGTGCAGTATTCTTTGAATCTCATCATTGTCACTTCTCTAAGTATTTTCAAAACGATGAATAAAACATAAACACATGGAATGAGAGGTTGTTACCACGGATGGTTCTCTGGTGCAGATGGCTCCCTGCGTTTCCTGGTGGATTTTGCTGTATCAGCTGCTCTTTTCCCTCCGTGTGGATTTACGCATGCTTCAGGCTGAAGCTAATTTTTAACCAGTCCAAGGAGACTTGACTTTGGGTGACCCAAATTAATAATACAGGATTGGTGAGAGTGTAGGAAACAAATAAATAAATAAAAATGATTGCCTGAGCAACTTGTCTAGTGAAGTGTAACGAAACTAGGCCAGAGTCCACATCCAGCAACATTTGGGTTTTGAGAGTTAACTATTCAAAAGGAGCTATGTGTTTAAATTGAAAAGTAGCTCAAGTAAACAGATGTAGTCTGCATGTGCACTGTGCTGTACATGTGTGTTTCAGGACTCTGTGATCTTAGACAAAACATCTCAAAATGAAACGAAGAGTTGAGCATTATCTAAGGCCCTTAAAATGTTGGGATTTCCAGTGATTGCAGAATGCAGCATTTGTGGGCAAAGGTAGCACAGCATGGGGAAGTGACTGTGGCGCTCAGGGACCAGACCTTCTGACCTTGTTCTTCTGGCCTCTTGCTAGGTGGTGTTCAGTCTCAGATGGCTGACCCGGCCACGCATCTGTTCAGGTCCAGCGGGAAGGAGTGAGCACAGGTGTCCCCGTATGAACTTATGCACACTTCCACTACTGCCACATACTTGTGGGCTTAATCTTGGTATATGGTGACAGGTAATTGTGAGGGTAGCTGGAACTCACCTTATCCTGAGCAGTCATGTGTCCTACTAAAGTTTTGGATCTTGATTCTATAGGAAAAGAGGAGATTTGCAGATTTGGGGACCAGTTAACACTGTCTTATAGAGAGCTCTGTGAAACTGTTCCACTCATCACTAGAGATCATCACTGTGTCTTGCCTTCTTGACTGTCCCTGGGGACAGAGTGCTGTTCTTATGTGTCATTGTATCACTTTAGGGTTTAGTATGGTACATCCTAAAACAGTCAGTGCTATAGATATGTGTTTCCTGGGGCCAGATGATTAACAAAAAATATGAGTCTTTTCTTCTTTATCTGGATTGCTGTTCTAGACCTTGGGTTTTCTGCTTCTTTTAAAAAAATTTTTATTCATTTTAATGAGAAAAAAAGATAAAATTGTTTTTTTTTTTCTTTCTGTTTCTTTATTGCTTTCCAGTGTAGTGAGAGTGGTGATGAGTCTGTTTGCTGAGTTGTCTGAGTTGGATATTTGGGTTGGAGTATCAGCAGACAGAATAATATCATAGAGAAGGAATTGAACATGCAGAAGTCTAAGGGGGAAAGCAGATAGCGGCCCTGAATCTATAGGCCTTGGCCCCCTTGACATGGCCCTTGCGCGGAGGTAGAGGGAAGCGTGCCTGCACTCCCGCTAGTAGAGCCGAGGACTTGGGGAAAACACGCTGAATCCTGAGCCCTGGGAATTGAACCCGGGCCTTCACATGGCGTTGCATCCTCAGCCCTTTGTGATTTTATTTTTATTTATTTTTTCTCTTTTGAGACAGGATCTCACTAAGTCATTAAGCTGCCCAGGCTGGGGTTGAATGTGTAATCCTCCTGTCTCAGCTTCCGACAGTGCTGGCATTACAGGCAAAGCAGTTTTAAGTGTAGCGAAACCAGAATCAAAAGCTAAATGTATCTTCCACCCCCTGAATACTAATGAAAATTAGCTATGAACTTTTTGTGAGTGTGGATTTCAATTTTTGAAAAGAAAGTAGGGTAATAAGATCAGTAGCATTTTTAGTGTGGGATAACTGCTTTCCAGAAAAGAGCCAACCTTGAACTTTAGATGACTGTTTTCCATCTTCTGTGTATAAATTGGTAATCTGTTGTACTTTATTAATATTGTTGATTTTGCACTGTAACTCCAATGTAAAGACAGCCAAAGTCAAGAAGAGAGATTTAATCACAGGATAATCAGGGCTAGAATTTTAAGTAGGACATCATTAGCATGATAATGACTTTCCCCCTGTCCCCCAGCTGCCCAAGTGGAGCAGCCACTGCAGATGAAGCTCACATCCTCAGCCCGGAGCCATCCAGGTTCCCAATAGGGAACCATCAGCTGCTTAACAGGATTCTCACTGAGAAGAGCAATGTCAGTTTCCCATCTTGGGGAATGTTGATAGAGATTGTGTCCAGCCCACTCCACTGGCCTCTTAGTGGCCAGGGAAGATGGAAAACAGATAAGGGTCACTTAGGGGGACCCGGGAGGGGAGGCAGCTTTGTGTGGATGGGAAAGCTGCTTGGGATTAGCAAGGCCTACAGCAAGGCCTTAGTGGCTTTTGCTTGGGATTAGCAAGGCCTACAGCCACATGGATATGATCCTACTGTTCTTGTAGACTGCTGCATATGTTTTGAGCTCAAAATAGTTCATAAAAAGGGGTATGGGGAGCTGGGGAGATGACTCGGTGACCTAAGCTCCTGCCTGGCAAATGCAAGGACCCAGGTTTGATCCCTGGTACCACATGCTGAGCCTGCCCGGAACCCAGGCATGCTGTGCTAGCCCCAAACTGGGTGTGGTGGTGCGCACCTGTAATCCCATCGCTGGGGAGGCTAAGATAGGAGGATCACTATGAGTCTGAGCTGCATAGTGAGACCCTGTGCCAAATAAATACATAAATAAAAGATTAAAAAAGAAAAAAAGAGGTATGATGCTCAGAGGGGAGGAGAAGCTCTGAAATCCTTCTTGCATAAGCCACTCACACATGGGATAAGCAGCCTTCGGTTTAGAGACCCAGAAAATTACAGTTGTGCATGTATAGACGGTGGCCTTCCCTACATTTGATAAACGTAGAAGAAACTTTCCAATACATTACAACAAAAGAACTGAATGTGCTTTTTTGTCTCTCTTTTTTTCTTGATAAGGGTAAGAAGGAACAGTGAACTGGAAAGTTCATCAAAGGTCAAAACGGAAAATTAACGATAAAAGTAAAAATTTAAAAATGGAGACAGCCGGCAGTGCCAAACTTGACAAGTCCCCGTTGTTTCGATTGGGAATGTAATGGGACAGTGAGCTTCCTGGAAGCCGGGGCAACAGCAACGGTCGAGTATGCTCAAAAGATGACCCCAGAGTTAGGGAATCTTCAGGGAGCTCGAAGTGGGCTTGGGTTCTCACAGGTGGGGTTCTCGAGAACAGCATGCAAGGCTCAGGAGTCCACTCGGAGCCCACTCAGAGCCCACTCAGAGCACTCTCATCTATGTCTAGAAACTGAGGCGGCGGGCTTCAAAGCAGCTCGGGGCATACAGCGTAGGTGCGTGGGCAGTGTGCTGGCTTTTAAGCAGATTTAAAAATAATATTTCTTTATATTTAGCACAGGATCTATAGGGTCTCACTACACAGATGGGACATGTGATCCTCCTGTTTTCAGCCTCCCAAGCACTGGATTTCAGGCATGTGCCACCACGCCCAGTCTCAATCTCCCTCTCAGCTTGCCCCGGGGTGCGGGGCTGGCATAGCATGGCGAGGATTGAACCCCAGCCACTGCCCTCTACTTAAGCAGGTGCTTTAGTCCACTGAGCTATCTGGCCGGCCCCTTTTTAAATTATAAAGAGAATAAAAAAGCAGACTGATACAGAATTTCAGAATAAGATGATAGGAAATTAATAATTGTTATTATATTGCATACTATTATCTTCAAAATAGTTGGCAGATTACTAGGATAAGCATGTAAGGCCGATCAAAGAATATTAGCACTAACTTCCTTTCAATGAACTAATAGAAATTAGTAATACAATTATCTTAACTATCGTGTGTGTGTGTGTGTGTGTGTTATTTTTTTCCTCCCTTCTTTTTTCTTTTCCTCCATCCCAATTGTTCTTTTCTTTGAACAGTTTCTTTCCCCTTCATAATATCTATTGTACCTTTTGGATCTAATTAACTCTTTCAGCTTCTTGTACTAGGGAGATAGGACAATGTTTATACATAGGAGTCTGATTTGTCTCACTTCTGAGTTAGCTCTCTGGCTGCATCCGTTTATATATAAAAACCTCAAGTTTATCTTTCTTTATAGCTGAGTAATACTCCATTGTATAAAAATGCCACATCTTTTTATCCATTCCTCAGTTGATGGGCATGTGGGTTGGTTCCAAGATCCAGCTATGACCAATTGTGCTGTTAAGCAGATTTAACTAGGGGTCACCCTAGGGTTCTCCACATTTTAGGATGAGTTGGGTTAAAATCTATGCTGTGGAGGTAAATCAGTGAGGCTTGGACTGAGGAGAGTTAGGAGATTTAGAGTTTAACAGTGCACCTGACAGACTTTTTTCCGGAGTTTCTGTTAGTCTTCAGGACAGGTAGGTTGATCCCCATAGGCAAGGTGTTATGACAGTACTCCTAGGTAATTAAAGCCATCAGCTCTGTGTGGTAAGCTGAGGAGGTTACTTAGGAAATGTTTTTAATCTGCCTTTCTAAGTTTGCCTAATTAAAAAAACAAACAAACAAAAAACCAAAAAAACAAAACAAAACAAAAAAACATGTTGAATGGAATCCTTTGGAAGAAAGCTTCTTGAACAATTCAAAATCTTGAGGCTGAGGAGATAGCTCAGTGGTCTAAGTTCCTGCCTGGCAAGCACAAGGAGCCAGGTTTGATCCCCAGTACCGCATGCTGTGCAGGCCCTGGAACCCATGCTAGCCCCTGAAACTGTGCACACCTGTAATCCCAGCAGTGGGGAGGCTGAGACAGGAGGATCACTATCAATTCAAGCTATATAGGGAGACCCTGTAACAAATAAATAAATAAAAGATGAAAAAAAAAAACCAAAACAAAATCTTTTCTTTGGGCCAAGTATTCATATTTTTTATCATTTACCTTTGATTCACCTTATTAATTAATCTATTACTTTCTCCCAAGTGTATATTTGCACTTTTAATTTCTCTTCATTTTTTTCTCTTTCCAAGGGGATCCTTGTATCACCAGAAGCATTATTTTTCTTTAGCCAGTTTTGCTGTGAATTTTTAAACTTCGAAAATTTGCAATTACATTCCTTCCTCATTGATTAAATAGCCATGATACTCTCTTTGGGAGGTGCCACCATGCGGTGCCCGAAGCCTGGATTGGCACGTGGGGTCCTACGCTTCACCGGCTCTGCCCTGCCTGGCCACCAGCAGGGCACTGTCATCAACTGCGCCACAGTGGGGTGTTCATCAAGTGTGTGATCTTCCCGAGGTACTGAGTTGTCTAAGACTTCGGTGCTTCATAGTGAACAGTAAAGCCAGATTTTGAAGTTTTATTTCCACCCATCCATCCCTCTACCCAGCCCTCCGTCCCTCTCTCTCCCCCCATCCCTGCCCTCATTTCAACAAGCATGCTCGGAGCCCTTGCATGATGCCCGCCATCGTGCGAGCCCCTCATGGTCTGCTGCTGCATGACGTGGTCCCTGAGACTGCTGACGTCATCATTTATGTTAGTCCCTTGTGGAATTCCGTGATTCTAGTGTTCATTTTTTTCTTACTTTCAGATACTTCCAATCTCCTTCTCTAATTTTTAATCCATGTGAACTTTTAAGAGATGCTCAATGAGTTAATCCCCTTAAAGAGTTTTTAGGAGAGGTTTATTTTTTGTTTTTGGTGCCGAGGACCAAACCCAGAGCTTCCAGCTTGCTAGGCAAGTGCTCTACCACTGAACCAAATCCCCAGCCCCTCCTGAAGGAGTTTTTGTCTATACGGGTTTTAGAAGTCCTCACTGTTGCTGCATCTGTCTCCACCTGCTTTCTGCACTCCAGCACCACTTCCGTCCTGCATGCTGAGCTGGAAGCACAGTGGTGATTTTAATTGTATTTCATAAGTTGCCACAGGCAGCTTTGTGACATGCTGATTTGTTTGGAGCAGGAAGTTGACTCCGTAATGGAGCTGGTACATGCAGCTCATCTGCCAGATCTTCTGCTTGGTAGATGGTTTTTGGCAACTGACACCTCTCTGAGTTTGTGTTTCCAATGGATTGGGCTTGGGTACCACTCACTGGGGTGCACTTGCAAACACGCATGCATGTTGGAACCTGGAGAGGAAGCTAAGAGTGGTGCCAGAGGATTCTCTAAGAAGACCCTCTGGCTGGGGCTGGGCGAAGGGCTTCTGCTGTGCATGTTACAGAATCCACATGCCTGGTCTCTGCGCACTCAGCTCTGCTTTCCCTTTCCCGTGTCCAAGTGCCAGAGGTAGCTGTGTGTGCTGGGGGAGTTGGCACTACCTTCAGGGAAGTGGCAACTCATGATTTAATACTAGTATGATTTGAAAGTATATCATTGTTGTGCTTATGAACACCTACTTGAGGTAGTACCTGATTGTATGGTTCATCTCATCTCTCACAGATGCTTAGAAGTTTAAAAAATGTATTCCTGAGTTGGGGGGTATGATCAGTCCTAGAGTGCTGGCCTAGCGCTTGTGAGACTCTGGGTTTGGTCCTGTGGTGGTTAGCTTTCTGCTTATATGGAAGAATACATGACACACTCAGCTTAGAGGAGGAAGGGCTTATTCCGGCCCATGGTTTCCAGTCAGGGTTGGCTGGCTCTGTAGCTGCAGTCCTGTGTCAAGGCAGAAACATGCAGTGGGAAGGTGTGGCTGAGGAAAGTGGCTCATCTCAGGGCATCTGGGAAACAGAGAGGCAGAGCCGGAGAGGAAGTGGTGGGGGACAAGATGTACCCTCCATGGGCAAACATCTAGTGGCCCACCTCATGCCACCAGGTCTGCCTCCTAATAAGCCCACTCCCTGTGCCCTCATCGCTGGATTAATCCACCTGATGAGGTAGAACCCTCACAATCTGCTCAATTCCTTCACCTGGCAACCAGGCCCTCAGTACAGTGAGGTTCTGAGAGACATTTTGAATCTTAACTGTAATAGGTTTCCAGCACCTTAAAAGAAATAATGGAAGAGAAGAAAGAATAATTTGGAAACTTATTCTCCCACTACTTCTCTTGCCGAATCCATTCAGCCTACATTTGTTGGGCCCCTGCTGTGTGCCCAGCCAAGCTGTGGCTATTCTAGACTCACTGTGTTCTTACTGTTAGGGAGAGAAGCAAATGCCTGTATGTTATCATTCTCTTTGCAGTGACAAATGTTTGTCACCTCTGTCTTTTATTACTTGAGAACAAGGCATTGAGCTGTCATTTCATCCCTGGCATGCCAAGATGAGCTCTAGCACCTTCTCACCCCAGGTGGACAAGCTAAGGGCAGAAAGGGCCAGTTGCAGGCACGGGTCCGGGCTGGGTCTGAATCATCTTCAGCTGCACTTGCACCACTGACCTTACGTTCTTTGTGACTTGACGCCTAAAGCGAGTCTTGCCATCCACCAACTGCACCTTGTGTCTGGGTGCTGTGTGCTCACACTCACGGTTATCACAAAAGGCTGCTCTTGTCTGTTGATGATGCCAAGGCTCTGAAGCAAGGAGGTAATGTTTGTTGTTTTGATATTTTCAGCTACTGTCCCTGTACTTCATGCCTATGGTGGTGATCTGCTTCTGTGATTTTCAAATGCCAGATGAATCACGTAACTTGAAGGGAGGTTATTTAGATTATATTTCTGTGTTAATTACTTATTTTATATTAAAATTTCAATCCTTTCTTTTTGAAGTCATAAGAGGAACCTGGAAACTATGATACTCAGAAAGAAACTGAACTATAAAAGCTTGATGGAGCACTTATTTGTTAGCTTTAAACTACTTTTTATATATTTTCAAAGAACTGTTGATACTTCTAGTTCTTGTTCTAAAATGTGTAAATGACAGTGTTTCTCTTTGTGTCCCTAAAAAGTGGTTATGTTACTTAGTTTCTAACACAGAACTAGAAGCTCTGTTTTCCTGTGAGAATTTACTCATTTGTTATCTTACTAATTACAAGGAATTCAGTTGATGAAATGTGACAGCAGTCTTTCTAGGCTGCCTTTGTGCACCTTTTTCGAACTTTAATTAAATAAGGTAACATTTAAAATATTCTATAAGGGCCGGCCAAATAGCTCAGCAGATTAACTGAGACAGCAATCGAGACTGGGCATGTTGTCACACGCCTGTAATCCCAGCTCTTGGGAGGCTGTAAACAGGCAGATCACTATCAATTCAATCTAGTAGTGAACACCCTAGTAGACCCTTCCCTAAAATAAAACATTCTATAATTTAGGACTTTTAGGAATGAAGGTTGAGTTCTTAAAAATTGAATATAACTTTGTGAGATTTTTCAGCGACTAACTAAATATTGTACTTTCTGTCATAGTTTTTCAGTGATTGATTTTGTAAAAAACAAACAACCAAACAAGCGAAAGCCTTGTTTTCCTCTTTGGCGTATCCCCGAGCGATGACTTCCTACGCACATCCTGTTACTTTAGCTCAGTACTTCCTATTTGTTGAGGCCACAGCCAAGAAGTACAGTATTTACTGGAGAGATAGTTGTTTGCCGCTAGTTTGATTTTGCAGGCTTTCTTGCTCCTGTGTAGGAGAGCGGGGATGCTCACAGCGGCTCTTGCCCCGTGGCCGGTGGAGCCTGTGGGTGCTGCCCTTGCCCGTCCTACTTCTGTACTGATGTGTGGGGCTTGAACGTGGCCGTTCTGTCCAATCACTTTCCTCTTGGATGCCTGTGTAACTGAGGAGGGCAGGCTCGTGATCAGAGTGTGCGACCCTGCAATTTACTATTTCTGGCTAGAGCAGAAACCATCACGCACTGCTTAAGGATCCCTTGATGCGACATCCCCAAAAATGTGTGAGCGAGCCGTGCTCATAATTCACATGCCTCCCTGTTTCTAAAATATAATTTCATTTTTTTGACATATTTTTCAGAAACTTTATAAACTGATTATATGTTCTGGTTTTGGATTGAACTACAAGCAAGTTTTATCTGACAAAGTGCTGTTAAAGTTTGCCTGTCTTGGAACATCCTTCTGTTTCCTGTGATGGCTTTACATTGCATGCACCTCTGCACATTATGTTATGCATTCTTTCTTCCCCTAGAAAGAACACAACGCAGTGATGTTCTGATGGTGGGATGGGCGCTCTCAGTGAAAGGAGCTTTGTCTTACTCTGGCAAGGTGGCTGAAACCTCAAGCCTTTTAACTTCCATCCTAGCCCAGCAACTGTCTTTGATCCATGTGTACCTATTATGTTTGGAGAGATGGACAAATTAGAATGTGGCAAACGTCTGCATACTCTTCACTCCATCCCATTTTTTTCCCGTAAAACTGAACAATAGTGGCTGGATATCAAATCCATTTCTGCCTTTAGAAGGTCACTAGACACTGAGATTGCCCTGTGACCTGGAGTCCTGTAACTGTGCCACCCTTTGCAGGTGAAGTCATTTCCCCCAATAGGTGATACAGGAAACCCCCAAAGTTGGAAGTGTCTCAGTTACTCTTTTCTTGTTGATGGGACAAATACCTGATACTCAAATGAAGGAAGGAAAAGTTTATTTAGCTCACAGTTACTGGAGGCTTTAATTCATACTCAGCTGGCTCCAGGGAAGAGTGGCACATGGCAGAGGGCAGCCGTTCATGGTGATGGAAGGCAGCAAAACAGCAAAATAGCTGGAGCAAAAGGGATGAGTAACAGCAACAATGGACACAGAGAACAAGTCTGTCTCCTTGTGTTGCAGTCAGGCTCTCTGCCCCAGGCTGAGGGTAGCACTCACACCCTGTTATGGTTTGTGTCTAGGTGTTCCCCCAAAGCCTCATGCAGTCTTGGGGCAGCCTCTGGAGTTTGTGATTGATTATTGTGGGTGTGGATGCTGCACCTGCCCTGGGGCAGGTGATTTGCATTACAATGTAAGATGTGAAGAGAAGCTAGCTGCCTGAGTTACTGTTACCCCTCCCTTGAGCTCTTGTTCTTTGCTGCCACCATAAAAGGATGCTTTCTGCCTTGCGCTTCTCTGCCTTGGAGCCAGCTGAGTGTGGACTGAAACCTCCAGTGACTGTGAGCTAAATAAATCTTTCTTTTCTTCAATTTGAGTGTCGGGTATTTGTCCTAGCAACGAGAAAAGAGTAGCTAAGACACACCCATCATCCCAGCAGCACTCACACCCATAATCCCAGGAGATCATGAGTTCATCACAAACCCATGACTGCATGAGGCTTTGTACAGACAACTAGACAGAAATCATAACAGGAAGCTTATGAAATTTCTGAAGTTATTCTAGGATACATCTTAATTTATTATAAAAAGTCATAAACATAAAATAATTTTTTAAAACTGAATGAAAATATCTCTCATACAAGTGCTCTAGCAGTGCTCCTCATTGAATGTTGAGCCTACTCTTTTTGCAGACCATTTACGACCCTATCCTCACAATGTCATTGATCCTACACAATTTTATATCATCTCTCTGTGACAGCACATTGTGTCATCTTTACAATTTGGTTTGGAAGGAAATTTATTATCCCCACCCCACAGATCGGGAAGCAGAAGCTTAGGGAACTCAGAGCATTGCCCGCACCTTGTAGGTGGGCGTGAAGCCCGGGGATGAGTCTCACCCACCTGCCTCACAGTGAATTCTGCTTTGCATTCTGCTATTCCTCTTGCTTCAACACGGTGCTCTGGTTTGTTATTCATTATCTTTGTAACACTTCAAAAGTCAAGATACCACAGTTTGCTTAAATATCTGCTCTTTTGGGGTGCTTAATTATAATTTTGTAACTTTTTCTCAAGATAAAATGTCAGGATTACCTAGCCTTTCAAGGTCAGTGAGGACTCAGGACATAGGAGAACCTGTATTGTAATATCCTGTAACTCAGTTGTGTCCCAGATTTTCTGATCAAGGAGATTATGGAGCCACAGAGGAAAGTGATCGATGATGTAGAGTGTACTTAAGTAGAGTCACATGGAGAGAAAACATTATCTCAGGCTTTCTCAGAGAGCAAATTGGTCAAGCAATGACCATGACTCATCCACATGGCTGACACTAACAAAGGATCTACAAACTGTGGTACAGGGTTTCAGGATAAATCCTGAAGGGATTTGACTGAACTTGTCAGATACAAAAGTTACAATTCTTGTTATATAGGTCTTGCTTTATCTTAGTCTTAACCATCCAGCAGAAAAGTATAAAAATGAAGTATAAAATGTAAAGCCATATGGCTTTAAATATGCTGAGCTGTAAAAGGGTCAACTCAACAACTTCTGACATTGCCAGTCCTACAGAAAACCCACTACTATTATGGACTACTGGACTATATTGGAATATTTTGCTGAATTCACATACCTACAATATTTAAATGACAATAGAATACCCTTCTCTGACAAAACTAAACAAAAAAAGGGAATACAAAGAAGGACCATTTTGTATATGTATATTCAAAAGTTAGGATAGATATACAACTCCTTTCTCTTGACTCAATGAATAGAAACATTTGTTCTAATAGTGTTTGTGGACAGGATATCATGTCTGCATCTTATACTATGAATAACTACTAAGAAGACAACAATGTGCACTGTATTAATTATTGAAACTGTCCTACTAATTAGTTTTGAAACTGTCTCATTGCTATTTCATTCTCAATAAAATTGTTAAAAAAATTAAAATGTCAGGATTGGAATTAGTGGGCCAAAGCATAGTTAGTTTTGTAGTATGACTGCATGCACATTACAGATTGACTTTTATCTATTTATTAATTAATTAATGCATTTGTTTGTTTGGTACAGGGTCTCGCTATGCAGCTCAGACTTGTAGCGATCCTCCTGTCTCAGCCTCCCAACACTGGGATTACAGGAGTGTGCCACTACAACCAGTTTCAGTGGCTGGCTTGGCGTGGGTCTCTCATGACATGTGGTACTGGGGATTGAACCAGAGTCTTTACACTTGACAGGCCAGTGTTTAGACTGCTGTACTATCTCCCTGGCCCAGATTGACTTTCAAAAAGAATATGTCCGTTTAATTGTTACTATCATTGCATCCTTTTGAGTACTGGGTATTATTTCTTGAAAAATTATTTAAATAATAATGATACTGTCTGGTGCTTGGTTTATGCCTTATTTGGGTGTTCATTTAGCTAATAGGTTTAACTTGCTTCTCATCTAGTCTTTATGATTTTTTTATTATGTTATTAATGTATTTTGTCCATTGTTTATAGCATTTTGGGGAATGGGATGGGGTTTGATGGTCTCCTCATCTTTATAATTTTTTTCTATTTGTATGTGTGTATATGTCATATTTACCTTGTTTCATTATTAATAATGAACTAAGATCAGAAATTCTTACAAACAATGGTAGCAGGTTAAAGTAACAGATTAGAATGAATTCTGAAACTTCCTGGTGTGCAGGGTTTGAGTGATTTAGCAAATCATGGGGACAGGTCCCCTGAGCCATGGGGTCCTGTTTCCTCTTCAAGCATTGATGTCCTTTGGGCCTTTCAAAGGCAGATGCGATACACAGGGAACTACTGGAAATGGAGCCTTCATAAGCCAACTTCATTGTAGTCAACAAGCCTGAAGAAGGTATGAGTCTTCATTTTTTTCACCATTGAGACACAAGCTGAGAAGAGTGTGTGCTCAGAAAAGTGCGCTTTCCTTGCTTTCTTTTTCATCTCATGGTGGCACCTCGCTGTCTTTGGCTGTCTCCCATTAATCATCACCATTTCATTAAGTAGATCCCTTAGGAAAGTCTCTTGCACAGAGGAATTGTTTTCTTCTCAAAGCAGGGTTTTGCTTCATGGACCAATAGGGAGAGTCCGTCGACAGTGTGTGACTTGGAGGCTGGGCTCAGGGAGGGGGTTTAAAGAAATGGCATATAAAGGTCATCCCTGTCCTGGAAATATGCCAGATGGGCTGACCTTTGGAGCTGTCGCTAGCATCTCCAGGGCATGACTGTGGGGTTGCAACCCTTCCCTGCCCTTCTCCTGGCAGACAGCACATCAGCAGGTGCTAAGTGGAGACCTCTCCTGTTCTTGGTGCGTAGTCACAGTCACAGGACACCACCACAGTGTGGCTCTAGCACCCCTGCCTTCCTGCACTTGTAGGGAATCAGGCTTGCCCTTCACACCCGCCATGCCTTTCCTTGGTTGTCCTGTGTTTGCAATGGCTCCCACATTCTTCTTTTCACCTTTGTACTATCACGCATCCCCAGCCGCCAGTGCCTCCTTCCTGCATCCTGCCCAGCTCATCCTGATGCTCCCATACCCTAAACTTCTCTGGTCTCCAAATGTTCTGCCCACATAGGTTACGCCCTGTATCCTATCTCCTCTAAATGCTTTCCTTGGGCACATCCAGGGTCCTCCCTGGACTGTGTTTATGGTCCAAGCCTTTGTGCTCCTGCCCTGCCTGGTGCTGGCCTGATGCTGGGAAGTGATCATTAGTCTCCACCCCCACCCCTTAATGTTCTGAGATTATTCATTCCATTTTGCCATATTTAATGGAATATTTAATGACATTCACAAAGAGGCCTAAAGACTATAAATAACGCTCTGTTTGGTATTGAAAGAGTTTTATACAATATAAAATTTAGAGCACATTTTTTTCCTCCGGAGCCCTGACATTAATATTCATCATGAGCCCTAAAGTAGAAGCTATTATATTTTAGCATAATGAAGTTTACCATATGCTTCAAAGTCACTTCCAATTGTGCTTCTCATCATGACAATTAGAAAGGTCATCTTGTCTTGCAGGCCCCATTAGATATATAACCCATCTTGTGGCTGTCACTGGGAAATCTATCAGGGAACTTGGTACAAATACAAGGGGGACATGATATTTTCTGTGACAAAATGTAACGGTTTGCATCTCATCATCAAACCTGAATGTGGCTGCTGTTTGGTCTTAGATAGTGTATGAGCACAGAAACTTCTAGAACAAATGTCTCCTCTCACCTCATGGACTACATTTCATGATACCACGAGGTCCCTAAAACATCCGCTAGAGAACTTTGACATTAGGACATCAGAGTATTTGCATTCTATTTTTTTCTGCTTCACTTGAAAAATTGATCATCTAAAACAAAGTATGGAAGCAGTATTGTCTTTTAATTGTCCCCACATAAACATTGATGAAATAATTGAGAGTGGATTAAGAGGGGGATATGTGTTAGTATAATAGTCTTATAATAGTATAATAGGAGTATAGAGGGCTAAATCTCTATTAGAGCCAACCGGCCAATTCTTGGGCATCTAGAATGTGACAGGAAGTGAAGGTAGGGGTCATGGGAGCTGATCTGGAGAAAAATGGCCATAGGCTGGTCAAGTAATGGCAAACTGGATTGCTACAGTTGAAATACTAATGTATTTCTAGGTCTGACTATCCCTTCATTTTCTCCTTTTGTTCTCAAGCTGTTCTGAAGGTGAAAGAGACTCCTCTTTTGCATCCAAATCTAGGATTTGCACTTTTGTCTGCAGAGCAGAAAGAGAGGAGGACTTGGATTTGTTAGCGCATGCACATTCTCGGCAGTGTTCGGATTCCTCATTTTGGGGAATCCTGAAGATCTTGCTGGCTCGTGCAGCACGTGGTTGCTGACATCTCATATTACTCAGACACCTTAATTTTCCATCTCTCATTCAGACATTGATTCCTTGGATGAAGACCTGCCTGGAGAGCCGCCTTCCCTGGCATGCCTCCCGTCAGCGTGTGTCACACGGCTTGCTCACGCACTGCCTGGGGTGGCTTAGGATCAGTTTGCTAGAGGTAAGGGGCTGGCTCATATTCCAAATGCAGCTGCTTTCCAAGCTGATGAGTGATTTCTTAGTATTTCGTACTAGACATGCCCTTCCTTCTTTGAGAATAATGGTGAGGAGTAAAATTTGAATATCTTTGCTGAACATAAACGCAGAAAAAGAACACAACACATGTATCCTTTGGCAGGATACCCTTTTGGTCATGAGGAGGAGGAGGAATTCTTCCTCCTCATCTTTGCCCTGGCTCTGAGGCTGGCAGTTGGTATGCAACCTGTGTCATTTTGTATTACGTCCCAGGCCTGCTTGCCTCAGGGGACAGATATCTGAGTCTGTTTCAGTGTGTGTAGGTTTGTGTGGGGCCTTTTCTTTGCTTCTAAGAAAATTTGCAGTCAGTTAATTTTGCTTACTGTGTAACACTGTGCTAGGGATGCGTTTCATGGGATTGTAGGCTCCTGTTCAAGCCTCCTGCACAGGACTGCACTGCCACCTGCCTGTCCCCCCAAGAAGCCTCGCTGATGGCTCAGCACTGAGTAGCAGGAGCCGGTCTGGAGAGGCTGCCTGCTGCTGCCCGTGTGTTCCTGATGCTGGACATCAGGAAGAGAAAGCCTCCCAAAGAGGAGCCTGTAGGAACCCTTGAGAGACTGAGGACAGGGAGCCCCCAAGTGGACACTGACAGCTGAGGGGGCTTGTTGGGGAGGGGAGCTGTTCTGGGTCCAGGCTGAAGTGATCATTCCAAAAATTGATTTGGACCTCAAAATGCACAGAACTTAGGATGATACAAGTGGATTTTACTGTGTATAAATGAAATAAAATTTTTGAAAAGTGATACAATTCAAAGCTTTCCTATCATCGGCATTGCCTGCAATTATGTATTTTTACACAGAAATTTAGAAATCTAACCATATATAGCACTGTAGCAGGACAGTCCTATGACATTTTTTTTTGTCTCTTGTTTTCATTTATTACCCCCTTTTTTTAAAAAAGAAAAAAGCAAACATTTACTTGAGAGACAGTATAGCAGTAATTGATATGACATTAGAAGCAGTATGCACTTAGAAGCCCAGAATGACAGGCATTCCAAGCATGGCCCTAGTATCACACATTGCTATCTTCAGTGCAGTTCAGTGCAGTTCACAGGTATCAGCATATATAGTTAGTCAGGGTGAGAATCCTACCAATTAACTGCTAGTTTCAAAAACCTGCTGAAGATTCTCAGGATCATTGCCTTACCTGTCTTGTGCATATAAATGTATGGTTTTGCCCCTGTCGTGTTTCCTAGCTTTTCTCCTTGCCCTCTCTTCATTGTTTGCCCTCATTTTTCCTTCCTGTGAGGTTCATGTTATTACTGTCTCTCTTACTACATTAGTACCTATACTGTTCATGGATGCCTGGGCCAGGGCTCCATGAGATTGAGCTGGTTGACTTCCTGAAGGCAGTGCCTGATGTGGGTTCTCATCATCCGTAGGTCCCGGCTGTCCACTGGTCTTCCCTGTGGAGTTACAGTGGGCAATAACCCCGTCCTTAGCCTCTGCCAAGGCTCTGCCCCAGTTAGGGAGCTGGCCGGCCTGTTCGTTGCCCTGTGCTTCTGGCCAGTGCAGACTGTATAGGTGGTAAGCATTTCAGGTGTTTACCCTGAGAGTAAGTTACCTGTGGTGCATCCTCCCCCTTGCTTCTTGGCACACCCTGCTGAAGAACTGAAATCTGGCTTCAATTTAAGGGAATGTAGGCTCCCTGGAAGGCTATGTGGTGACCCTGGTTAGGGTCTGTCTGTTTTTGTTCAAGTCATAAGTTTTATTTAGTTCTCTTCAAAATGCTACAGTTGTAACCCAGGGCGACTGTGTGGCTCAGGGCAGCATTAATCTCCTATGGTTACCCCAGGCCAGAGGGTGGGAGATGCTTCCCAGAGAAAGAAAAATGTGTGCAATATCAAATAAAAGGAGACAGCAAACACGATGGGGGAGCTTAACTCTTGTATTCTTCTTAGTTATTTGTTGAAGGATCAGCCCCAACCTCTGTGCCACCACTCGAAGGCCATTAGTCCTGTGCCCACTGTCTTGCTTATCATACAGATGGGACCTCAGGGCTGATGTGGGTGGAGCTGGTACTGCACAATGCATATTGAATCTGAGCCTTGAGTAGAACTTGGACGCATGGCATTGCAAAGGATTCTTTAGCGAGTGGTCCTATCATCAGAAGCATCTATTTGCTAACCCCTGTGGGTGCTATAGGGACAATCTGAATCATTCCTTATGAGATCCTGCGATGTGAATGTTCTCCTGCCCATGGGGAAGCTGGCGTGTTGAGAGCTGAGGGACAGGCATGTGCCCGTCAAACACTGGCTGTGCCACTTAAGAAGGACACAAACTTGGGAGGTGGTTGGATTTCTATGACCCTAGGGGCCTGCTACACCTGTCCCTGTAACCAGTGGAGGGTGTGTTTTGAGCCTAAGAACTTATAAAGCTTGGAAGTGGGGCTTGTTTTAGGGAAAGATGTACAGAATTATGAGATTGGGTACAGGGCTCTCAGAATGCCCTGCCCTCTCCTGCTTGTCACAAAAAGGGCAGGGTGGAGGTGAGGGTGGGGCTAGGGCTGGCTTGAGGTTGTTTCCTAAGGAAAATGAGTGTGCAGAGAGGCCAGTGGGACCAGAAGAGATGAGAGATGGGTGAGACGGGGAGGAGGAGATGGGAACGTGAAGCAGGAGCAGAAAGGCATGCCACAGTTGGCTGTGAAGAGAAAGGGAAAGGGAATGTGGGGGGGGGACCACGTGAGGACCCGGCCCCTCCCCTCCTTGCCACTCCTCTCCCTTCCCTTCTCCTTCTCTCCTTTATCTCCTCTCCCCTTTCCCTCCCTTTCTCCTCCCTCCCTTCCTGTGGAAACTGGAAACTTTGAACACTGGTGAGAAGGAGGGTGGCGTGTGGTGTTGCAAAGAAGCAGAGCTGGAGTGAGCAGAGTTCTGGTGCCGCTCTGGCCTAATCACTGCACAGACGCAGGAGGGCGTGGATGGCTAGAGAAGCCAGCAGGGTGGCAGTGTGAGGGGAGGGATCTGCTTTATACCAGGACTTGGCATACAGGAAACACAGAATGACCCATGTCCTCTGGGTCTATTTGGCAGTGGCTTCTGGGCATCATCTGTCATTTCTTCCTGCAATGCTTGGCTGCTGGCTTTAGGGAAAACGACCATGTCAGTGTGCATGCCAGGCACAGAGGAATGAGGGGTAGTTGCAGGGAGATAGACCAAGCGGCGGGCATGGGGCTGCATCTGTGCTGATGAGGACAGGACAGTGAGGGTCTGCAGAGCATGGTGTCAAATGGCCGTGAGCATATGTGGAGCTAAGTGAAGTGAGGGACAGGCAGTGGTGGGAAGCTACTGGGAGAGACAAAGTGCAGGTCATGGGAGGCGAGACTTAGGAAGTGGGAAGTCAGGCCCATTTGTCTGTCCTTGAGAGGAAAAGGGCTCATGGGCAGAAACAGCACAAGGAACAAAGCCTTTGAGATAGGACAGTATGCAGAGGAAAGCAAGGAGGGGCATTTGTGGAGTTGAGCACCCCAGGCCTCAAAGGAGCATGAGAGGAAAGGCCAGGGGGGCGGCGCCATCAGGGGCCAGAGGCCATAGCCACTCTGGTGGGTGTGGGTATCTGGGAAGCTACAGGGGGCATGAGACCGTGGATGGATGCCATGGCTGTGCTGGGCAGAGGAGAAGGATGCTCTCGGGGTTGCTAAGGATGCAGAGCCCAGTCCTAGAGAAGGAGGCTCCAAGCAGGAAGAGGAACCTGTTGGGAAGCCCTGTGAGAAGTGACACTGCACAAGTCCAGCCCCTTCGAGTCCCACCCTGGACCTGAACTGACTTCTGACTGGAGATCTGTGCTTTTCCATGATCGCTGACATTGCTTTGCTGCCAAGAGTTAGAAGAGCAAAAGGACCACTGCACTGCTTTTCAGGAGAAAAGACAGATGCCCTCCTACTGCCGCTGTGGCAGTGATGGTGACAGTGGCCCTGGGAGGCACAGTTGCTGAGGCTGCCTGCTTGTGTTAATTCCATGTACATCTTGAGGGGTTTTTTTTTTTTTCAGTGTTAAAAAGTGGCAAAGCAGGGCACCTTAGAATTTAGACAACACAGTAACTAAAATGATGAATTGGAACCAGCATGAAAAGCATGAGATCTTTAGTTTTTGTCTTTTAGAGACCCAGGCAGGATCTCTGGGAATCAGTGGAAGTGGAGCTGAGATCAGTGACCTGCAGGATTTGCCCCATGTGAGTCTCAAATGAATTCCAGCAACACTCGAGCAGGGCCCTGTGTTCCATCCTCAGCGCAACATTGGTCTTGGCTTAGAGGGCTGCATCCACCTTGTTGCCGGTACCTTCCTAGCATCGCAGTATCCCAGGGGGTGTTATTCAAGTACTTGCTGAGTGGATGGTTAAAATCAGGTACATTAGGAAGAATCTAAGAAAGCTGGATAGGCTCTGGGAGTTCTTGAAGTGCAGGCTCTCAGTGTCTGTGGGACCTGCTATCAGGGAGGTGGTTTGCCCAAGGTCCTTCCCAGGGTGGAGACAGCAGCAGGGGTGTCTGACTGCAGGCTATTGGCCTGTGTGTGACCTGGATCATTTTAACATGCAGTGGCATGCTTTTGGCACATTGGCTTGGAGAGACCCGGGACCCCTCTTTTCTATCTGGAAGGTCACAGCTGCCTGGTGTCTTAGATTAGATTGTAGGCAGTTACCTGTTCTGTGTTCCTGCCTTCCACAGTGATGGGAGTAGGGTGTTGTGTTGACAGTGTCCTGCACATTAGCTGGCTTGCTGTGCACGCAGAGCGAAACGAGTGACTGAGCTGGGCAGAGCTAGGTCTTTGGAGCTCCTGTGGGGGTGCTGCTTGCCCTTCTACCTGTGTCTAAACATGCTGGAGACTTCCTGGAGTGCTGCTTCTGATTCTAGAGGGTGACAGGGCCCAGGAAGGGGACACTGCTGCCTGCCACTGGTCCTTGCTCCTTCCCCTAGACCTGGGCTCCAAACTGTGTGCCCCAAGGGCAGCCTGACCCAGGACCTGAGGTGAGTTGCCTGGTCATTGCAGGGCCTGGGCTCATGCCCAGTGTGTCCTGAAATGGTAGCTGCCACTTTCAACGAGACACCCTGACCTTCAAGTGCTGCTTCAAGGAAGCGCGTCAAGCGGCCACAGATGTTATGTGCTGAGCACACACCGCTCGCTGGGCTTCTGACGTGGACTGCATTTCCTTGTCACAGTGCTCCTGAAGGATAGGGTCAGTGTTCTCCTTTTCCAGCAGGGGAAGCAGATGCTCAGAGAGATCAGACAGCCATATGCCTATAGGCAGAGTCCCTCACTAGGCAGCAACTGCAGGACCAGAGTGTGTTCTTGCTCTTGACTTTGGGTGTGTACGAGTGTGTATGTGTACATATAAAAAGCATGTGTAGTGTGCATGTGTGGATATGGATGTGTGTGGTGTGTTTGTGTGTAAGTGTGTGGTATAATTATATGGGTATGTGCACATGCATGTATGAATGTGTGTGTTTATGCATGTGTAAGCATGTGTGTATATGTCCAAATATACACCAGCATGTAAATATGAGTGTATATGCATGTATACATGTGAATGTGTATGTTTGTATTGGCATACATCCTGCAGGTGTTTATGCCCTGTATGTACATTTGTACATGTGTGTACAAACACGTGGATTTGCATGTTTCCATACATGTGTATATGTATGTGTGTGCATATGCATGAATGTGTGTATGCATGTGTACTTGCATGCGTGGTTGAGCACGTATGTACACATAGATGTATGAATTTGTACACATGTGCTTTTCTCATACCACGTTGCTGTTAGATGCTCCTTTAGGGTGATGATTTTAGGTCCTTTTCAGGTAGTGGTTTTAGGTCAGAGACAAAGCTTGCAGCTCTCTATGAGCTGTGACTCATTCTCCAGCCTGCGAAGGAGTCTGGGTGCTTCTGCTCCCCCAGAACCCCTTCCTTTCACCCACCATCACCCGCACCTTTCTGGACAGTGATTGTGAATCTTCACAGATACATACGTTTTTCTTCTATGGGATCTAAGTTTTCTTTTCTTTCTTTTTTTTTCTTAATTTTAATTTTTTAATAGATTGCAAATTGAAAATAAATTATTTACAAACATAAATGAGTATAACGATAAAAATTGTCCAAAATAAAAATGAAGAAAGAATTTACAGATCAGTCATAATAGTTCACTGTATCGAAACCAAGAAATTTATATTCATATAACTAGAATTCTCAAAGTAGAAAGGAGTAGGCAATAAATATTTAAAGATTTAAAATTTCTGAATTTAGTTCAACTTATAATACCGCAATTACATGAGAAATGAACCTTTTGCACAAGAAATTTAAATAAAATCATACCAAGATACACAAAAATGAAATTGTTCAAAACTTATTGTAAAGAAAAAAATCATT
>NW_004524703.1:2031438-2039589 GCF_000260255.1 Octodon degus
ATCATGAAATTCTTTAGTTGTTCTTTGTCATGGAAGTATTTCTCTTCTCCATTATACTTGAAAGAGAGTTTTGCAGGGTATATCAGTCTGGGTTGTAATTTGTTTTCTTGCAAGACTTGAAGTACTTTGTTCCATGCTCTTGACTTGATGGTTTGTAGAGAAATCTGCCGTTATTCTGATGGGTTTTAAATGTGATTGTTTCTTTTCTTTAGCGACTTTTAGTATACTGTTCCTGTGCTGAGTTTCTGGGATCTTGATTATTATATGTCTGGGTGTGATTTTAATTGGGTTGATGTTATTTGGAGTTCTATATGCTTCAGTTACTGACTGTCAGATTGTTGTCCCATATTTGGGAAGTTTTCTTTTTTTTTAATTTTTTTTTTTTCAGAACTGAGGATTGAACTCAGTCCCTTGGCGTTTGCCAGGGAAGTGCTTATTCCACTGAGCCATCTCCCCAGCCCCTTTGGGAAGTTTTCTACTATTACTTCTGTCCATATTTTTATATCATCTGTATTGACTCCTTCTTTCTCATTGATGCCTATTATTCCCACATTGTTCATCTTTGCATCATCTTGCAGGTAATGAATTATTTTTTCCTGCATCCTAGTTGTTTTTAAGAGATCTTTTCTTACTTTTTCACTAGCTGCAATGGTGTCTTTAAGGTCAGAAAGTCTATTTTCACTTTCCCTCAAATGGTTTTGCCAGCTTGTGATTGAGGTTTTAATTTCCTGTATATCACTTTGAATCTGTTTCATACATTCTATTTCTTTCCTAAATTGCTTATTCAGGGGTTCCATCATTTTTATATTCTGCTCTATTTTTTTTATCAGTGTATTCTTTAGAAGCACTTAGTACTTCTTTGATTATAGTTGTCACTGCATTTTTTAGTTCAGAAATTATTTCTGATCTGATTTCTTCTATACCTTTGTGCAGTTGTTTCTTTACTTCCAACACTATTATTTCAGAGATATCAGGTGTGTGATTTCCAGTTTCCTCTATGCTAGTGTCTTCTGCATTTGTACTGGGTGGACTCAGGGCCTGATACTGCATTTTGTTCCTTCTCTTTGTCATTTCGTATACCACTGTCTTCTGACCTAAGGTCAGAAGAGCTTAGATAGAGTTATTACCTTAGCACCAGGTCCAGATGTATGAAGTTCAGATTCCTCCAGGTGGATGTTGCTTGGATCTGGCTGGGGTCTGGCTGCTGTGCTCCACTTCTTCCTGCTGTAGCCATTGGAGACGAACCCTTTGTGTCACTCTGGCAAGATGTTCTGCTCCTAAATCAGCTGTGTGGGTCTTGCCTCTAGCCTCTTTGCAGGGAGTTCTGCTGAAGGGTTTCATGCCGCGCCTAGGCTCTGGGTCTAGTCAGGATCCGGCAGCCCTGGGCAGTCTCATTCACATGCCCGGCCTGCACTCTGGGTCTATTCTCTTTCTTTTTAAAGGAGAGTACAAATTAGAATTAAAACAAAAAATTACAAGTGAGCAGAATCAACAAAGTAATAGAATTTCAGAGTATCTATTATAATATTAAGTTTTCTAAAAGAACATGTCTCGTTTTCCACTTGTTCCCTGCACCATCAGGTCAGTGTTTGCGGACAGGTTGGGGAACAGAGGGAGGCCAGGGGGGTCTCAGAACAGACAGCTCTCAGGGGTCGGGGCTAAGCTGGAGTTTGCCGCCAGGTGAAGCTGTGTGCTCGGAAGGCGTGTCGGTCTGGGCAGTACTTGCCCTGAGCACCCTGGGGCTTGAGTTTGCAGAACTGTAGTGAACCATGTATCACTCATGTGCGTTTTGGGTGAAAGTTGTTGGAAACTCAAAACAGAACTTCCCTTTGGCCTTGACTGTAAATATTCAGAAATAATTGTGTGGATGGTGACAGGGGCCATGACAACCTGGAGATGCTGATCCTGTACGAGTGCAGTGCGTGTTGTTTCTCTGTTGGGAATCTTTATGGAGTTCTCCTTGACAGAGTGAGAAGAGGAGAAAGGCTTTCTTATCTTTGTGTAATTGCAAAAGAATACAAATCACAATTGTTTTAAACATGGTTCGAACAGGGCAACTTGCGTTTGGAAGGAACACGTTGCGTTTGCACTGTGAATGGGCCAATGTCTGAGCCTGGCACTCTGCCCTCCTGCAGTCAGGGGGCAGCCGTGCGAGCCCACGAGCTCCTTGTTCTACCCTTTGATGTCCTGAGGCTGTCAGTGTCACCCAGTGTTCTCAGACACTTTCACAGAGAAACCAGCCCTGGCAGTGTGTGAAGGTCGCAGCAAGGGGAACCGTCCTCCCTGAGAGGGCCCCTGTGGGTAAGATCCGCACCCTGACCTCCTGGAGGTGCTGCACCCCAAGCAGGAAGACAGTTGCTCGGCGCTCTCACTGCCAGCCATAACTCAGCTACTGCTATGGAAAATGTAAGCACATATCTGTGGTGCTTGAGTTACAGGAGCCTCTGAGTCTATTTTTGGTCTGTGTTTTTTTTTTTTTTTTTTTTAAGACATTAAATGCATAAGAATCTGCTTGTAGGGGCTGGGGAGATGGCTTAGTGGAATAAGCGCTTCCCTGGCAAGTGCGAGGGCCTGAGTTCAATCCCCGGTTCCACCAAAAAAAAAAAAAAAAAAGAATCTGCTTGTATCCATGAGTGGCCACTGATGTCCAGGTTCCCAGGGGTGTTCTGAACAGACAATCCACTTCTTTTCTTCAACACTATCTTCTTGAAAACTGTGAGCAGACAAATAGATCCTCCATTTCTTCCAGCTTGTTCTCACAGAGCTGAAGCTAAACCTGCTGCAAGCCTGCTGCAAGCCCATTTGGTTGGGCGGCCCCCACTGAATGTTCTCACTGTGTCACTGAGTCTGGGTCAGGGAACGTTCTCCAGTGTTCAAAGCGGGTGGAAATGGGGCCATCTGCATGGCAGGTGGAGGTGAGGATCTGGGTTTCTCTTGCACCACTGCACATTTCGCAGGTTTTCTAGGATGTGGGGGAGGCAAAGCTGGTGAGAGGAAGTCCAGTGTGACTCGTTGTGGGGAATCCCACTGGCAGCTGTAGAGATGGAGAGAAGCACCCTGAGGCCTGCGGCCTCCATGCAGGTTGGCAGACTGGCAGGCTGGCAGGTGGGAGGGCAGTCTGGCCCCAGAGAAACATGCTCCCTGGGGAGGTCTTTGAGGGTAGTGGGGACACTCACTGTTTTGAGCCTCCATTTCATAAAAGGCTTCAAGTGTAAAAACTGGGCTGTTGTTTTTGGGGAGGAGAACAGGAACCTGGAGAAGGTGTTTTGTGGGCAGCCCTGAAAGAACGAAGGTCTGCAGAGTATGGGGCATAGGGTGTGAGGACATCAGGTTCTCTCTTGTGGGGCAGGCCTGAAGGTGGAGAGCCCACCCTCTGAACACAGGCCTGCTGCCTGTGTGGGACTGTACTTAGGGTCAGAGTTAGTGGCTCCCCCTCTTCACTGGGGTGAAGGACAGCTTTGAATGGCAAAGAAATTCAGCAAGCCCACAGAGCTGGCAAGTGGTAGTGATACAGGGAGAAAAACTGGTCTCGGGTGGGTGACCTCCAAACCACATAGGGAAGCTCCAAATGACATAAGGAAAAAATGATCTCCCGACCTGACCTGCACGAGTTTGTGTTCTCTAAAACCAAAGAAGGAATTTTAGGAACAAACGGAGGTTGTGAGCAGAATTTATTTATTGAGGGAAAGAAAGCTCCTGTCTGAGAGATGGACAGGAGGGGGCCCTAGTGGGTTCTTCCCCGGGAAGCAGTCTCTTCCAGGGACTTTTATAGTGTAAAAGCATGTGGGGCTAAGGTGGAGAGAATGGGAACTTGCTTAGGTTGGCAGGAGGTGGGACAGAACTATGGTCAACCAATGGGATTACAAGCACCATTGCTCAGGTAAAACTGATTATGCCCAGGACCAAATGGGGAAGCAAGTCACAGAGTAAGCGGGCATGAATACAGCCTGTTGGGGGTTGAAATATGGGACAGGGTTTCTTCCACTGGGGGTTAGGCTAGTGACTCACTTGGGTCTTTCCCAAGTGATCAATAACTATTTAGAATATCAATTGCAGGTGCCACTCTTTTAGCATTTGTTTGGCCTTTAGGTCTTTCAGGCTGGTTCACAGCAGGAGCATCCGCCCCTCCCACAGTTGTAAGGCATCTTCTGTGCTGTCTCCTTCGAGGGCCTGGCCCTGTCTGACTGCCTATAATATTTCTATCTAACTCAGCTGCCTACAATAGTAGGGTGGGACTGAACTCTGGCCTGCTGACCTTCAGAGGTTCTCCAGAACAAACAAGTTCCAAGGACGTTGCCCTTCTTCTGGGATAGACGGCAGCCTTCTCATTTCACAGTGGCTAAAGGTACCATTTGGAGTTGCTTGTTTATTCAGTTATCCTGAATCTTTAATTTGGGTAAATAAGCAAACCTTATTTGCTTCAGGTTTTGGATTTGGAAGGTACTGCTGATCAGTTTTGCCCTGCATTTTCAAGGCTTAGTAAAAGCCTCACAGGAGAATGGACAGCAGCAGGCGGGCGAAGCACACGAGCACACACGTGGCCATTCTGCGTGTCTTCCTAACACACACCTGCTAAACCCAAACTGCTAGACCTTTAGTCTCTTCCTAACGCCCTGGGGTGCGTTCACCCACCAGTACTGGGGGGATGTGCTCCTGGCTCGCTCCAGTCAGGGCAGGGGTGCCCAGGCCTCTGTTTCTCATGCTATAGAATTGAGCAGTTGTTTTTGGTTTTCAGCTTAGACTTACTCTCTGTTTTGTCCGCTATCAGCATCACATGCTGAATTTAGCTCATCGGCTTGGTAGGAATCACAGCAGCCACCAGTTCTACCTGCCAGGTGGGGTGAATTCAGGTGGGAAGATGATGGAGAGTGGGCTGTCAAGCTATGGATGGTAGTGAATAAAAGAAGAAATAGATTCTGTAGAGTTTGGTTTTTTTTTTTTTTTCTTCTAAACATAAAGGGGAAATAGACTTGCAGCTAAGTGTAAATTTCTCTACCATGAAAATCCTATTTTAAATGACAAGGGATTATGTCAGATAGTTTTGGATCTGTACTCAATATTTGGACTCATGGAAACTCTAAATGATCAGACTAGGGTTTTCTGGGAACTGCCCCAGGACTGCCCCCGAATTTGATTTTTAAACAAGACCACATTGATCCTATTCTTTTCTGCTTTAAGGATTACCCTGGTTGTGGTTGCAGTGAAGGTGGGTAGGGCATGTTTGCTGACATTTGTCTTTGCTGTCTTCGTGGGACATCCTGATTTCTTTGATAAAAGGCTGCAGTCCTTGGGAAAAAGGACTGAACAGAAAAGTATTTGTATAGTATTAGAAGCAAAGTAGACACCAGCACCAAAACACCACACCACAGGCTTGTTTCTGAGGCTGTCAGAGGTCCCTGGCTGGCCAGGCAGGGCAGGGGCTAGAGAAGGCTCCTGAGGAGGCTTGATAGGGCCAACACACTCCTGCTTCTGCGTTCTGGCTCAAGCTGTGTCCCTGGATGTTGGACTCAAAGTTAAGGGGAGCCTGTGCCTGAGGAGGCTAAGGCACCCCCTGAACAGCCTCTTCTGTGACACCCTGATAGCTAGTGACCTGTTGTCCATGTGCATGACTGTGGCAAGGGAGATGCCATCCCAGGCGAAGGCCTGAGCTGTTCCCTGCAGGCTTGGGTGGCCTAGGGCACCTGCTGTAAGGTAACAGTGAACCCACAGGCAAACACAGAGACCTGCTACGTAGGGCTGCTGTTGTCTAACTTTGTTGTTGGCTGGACTTGAGTTTTGACCCTGGTTAGCTCTACTGACTGCTTGGCAGCATGTGAATGAGCTAATATTTTTCTTTCTAAACCTCAGATTTCTCCTGCCACTGACTGTCACTGTGAGGGACAGCCAGGGAAACCAGGTGATAACATAGAATATGCAAAACTTTCAGCAAAATGCCTGGCAAATTACAAGCTCCCAGCGTGTACACTATTTTCATGCATCAAATTTTCTTAGCATTCAGAGCTGTAGGCAGGAGAGGCTCCTAAGGAGATCCTGGCTCCCGTGGGAGTTTGCATGTGCCTGCCTGCTCCGTCCTCCTGGCCTCTCGTCCACAGCGGCCCCCAGCCGGAAAGGCTGTGGTCTGAGTCCCTGGCTTCACGGTCGTTTCCACTGTCCTGGGTGGTGGGGAGCACATTGCTGCGCACTCGGAGGTGTGTGATATAGGAACCCAAGGACGCTGGCAAGCCTTTAATTCAAGGAAGCATGTAAAGAAAAACAAGGAATTGTGGATAAGGAGACAAGTTTATTCAGTGGAGTTTTTAAAAATTGGAGAAATGGTGGTTTCTGTTATCTATGTAGTTTCCTTTGTAGGTGCTTAAATTTGCAAACTACTTTGGAAACCTAATTCTGGGCTTCTTTATAACTCTGTATTAAATTGTAAAAACACAAAAGAATGTTGTATTTTAGCAATGACCTTACAATGTATATGTATTTCAAAATAACATTTCATATACAATAAACTATTTTGGTCAACTACAAAATAAAGAAAAGGAAAAGATAACTGTGTAAGTGAGCTCAATTCACTGCACCCACAGCAATAAAATGTTCTTCATTTGATGCAAACAATTAAATATAATTTTCATAAACAAATAACAGTCCTTCTCCAAAACTTAAAATTCTATTTCACCTTTTCAATTCTCGTCACAACACAGCCCCTTTTTCTTTATTTACAACATAAAACCCAGACCACAAATCTTGGATGGCACAGGCTGGGGATCAGGAATAAAACAGATTTACTCGTATCTTGTCCTTACGCCAAAAGTCTCGTATGCTCCCTAGTTCTCCATGTGATTTATTTCTTTCACCGCAAGATCATTTTGTGGGCGAGTGTGTCTGGAGGGAAGAGTCGCTTTTCTTTCTTTTTCTCGCTTGCTCTGTTGTCACAGTTCACAGAGTGGAGCCCCTGACTGGTGACTTGATCAAAGTCTGAAGGCTCCAGACACGTCTCTCTTCCCCGGACGTGTTCACATGCACATTCCGAGAGATCTCGTCACCGAGGAGCCCTTAATTTGCTGGCATGTCCAAGTCAGCTTTGGAAGTTGCCCTTGGCGTGTGGGTGTCGTGGGGGGCAGGCTGACTCCCTCTGGTTATCCGGACACCCGTGTAAGGCTTGTGTTATTTCTCCAATGTGAGAAACTGCAACTGTAAATAATGGCCAAAATGTACAATAGATATAGTGAAACAGGAAGAAATGGGAAGGGCATCTAAAGAGGGGGAGGTAAAGGGAAGGAAGGGAAAATAAAGAAAAAGAAAAGAAAAAAGGGAACAGGGCTTTTGTAAATCAGGAGGGGAAGAGGTTTTGAAGGGGGTAGAGAAATTGGGAAATAAAAAGAATCAAGTTATATCACATACAGGTACAAATTCCCTGTGATTAATGTGATTATTATGTATATCTAAAAGGTATGAATAAACACAATTAATTAAAAAAGTTCTGATTATGCATATTTCTAATTTTCAATCATTCATTGACACTGTTAGCCTGTCCAACCTGGGGAAGCACTCCTTGATGTAACTGATTTTCTGGATTATTATCATTGATGGAACTCAAGATGTGTGGTGGGAGTCGCAACAGATAGATGAGCCCCAGCTCCCTGAGCAGCATCGATCTGTGATTTGCTTTGGGGCCTTGGCTCCCTCTTGGCAAAGGCACGGACTCTGCTGCATGCTCCCAAGGACCTTGGCAGTTTGGGGTGCAGTGAATCTATAACCAACATGCGAACTGTTGGAGAGAATATTGAAGTTCACACTGTCTTCTCTGCTGCAAGGGCTGGCCCAGCCCACAAGTGGTAATGCCTTCTCGCTGTTTAAGGAGGTAGACCATGCCTCACTGAGGGGGAAGGTGGAGCACAGAGAAGGCCAGGAGAGGTCAGAGAGAACATTTAGAGGGTGGCTTGACCTCTGTGACTCATTTTTCAGGTGCATAGAGCAGAGACGCAAACACACTACACTCGCCACCTTTAGCCTGTGGTCACATCGCACTGAAGTTGCCCAGGCAAGAGAGGACAATATGCTACTGTGTGTGCCTTCAGATCCCAGAGGAAGTGCCCTCCCAGCCACTTGCTTATAAAAGGTAGTTGTAGTGCTCGCTTCGGCAGCACATATACTAAAATTGGA
>NW_004524703.1:2040914-2050711 GCF_000260255.1 Octodon degus
AAAAAATAAAAGGTAGTTGTAGATCAAGTCTGCAGAGCCTCAAAACAGCTAATGATTTCTAATTCAACTGTTTCAACAAAAAAGTAAAGTAAAGCAGATTTTACTGATCAATCAATAATTCAGTTGCCCTATGAAAAACAGACTCTCGGAGTTTCTGGCCTGGTCTTTCAGGACACCAAGCCAGTATGTGATTGTAGCAGTGGCTGTGTGGTCCAGCCTGTCATCAGAACTCCCCAGATGATCCAATGTTCAGCCACCTCATGATTCACTGGGGGACTAATTTTTAAACTTCCATGTACAAGAAACTAGTTAATTTCCTTTGGATTCTATAAGTGAGGAGAAGGTTCCTGTTGCCTCCTGTTGGCTGTGCACTGTTCCTCCTGGCTGGGCACACACTATCTCCCTGCTTCTCTTGCTGTTCTCTACTTTCAGCCTCACCGTCCCTCCCACTGGCTACCGTAAACGGCTTTTTGTTGCTTGACTGAAGGTTGCAACTTGCGGTTGGCTCCTACCAGCTCCCCTTCTCTAGATCTTTAGAAAAAGGCATCACAGGGCGCCCTGTCCTCTGCATGTACCACTTCTCAGGGACACTAGAGCAGTCCTCATGCTTGGGTGCTGGCTCTCTGTTTCCACAGCTCCCACTTAGTCTCTTGAGATGTTATTTTCTGAAGAAAGTGGAACCATCAGGAAAGAGGTCATAGGATAGGAGGCATTGATGAGCTTCGGTGGCCCTGACAAATGGCATCGACTGGCCAAAGGTTTTCAAGGATGGTCTCAATTTCTATTTTGATGCTACCTCTGAGTCCTTGCTTGACCTTGGAGTGGTACCTGAGTATCTGAGCCACGCAGCTGCCCATCCTGGCCTGTTTGCCTGAGCACACTGCCCACATGATCCTGTTTCCAGAACAGTTTTTCCCTCCGAGACTTTGGCGACACACCCAAGGTCTGTTCCACACATTTTCAGTTTCCTCATTGGTGCTTGAGATCTGTCCCTTTGTTATCTTTCTTTTCTGCTGTTGCCACTGACCTCTTGGTCCATGTTGGTGACAAAGTGCCAAAGGCATGTGGCTTGAGGAACAGCAATTCATATTTTTACTGTTTTCGAGGGTTGGATAATCTGAGATCAAGGTGCAGACAGGTTTGGGACTCTATGCAGCCTGGACCCCAGGGCACTGATGTCAACTTCTTACTGTGTCCTCCATGGTGGGAGGGTGAGGCGGCTCTCCCAAGCCTCTTTAATAAGGTCATGAATCCTGTTTATGAGGGCAGATCCCAAGCGTATCTTAGCATACCGCCTTGAAGGTAAGGATTTCAACATAAGACTTTTGAGAGATCTCAAACATTTAGTCTGTAGCATCCATTTTGTGCCTACTTCAGAATTTATTGTTATCACTGTGAAATCTGCCTCACTACTTTGCTGAAAAGCTACTGCTGGCTTTGCCAAGATGAATCAACACAGATTAGAACTCTGTCTCCACATATTGTCTCCCAGGGATAGCAGAGAGAAACCTGGAAGAACCAGGAAGTGGACTTTTTTTCCCCCTCTTTTTTCTTTTTTCTTTTTGTTGTTGTTGTGTTGTTGATTTTGGTTTTTTTTTCCTTCATTTTTGATCTTATTTTTATATGAGTGTGAAGATGGTTTAGAGCCTCTTTGTGGTTGTTATTCTGTTCTTTTTATCTCTTTCTATCTTCTCCCTTTCCTTCTAGTCCTCTGCACCAGTTTCCCAAGGTTAGTTTGATCCCTCTGTGTCCTCCAGCCTTACTTCTAATCTCTTCCTCTTCTTCTACCTCTGTATGTTTCCCCAACCCCTTGTAAATTTTAACCCTTGAAGATAGAATTGACATACTGAGGACTTACATGTTGCATATAATTTTCTGGTCTGTCTTATATTTTGTTATATAATTACAAATCTAGTTCATGTGGTAAAGATGTCAAATTAATGGTTACCTCAGTTTGTTATTCTCTAGGCTGTGATTGATGTTAATGTTGATGACTTTACTTTAGCTCAAAGTGACATAATTCTTCTAAATAGCTGTTCTTCCTGGTATCCCAAGACTAAGATTGACTAAGGGTCATAGAAAATACTGTGACACAATGCCAGAGAAGGAGGGACCGGGCCAAACAGACAGCAGCTTCTCATCCCTAACAAATTGAAGGCATGAGATCTTGCAACAGACTGGAAACTCCAAAACCAGTTACAGCAGAACAGAGAAGTAGTCATTTCCTAATGCTTCTAAATATTAGCAATGAAGCAAACCACCACAGGCAATTTACAAGCATCATGCCAGGAATTAACCTAAAAAAAGAAAAGAAAGTGAGAAGACACTTAAAGATGCAACCACAGATATCCAGTTCATCCAGGGCAAACCCAAGAGGTAATTAAAAACCTACTAACAAAGAAAAGCCCAGGCCATGACACATTCATTGCTGCATTCTAAAAAATATTTAGAGAAGAACTTACACCACTATTTCTCAAACTCTTTAATAAAATTCAAAGGGAAGAAATATTCCCAAATTCATTCCTGGAAGCAAGCATAACCCTGATACCAAGACTGGAGAAGGACCCAACTAAGGAGAAGAACTATAGGCCAAACTTCCTAGTAAACATAGATGTGAAAATCCTCAATATGATATTAGCAAACAAAATGTAGCAAATAATCAAGAAGATTATATACCATGATCAAGTGGGATTCATCCCAGGTATGCAGGGATGGTTCAACATACATAAATCAATAAATGTAATACCATATTAACAGAGCCAAGGACAAAAATCATAGGATCATCTCAATAGATGTAGAAAAAATGTTTGAAAAAGTCAAGCACCCATTCATGATAAGAAAATTTGAACACATGGTCTTTATCTCAGTCTGATAAAAGCTATCTACGACAAACCAATAGCTAACACCATACTAAATGAACAAAAACAAGAGTTTTCACTCTAAAATCAGGAGCAAGACAAGAATGTCCACTGTCTTCAGTCTTACTCATAGTCCTGGAAACTTTGGCCAGAGTAGTTAGACAAGAGAAAGAAATCATTATTTGAAGATGACATGTTACTCTAGATAGAAGACTCAAAAACTTCACTAAAAAATACTCCAAAAATCAACAACCCTCCTGTACATGAATTACAAACTCACTGAGAGAGAAATTAGGGAAGTGACACCTTTCACAATAGCATCCAAAGTGTGAAATACCTAAGAATCAATCTAACAAAGGAGATACAAGACCTATACATTGAAAACTCCAGTACTCTGAAAAAGGAGATTGAAGATGATATCAGAAAATGAAAGCATATTCTTTGCTTTTGGAGTGAAAGAAACAATAGAGTGGAAATCAACATAGGTCCAAAATTGTTATAGAGATTTAATTTAATTCTGTCAAACTTCCAATGCCATATCTCACAGAATTAGAGAAAATAATTTCAAAATTCATTTGGATCCTGAAAAGACCTAGAATAGCAAATGCAATTCTCAGCAAAAAAGTCAGGGGGCACCACAATCTCTGAAATTATACTATAAAGCTATTAAGATAAAAACAACATGGTAATGGAAAAAAAAAAAAAAACAAAACCCAGAACACACTCAAAGATCAGTGGAACAGCTTAGAAGATGCAGAAACAATGGCAGGCATACTTAGTCATCTAATCATTAACAAAGGTGCCTAACATATTCACAGGAAGTATAATTGCTTCTTTAATAAATGATGCTGGAAAAACTGGCTCTGCACATGCTAAAGATTAAAATCAGACCCATATCATTCACCATGATCTAAACTAAATTTTAAATGGGCTAAAGATCTAAATATTAAAACTAAACATTAAATCTGCTGGAAGATAGGACAGGTAAAATTCTTGAAGATCTTGATGTAAGTGAAGACTTCATGAACAAAACACCAGATTCACAGAAGCTATCATAAAGAATCAACAGCTTGGATCTCATCTTATTAAAAGCTTTTGCATAGCAAGAGAAACCACCAATAGAGGCAACCCACAATGTGGGAAAAATAGTTTCCAGCTGTTCCTCAGACAAAGGATTACTATTAATGACATATAAAGAACTCAAGAAAATAACAGACCTCTCAAATTTAAAGACCCATTCAAAAAAAGGGCATCTAAGATGAATATGTGCTTCTGAGATGAAGAACACAAACAACAAACAAATATATGAAAAAATGTTCAATATCATGTGGTCATGTGAGAGATGCAAATTAAACAATACTGAGATTCTCACCCAAGAAGGCATGGCCCGCATTAAGAAATCAACAAATAACAAATGCTGGAGGGGCTATAGTGAAAAAGGAACCCTTCACTGTTGGTGGGTGTGTAGACTCTTGTAACTAGTGTGGAAACCAGTAAGGAGATTCCTCAAAAAACTTAGACTAGAGGTCCCATTTTTATCTATCTATTCTCCTTCTGGGTATCTTCCAAGAGGAATTGGAAACATCAAACCATAGTGATAGGTGTGCATCTAATGTTTATGGCAACACAATTTGCTATAGCCAGATCTTAGAAACAACCCAAGTGCCCATCAACTGAGGAATGGGTATAAAAGGTATTATATTTTTTTTAAGATATTATATTCTTATACACTGGAGTACTACTCAGCTATAAAGAAGAATAAATGAGAGACTTCTATAGATAAATGGATGCAACTTGAGACCATTTTCAAAAGAAATAAACCGGGTACACATGTCCAAACATAATACTCTCTCCCTTGTGTGAGAAGTTGAAAGAATAAATAAGATCCAAAATGTACAGTAGATACTGGGAAATGGGAAAAAGCTATTCAAAAGAAAGAGAGATTGGGATGGGGGAAAGGAGAAAAGAGGGAAGGGAACATATTTAAGACAATTGTATTATCATAAGATAGTTATGCTACTAATTTCTCTTAGTTCATTAAAAATAAAGGTTTGTGCTAATATTGTTTGGACAATTAAATGCCCATATCTTGTACTCTGAGTGAATAATTTGAAGATAACAATACCCAATGTATTAACCACCATTACTGTCCTATTATTAAAATTTAGTTTTATTATTTCTCTTTAAAAATCTCATTGGCTCTTTCTGCAAGTAGATTTTGATGTAACTTTTCTTTCCTCTCTTTCTTTCACATTATGACTGAGTTTTTTCCTTAAGAAAAAGAGAAATACCAGCAGATGGGGGACGGTGGGCAGTGTGGGCCCTGGACTCTCCCCCGGTGCTGAATGGGTGACACTGAGGATCTCGAGGGTGTTCAGGGCCCTCTCTGGTTGGGGCCTCCTGGCTCCTGTCCACTCCTTTGTCCAGCAGTGCACAGGATTCCCATCAAGCAAGTGTGGAGTTCTAGAGTGAGGGACTCTCTGTGTCCACAAGCTGTGGGACGTCGATGTGAAGGGGGTTGAATTTATGGCTCTCACTGAACTCAGGTGGAGAGCTTTGCTCTGTACCATCGATATCAGGAAATCAAAGGGGAAAAGGATTGAGAAGTGTGTTGTCTTTTTATGCCATATAGCTTCATGTTTATAAAATAAATTAAGTGATAAGTTAGGACCCCCAATCTCTATTCAAAGCACACTTCCTTTGGGTCCCCGGCTGGGGCCAATACTGCAGAACAACTCAGCCTGACTTTGACTGAGCCAAACAACCACAGAGCCTTCCCTTCCTAGAATATCAGAATTCCCCCCAGAAGACCAGGTGGCCCCGCCAAGAATAGCCCTACCTGGGCTGTTCCAGCCCGCAAACACCCTCCCCACAAAACCCCTTAAAAGCCCTGTGCTTTGCCTTGTTTGCTGTTGTCTCGGTCTACTAGACAGCCAGCCTGCTTGCTCCTACCTCTAATAAATCTTCTCGTGTCAGAATGTTTGGTCTGGTTGATTGGGTAGGTTCATACCTACCATTCAGTAGTTTAGGGTTTTACTACAAAAAATCCTTAACACCTTAAAGCATCTGGCATTTGTTTAGTTAGCTTTTATAGTTTATTATAAATTATAAATTGAAGACGTGGGATGGGTCAGAGAGGCTGTTCTGAGTGTGAGGGGAGGGGTGCTTCCAGAACCTTGAGAAAATAGATGGCCAACTTTTCTTCCTTCACTGTTCTGTGTGAGAACACTTTTTCCCACCTAAGACTGAAATATATTAACTTCTATCTCCAGACTTAGCATTACTAGGCATTTTCTATTCCTGTCACTCCTCACTTGTTATCTTGGGGAACAGAACTGAAATTTGCTTGGCTGAGATGTGTTTCCCTCTGCTATTTCTTGCTGTTTTGCTCCTTGCACAGGGCAGATCTCCCTCGTCAGAGGTTCCTCCTCACACCTGAGCCCGAGTCTGGGCAGGAAGGGTCTGCAGAGTCCAGACCGAGCCACACTCCAAATGCTTTCCCTGCCAGACATCTGAAAGTGGTTCTGGGCCTCATGCACAGGTTTACAGGACAGTTTTACCTCTGAGTGCAATATATAAAAATATTTTCTGTATCTGAAAGATGTCTTCCACTTTATTCTGTTCCTGTGAATGTTGTCCAACAAACTCTTAACACTGCCTGTAACAGGGCTTCCCTGGGCTTTCGGCTTTCCTTGCTGCAGCTTCATTTATGAGCTGGTTCACTGGCTCCTTGGCTGACAAAGTCCCCCAAAGACACTGAGGACTGCCCTTCCGGGGAAGTGCCTCTTGGTTTGGGAAGGCTTTATGAATTTTCTTGTCACTGTGTATGTGTGTATGCGTGGTACTGGAGATGGAACCTAGGACATTTGCACTGAGCTACATGCCAGCCACTTTGTCTTTTGAGTCATCGGTCTTGCTGATTCAGGCTGAGCTCACAGTTGTGATTTCCCTCCTCAGCCTCCCATAGTATTGGTATTACAGGAGGGCTCCGCCACACCTGGTTCCATCACCATTCTTAACATGTATGTGTTGTTACTATTGGAAGATTTCTTTTTCTTTTTTTAATTTAAAAGAGCAAAACCAATAAAAACAGTGATACACAATTTCAAAACAAGATAGGAGGGTAACAATAGTTAATACACTGCATATTTTTAAACTTCAAAGCAGTTGCCAGGTTACAAGATGCAGGCATAAAAATTCACTTGTGGTGGTTTTTCCTTTTCCTCCTCTCCTTCTAGGTATTTGCATCTCTTGCCTTGTTCATAGAGTGCATACTGTGCTACCCTCTTTGGGATTACGTGTATATAACTGATACGCACTCCCACAGGTCGGCGTGCCGTGCTTCCTAGGAGTCTGGCTGTGAGCTGCTATCTCACAGTTCATTCCTAGTCCTCACTCGTGTTTCCTCTGTCGGCCAAGGAAATTTTAAAAATGTATTTACGATAGAAATGAATTGATGATAGCCAGGGGTGTGCTAATAAATGTTTAATAACTAGCTATCAAGGAAAAACATACTCTGATTTGTAATTTCCAGCCATCACGGATGGTTTCAAACTATTAAGGGTTTAACAAGTAGCTCAAAAAAATTCTTGAAAATGTATCAATTGTTGGCCACCAGGAGGTGTGAGCTACATGACTTTATCAATTATGAAGAGCTTCTAATGATTTCATTTTTGCTTTATACCTCATCCCCCTGGAGCAGGTAGTAGCACATCTGAGGAGCCTGTGACTCAGTGGCTTAGGACACTGGAGCTGGATCTGCAGTGGCCACAGCACGGTGGTTGTGCTGCTTCTGAGCTTAGCCATCTTAGTATTCTTGTCATTGGAAAGAATGCTTTGGCGTTGTCCTGTTTGGACTCTAAAGCAATAGACTGAACATAACTATTTAGATCATTTTAGTAAAGTATTCATTTTTAGTTATTTGAGAATGTCCTTGAAGAATAATAGTATGCTTATGGAAGACTTGGTCACATACTCACCTGTGATCTTCAGACATCATTTCTGAGTGTGATTGCTTTGTAGTTCTTTATTTCTGAAGGGTGGCATTCAGGCAGCCCTTCATTAAGGATACACAAGCAGATTCAGAATGACTTCTTCATTTCTCCTCTTGTAGAGAGGCTTAGCCAGTGTCTCCATTATTCACTTACTGTTTAATAAAAGTCACCTCAAGGGATCCAGGAAGCACTGGACACCCTTGTTGTTTTTGAAGACCTGTGAGCTTGGTTGGCAATGTTTTCCATCGTAGTTGTGGTCATCTTGGAGTGATTCGCAACATGGCATGATGTTGGTGATGGTGGGAGTAGTGCGATTCATTGAGGGCCTTTTGTGGGCCAGGTGTAGTTAGGGGTGCTCTACAAGTAGTATTTAGTTGTCTCGTCCTGTCTGTACTTTTTTTTAAAGACGATAATAAAAAACCAATAAAAATGATACAGAATTTCAATATAAGATGGTAGGAAATCAACAATGGTTATTATATTGGGTATTATTACCTTCAAAGTAGTTGTTCAGATTACCAGATATAGATATAAGATTGATCAAGCAATATAAACATTAATTGTTCCTTTCAATGAACTAATAGAAATTAGCATTACAGTCACTTTGCCAAGACAGGCTGTGTAGGTAAAAAATGCCAAGTTGATGCAACATGCATGCAATGGAACTAGTATTTGATTGAATTTTTCCTGTCTGCAAGGGACTTACGTGGTTTTCACATGAGGCAAATGGTCCTTCCTTTTATAGGGGACTGTAATGTGCAGCTGCATCTTCATGAGCTTTCAGAGAGGCATGTACCACAGCACACACAGTTTATGAAGATGTTCCCCCCGGACCTGTGGGCTCACTATTAAAAAATGTTGAACTGATAATAATTCTCATGATTGGCACAGCTCATAAAACTTTAAAAAAATGATAGTGTAGTATCATGTCCAATGATAAATTTGAACCCATACTTTTGATAAGACTGAATGTTTCTCTCAGACCCTTTGGGTGAATTAAATTTATAAAACGATCAAGGGATGGGTCACACCTTCTTTCCTATGTGAGAATCTTTAGAGCAGCTCATCTGTTTCTTTGTTCTGGACTTTTTAGGAAAGTAGGGTAATGAGTCCCTGGTTTCTAAACTGTGTTAGATAAAAAGGCAGCTTCAGCTAAAATCTGCTTATTCCCAGTCCCCAAGACATGTGCTGAGGAAGGACCTGCCCAGACAGGGGCAAGACTCCTCTCTTTGGGGAGTCCCCGCACCCCTCTGAGGAAGATGCTCCTTCTCCAGGCGCTACTGCTTTGTGCTGTTTGCACAGGAGGCCGACGCTCGAGGGCTGACAACGCAGACTGCAGATGTCTCTCTGCGAGGGGCTTTGTCCCATGTCTTTTGTGGAGTGTGGCCAGCTGGTAATATGTGAACAGTCAAGCTTCAACACTGTTTTTGTTAGGTAAAGTTTGTAGCAAAACACACACAGCTTAACATCTTATAAACATGTTGCTTATCCCTTTTCATTAATCCCAAGTGTGAAGGGAGATTTTCACAGGAAAGGGGAAAAATATCGAGAAACTTTCATATTTTTTTTTTCCTACTTCTGTTCTTTTGTGTCTAGTCTGGATTTTAAGGAAGTTTCCATGTGCTTGTTAAATGGTGTATCCCTGATGCCTCTGATATCTACATATTGGCATTGTCAAAATTTGAAAACCTGAGGGTGTCAGACACTGTTTTGGATACAGGAATGTGTGAATATTTGAAAAGAGTGGGAAAGCGGTAAGAAGACCACGCAGGACCCCATTGTTTCCAGCATTTTCAGTTCTCTGTTGATTTGTGAAATCCTGTGTTCAATCTCTTGTTCTGCATTTGCCGACTGTTCCACAAAGAAAAGGTAAAGGTCACTTTTTTGGTATGTTAGTAAGGGTCTACAGAGTCTACAGGGTCTACAGAGTCTATAGGGTCTACAG
>NW_004524703.1:2050811-2061690 GCF_000260255.1 Octodon degus
GTCTACAGGGTCTACAGGGTCTACAGAGTCTACAGGGTTTCACTATGTAGCTCGGGCTCATAGTGATCCACCTGTGTTTTCAGCCTCCCAAGAGCTGGGATTACAGGGGCATGCTACCATGCCCAGTCTCAATCATGACCCGGGGCAGAGCTGGCATGGCCCACTGGGTGTTGAACCCCAGCTGCTGCGTCTGCCTAAGAAGGTGCTTTAATCCTCTGAGCTATTTGACTGGCTGGTCACATTTTTTTTAATGAAATACTTTATTACATAGCTTTATTTTTTTAATTTTTAAGTTTTGTTTGTTTGAGACAGGGTCTCACTATGCAGTTCAGGCTGGCCTTGAGCTCATTTTGTAGCCCAGGGTGCTCTTAAACCTGTAACAGTCTTCCTGCCTCAGCTTCCTGAGTGCTGGGATTACAGGCATGTACCATCATACCCAGTGTCTAAATTTAAGTGATACATAAAGACATAAAAATTATAAACATGAATGGGGTATCACGTGATGGTTCAGTATGGACACATATATATTATATCATGTTTAAATCAAGTTAAAAGACCTATCTCCTTAAATATGTATTGTTTTCTGGTAGTGAAAAACATTCATTTCAATCCTTTCCTTTATTTTTAGAATATACACTGTCCATTATTATTACATAACCAGGCTAACTTTTTTGTTCAGTCAGAAAAACTGTCATGTTGGTCTGAGTGAATCCTGTCTGGAAGTGTACTAGTTGGGCAGCTGGGCTGACCCTGTGTAGGACTTCAGTAGACCCATCTCTGTATGTCCCCCCTCCCCCCTCCAGCTCTAGAGGATGGTCACCGAGTGCCTGTAGAGACACCCATGGCATCCCCCATTCAGGAGAGGAGCGAGCTGAGGCCCGAAGAGGTCATGCTTCCGCCAAGTCCTGGTGAACGGTGGTGAGCTTTGGTGAGCCCAGATACCCCAGCCCCACAGGCTCTTCGGAGTCAGGCAAATGCTTTGCGGTAGCGCCTGGTGTTCGGTATCCATGGCTCTCCATCTGCTTTGGGACAGCATTTTCCAATGCCATTCTTCATGTTTGCGAAGGCCACCAGCTGTGGCCAGTGGCTGTGTCACAGTAGGGGGTATGTCCTCAGCATTAGGTCTGAAAGGGAAACTAGAAGGAGCAGGGAAACTGCAGAGGTTCTCACAAAAGACATAGTAGGCCTGTGTCCCAATCCGGGATAAAATAATCTTTAGCCCAAGGAACACTGGGCTAAGGTTTTAAGGCGTGTGAAACCTGAAATGGGGCATGTGTCCCCTGCACTGCTTGCTAGCGCATTAAACACTAACTCCCTTGCCCTCCCCACCAGCCCCGATGCCTGCGGCTCATTTCTGCTTTCCCTCTATGAGTCCCCTACTGCGGGTACCACACGCTGGTCCTTCGGTGATCCACTATCTCCTTTAAACCTGCAATGAAGAGAACCTTTCTGTGAGAGCAATAGCTGCGTGGGCGGATTCCACACATGTGCTTGGCTCTCGGAACTGGGGCCCCTGGAGTAAGGTGCAGGGAGGGCTGGGGTCTACTATGCTGAAGCATGTTTGTAACTTCGATTTCACTTATTGGGCTGAGGTCATTTTAATTTTTCTGAAAGTGGTGAGGACCAGCGCTTCCGGGTCACACACCTTGTCCTTCGGTCTCAGGCCTGTGTCTGAGTAACAGCTCTGTCACGGCACCAGTCCAGTGATACGGGCAGGCTCACTGCTGTGCTCTGCCAGACCTTGGAGCCTGTGTGGGGTGCAGCTGGAGGCCGTCCCCACAGTGTCCCCAGCTGTCTACACCCTGAATATTGAGAGAGAAGGAGAACTTCCTGACCTGTATTCTGCTAGGTGGTCGTGGGCCTGGGCCTCCCAGACCCAAGAGAGTTCAGCTCTACTTTGCCTCTGGCGTTCAAAGACTCGGTGACTGTGGATAGGGCACTTTGCTCTTTGGCCTGGGATTTCTCATCTATAAAGTGACAAAATTGGACTCAATTATCTCTGAAGTTACCAAGCACAAATGTAACAGTTCTTTGATTTATTGCAAAAAACTAACAATAACAGCAGCGAGTGGCAAAGACTTCTAACAGGTTCCAGGCATTTTCAAAGTATCACACACTAATGTTCAGGAGTATCTTAGCACATAAGTACTATGATGCAGATTACCAGAGGTTGGCTACCTGCCAGCAGGTGGCCCCCAGCACCCCAGATACAGGGAGGATGGACGCCTGCCCCAGATGACTGGTAATCCAGAGAGCTGTGACCAGGCGGGTCTAACCTCAGGGTCGGATTCTCAGCTACAGCTAACTGAAGGGATGTCAAAGAGAATTCTGTCACAATAAGAAGGAGGAAGAAGAGAAGCATATCTTCTACTCTCTGCCTGTCATCCTGTGTCTGAGTTCTTGTTCTAACCTTGAGGGAAAGTGTAATTAATCTGCACTCACAATAATAGCAGGGTTCTCAGGCAGCCAGGGATCAGGGAACAGTGCCATGTGAGCGTTGGACACAAGAGGGCGCCATGGCGTAGAGCCAACCCTCTGCAAAAACTTCAGGAGAGGCGAGGTCACATTTCTGGGACTCATTTATCACCTTGGGGAGTCCAGTTTTCATTCCTGTAAAGTACAGAATAATAATCATGGGCAAAGCAAGGAAGTCCTGGTCTTCTTGTGGCCTGGCTTCCTTTTTGTGGCCCACTGCACTGCCACGCTGCAGGCTCTCCCTGTTACACCATCACCAAGGACATTTTATTTAAATGCATTTTTAAAATATTTTATTACATAATAATGTGTGATCACACTGCTATTTTATGTGATCAGAAATGAGAAAGATGTAAAGAAGCGACTGGTTAGCGGGCCACGGAAGTAACTGTTGGGCCTCAGATGACAAAGAGCAGAAAGAATGGAGCTTATTCATCTGGGATTCCCCATAAGCTGTGCCAGGGCCCTAAACAGTGATTGGAGCTGTGTCTGAAAAATAGTAGAGGGACTTGGTGAGCTCCAGGGAGATGTGGAGTGGGCCTGTTCTGCCTATGGAGAGCCCTGCCAGGCTGCAAAGGCTTTTAATAAATCGGGCTGCTGGGAAATCCTCCTTGTGTGCGGGACAGGAGGCCCTCATTGCTAAGCCGCAAGGAAGCCTGGGTCTCGGCCTCCCCCCCCCCCCACGGCCCTTGTGCTAATGTTCCCTGAGCCACTTGCCAGCTTTCCCTGCCTGCTGCGCCCAGACCTCTCTCCTTACAAGAGTTTATAAAAAATGTTCCAAGTTCTTCCCGAAGGAGCACAGGTGGATGACCTGGAAGCCTTGTCAGGAAAGGGTCAGAGGTGGTGAGAACTGGAGCCTCAACTCACTGCTCATGTTGGACCGCCTGTAGAAGGCGAGCGGGACCCACTGCTGGGAAGGGGAGCACAGGTTCTTGCCCTCCCCGGAGGCTTCTGCTAGGGTCACTGCTGGGTCCCGGGGAAGGAACTCTGGAAGCCTGCAGATTTAATAGGTTCTGCTTCACTGGTTGGGGACAGTCAAAAGCAAAGAAAAGCCAAATCTCTGAGGACAGTGGCTTGAGGGAATAACTAGTTATGTCTGCTTTTGAGGAAAGCTTTCTGCATGTGAGGGGGCACGTGAGATAGGATATGTCTTAGTTACTCTTCTCTCGTTGCTGGGACAAATACCAGACACTCAAAATGAAGGAAGGAAAGGTTTATTTAGCTCAGTCACTGGAGGTTTCAGTCCACACTCTCAGGTGGCTGCAAGGCAGAGTGGCACATAGCAGAAAGCAAACTTTCATGGTGGTGGCAAAGGGCAAAGAGCAAGAGCACAAGGGAGAGGTAGCAGCAGCTCAAGCAGCTAGCTTCTCTTCCCACCTTATATTGTAATGCAAATTACCTGCCCCAGGGCAGGTGCAGCAACCACACCCACAGTAATCAATCACAAACTCCAGAAGCCACCCCAAGACTGCATGAGGCTTTGGGGGGACTCCTACACACAAACCATAACAGGATACCAGACACTCATACTTATTGGCTGGACTGAGTGCATGAGCACAGGGTCCTGGAGTCGGGATAGGGGAGGCTGAGAGAGTTTTACCCACAGGGGGCTCAGTCTTGTTCTTTGTCTCAGGCGTGGAACAAGGAAAGCAAAGCAGCCTCTGACCATCCTTGTGTCCACTTCGGCCTGGAAGCTGGCAGTGTGGGAGCCTCTTTGTGGGGACTTTGGTATGAACTCTTGGTAATGAATCTTGCCTTTCCCAGCTTCAGGGAAGGCTTTCACCTCCCTCTGCCTGGGAGAGCTCTTCCTGATAGGGCACCAGGCCCAAGTTCAAAGGCCTGTCATTCAGCCTCTAAAGCAGGGCCTGAGGTATCCAAAACTGGGAGAGGCTCTGCTGCTGAGGGTGAGGAGTCAGAGCAGCAGCCCAGGTCTCTGAGGCAGGTTGGCTCTCCTGTCTGGAGGTACTCCCAGAGCAGGACTGTCATTCCTCAGTGCTATGCTAAGATGGTCGCGACCTGCATTCTTCCCACATACTGCCTGCTAAGGGCCTGTGGTGAAACTAAAACAGCAACACACACAAGTGCTAACAAAGCTCCCATTTGCAGTGATATGTGTCGTGACCCCCTGCATAATAAATCTGCATTGTGCCCCAAAGCCCCTGATAAGCGGTTGGCTGATCTGTGCTTGTCTCGGACCTGTAGCTCTGAAGGCCTTCCCAGGAGCTGCTGTTTCCTGAGCCCTGGTGCAGAGATGGCCAGGCCAGGGCACTGTCCAGCTGTGAGTCATCCATTCCCAACTAACTTCAGCTTGAGTAGGGCACCATGGACTTGTCCCACATTAGGATCTGGGGACACTGAGTGCATCCTAGAAGGCCCTCGGAACACATTAAGGAAGACAAACAAGAATGAGGTATTCTCACCGTTGCTGGCTCGTTAACCCACTGCTGATACCGCCCAGAGAGCAGCTGCTGGTGCTTCCCTTGTAAATTACTACCCCACTGCTTTCCCGCCACAAACTGAAATACTTAACTGGGGAGCTGACTGAGTTAAAATGCACTTGGATTAGACTTTAAAGAAGAATACTTTCCTTAAGGTTATTTTAACTCTGGAAGAACATTGTCTGGGAACAAGCACCCCTGAAATCTTCCTAATGTCCAATCTAACTTACCTTCTCATTTTGAAGTCTGGTGTTGGCAGTCCCAGTCTGTCCCCACACATAGCTGTGATGGACTTGTGCCCCTGGGTTGTAGACTGTCATTAAGGGTGGTCCCTTACAGTCTTCTTTCTCGCTTTGTTTGTGGGAATTGGGTTTGCTTTTCTGTAACAAGGCCATAGCACCTCTGACCAGACCAAATGTCCCCACATGGAGATCTGTAACACAGGGATAGCACTGTACCACCCTCTTCCTCCCAGTGGACTCCCCACAAATCTCCCGGTTCTCTTATTTCATTTTAGAATCCTTTGTCCTTGGTGAACACCAGCCAGTACCTGACGGACACTGCTGACTGTGTCATACATGTGAAGCATGCGACACATGATCTTAGCATTCTGTGCCATGTCGGTGTAGAATTTTGCTTTGACCTGGCAAAATGGCTTATGACATTCTCTGTGGCACAGTGCAAATTGGCAGGATATCCCCTCCCTAGTCAGGTGCCCCAGCCCTGCTTTGTTCCTGAAGGTCTGCACTGGCCCAGACCCAAGGCAATGAAGAGAGGCTGGTGGGTTTTCTGTTTGAGGCAGCTCTGGCATGATCCTGTCCGGGCTCAGCTGATTCCTGGTCAAAACCACCTCTATCCATCCCCCTGCATCTGGGTAATCTGCTACCCATCTCCCCTGTGTGCACCCTGCTCTGCCTTCTCATCCCCACACCCACTGGCTCCAGCCACACTCTGCCATCAGGACATTGTCCATTTTCAAATCTGAAGGACACAGAAGCACCCAGGGCTGTTTGTGAATGTTGCTGATGACTTAATGATACGTGGGGCGCAGGGGCACAGGGGTCCTGAGAGAGTAGGAAGAGGCGGTGAGAAGGCAGAGCCAGAAGAGGGAATGAGCGTGTGTGGTTGTGTGGTATGTGGTTTGCATGTGTAGTGATGGTGTGTGCCTTTCTGGTGTGTAGTATGTGTGACTATGGTATGTATATGGCAGGTGTGTGACTATGCATGTTGAGTTTCTGTGTGATTGTGGTGTGTGTATTGTTGTGTTCCATGTATGCTACATATGTGATTCTGATATGTGTGGTTGTGTTGACTGTTGTGTGTATAGTATGTGTAACTGTGTGTGGCCCTTGGTTACATGGTTGTGTAACTTGTATATAGAATGACTGTCCTGTGTGAGAAACTGAATAACTGTGTTGAATGTATGTGTCTGCCTGACTATGGGGTGTGCACAGCTGTGTGTGTACTATCAAGTGGATGTGTGTGACTATGAAGTGTATAAAGTGCATGGTGCATAGTGTATGTGGCTGTGTGTGACTTGCATCATGTGTATCACTCGTGTGTATGAGGCTGTGTGACTGTGTGTTGTCTATGTATATGTGACTATGGAGTGTAGTGTGTGTGTTACAGTGTGCGTGATGTGTAATGGACATCAGTTTGTGACTGCATTGTGTGTAGTGTTTGTGACCACAATGTGATGTACTTGTGTAGGTAGGTATGTGACTGTATGTGTGATTGTGAGGTACATGGTATGTGTGACTGTGCTGTAGAGTATGACTGTGATGTGTTGTGTGTGACTAAGGTGGAGTGTAAGTGGTGCATGTGTGTGTCTGCATATCCTGCGTGTGACTGAGACATGTATGAGGTGTATATGAGTCTGTGGGTATTGTGTACATGTACCAGGTATGTGACTGTGCTATGCCTGAGGTGTAACTGTATGGGAGCATGTGCTATGTGTGTGTGTGTGTGTGATAGTTGCCAAGTGGAGCATCTGCCCACTCCTGGGGTGGGTGGTCATCCTAGAACAAGTCCCTGATGGCTGCCGCAGGTTCAGCTGCCAAGATGCCCCACGATGCTCTGTGTACTCCATGGGGGCTCCTGCGCCATGTCCCTGGCTCCCTGCCCTGGCTGTGTACTAGGGGTCTGTGAGGGCAGCTAAGTCTGCTCCTGAAGGACACATGAGGCAGCCTGCTGGGTGCAGAGTGGGGTGTGTGTGTGTGTGTGTGTGTGTGTGCACGCACATGCACATATGCCTCCCCTTGTAATCATCCAGGCAGGTCAGCCCCAGGTCTCAGAACTGAGAAACTTCAGCTTGTGTTGGATCACCTGCTCCACGGAATCATGCTGGAGTGTCCCTCTTTTTAACACTGGCTTTTCCACTCTTTCTGTTCAGTCCCCATTTTCATGTGTGGATCACACTGGTCCTTGTGCCCCTTGTCCCAACGTTATTCCTCCCCATTCCCCTGAAGACTCTTTCTCATCTCTCCCAGTTCCCCTTCTGACTTAGCTGCTCCCCAGATGTCCTGAGAGTCACCCCTGGTCTAGTGGCCCTGCTTTGGTTTCCTCCCATCCTCCTGGGGTGAGGCACGGGCTGTGGACCAGGAGCGAATGCTGACTTCAGGAAGCTGGTTGCCTTCTTCAGCAGCAGGCTGGGTGCGTCTTTCTAGCCTGTTGGAGCTGTTAGCTAGATTCTGTTTATTTTTCTATTCCTTCACCCACCACTGCTTGAGATTCTGTTGTTTGCATACTGTTTGCTTGTGTGTCCCTCTTTCCATCTGTTCTGAACAAGCAACAACAACAATAACAAAAAAAAACCCAGTGGAGTTTAATTTTAAACCAACCCGGATGATAGCAGCCAGGTCTTGACAAGGCTTTGGAGTGGTAGAAGAAAATTCTCATTAAATTACTTGTCCGCTGGACACACTTTCCATGCACAGCCTGCTCTTGGGATGTTTTCAAGGTAAGTGTGTATTTTGGAGGCATGTTCCTTGTATCTCACCTAAGCAGTTATGTAAGAGTTTGCCTGTGACATATGCTTTTGGCTTTAATGTTTCCTTTTGCATTCTGACATAATCTCCAGTTGCAGTGACTTCCCATTACCCTATATAAAGACATCTGCCGGCATCTTCAGGAGCTCAGGTGATCTTTGTAGCAGAAGATGGTGAGGTGGCCCAACCACCCTCAGGGCACCATGGAGGAGGCTCTCTCCATTTCTCTTTCCTGAGTTCTGACCTAATCTCCTTCCATGAAGTGACTTTCTTTTTATTTTTGTGGGAACTAGGAATCGAACTCAGGACCTTGTTCTTGCCAAGCAGGCACTGCACCACTGAGCTATCCCCTGCCCCTTGAGGGGACTTTCTTAAGGAGAATCTGGAAGAACGATCCATTATCTCACATGGAATCATGAGAGGTTTGGGAGTCCTTCATAATCGTCACCCCTGAGGCCAGTAGAGTGTAACCAACTATGGCTACTAAGACCCTCCCCCAATGGGAGGGTCATAGCTTCCTGTAGGACTGGAGAGCAGAAGTCAGTAGACGTTCAGTTCGGAGCCATTCCATGGCATCCTTGCCAAGTGCCCCCTCTTGTGTCCATTGCCTGCACCCTTTGTCCTGTCTCTCTTACCTAAAGGACCACTAGTATTTTTTAATGAAGAGGGTGCTCCTAAGATTTAGTGACACCCTCATAGAAGAAGCTGGCTGGTGGTTTAGAGATGATAGGGTCAGGCCCATGGGTGAGAAGGTCTGGCGGGAGTTCCATAAGGAAGGCAAGGGACACATCTCCAGCTATCAGGAAGATGGAGGTCAACCTCACAGAGCCCAGGAACTGAGAAGGGCACCCTTATTGACCCAGAGCACAACTCTCGGAACAGAAAGTCAGAAGAGAGCTCTATGCAGAAAATGTTGAAAATTTATACCACTGAAAGGGGGCTTCTGAAATAATCATAAATACTGGTGTTCAGCTGCATGGCTTGGTCAAAGATTTTGTTGTTAACTAAATTTACTGGTATATTTAACATATATATACATAATGATCACATTCATCATAAGGACTTTGTAATTATACATGATGTACCTTTTTTGTTTGTTTTTGTACATGACATATCTTAATTCCTCTTTTTTTCCTATTTTCTCTACACTATTGACCTCTTCTCCTTATTTGTGAAAGCTTTGTTTCCATTTTTCCTTATTTTCTTTTTCTTTTTCCTACTTTCCTTCCCCGCCATCCTTAGTTCCCCTTTCAATTTGAACATTTTCCTCCTATTTCGTAAGATTTAGTATACATTCTGGTCCTTCTTTATACTTTTGTTTTCTCACACAAGAGGAACAATGTGATATTACACACATGTGTCCGATTTATTTCACTTAAGAATATAGTCTCAAGATGCATCCATTTACCTAGAAATGTCCCAAGCTTGTCCTTCATTATGACTGAACAATACGCCACTGCATAAGAAATACATCTTTACCCATTCATCAGTAGATGGGCATTTGGCTTTTGCCAAGACTTAGCTATTACAAACGGTGCTGCTATACACATGCCTACATATATATCTCTGTAGTATGATGCTTTAATTCTTCTGGGTAGATACCCAGAAGGAGGATAGCTGAGTCAAATGGGACCTCCCATCCTATTTTTCTGAGGGATCACCACACTGATTTCTGCAATGGTTAGACCAGTCTACACTCCCACCAACAGTGGAGCAGGGTTCCTTTTCCCCCACAGCCTCTCCAGCGTTTATTATTGGTTGATTTCTTAATAATAGCCATTCTCTCTGGGCTGAGATGGAATCTCAGTTTTTTTCTAATTTGCAACTCTCAAATGATCAGTGATGTTGAATGATCAGTTTTTCATATATTTATTTGCTATTTGTATTTCTTCATCTTAGATGCCCATTTTTTGATTGGGTCTTTAAATTTGGAGGGGATGATTACATTGAATTCTTTATATATTCTAGATATTAGTCATTTTTCTGAGGAACAGCTGGCAAAATCTTTTCCCCACTTTGTGGGTTGTGTCTTCACTCTGTTGATGATTCCTTTTGCTATGTAAAAGTTTTTAATAAGATGAGACCCCTGTTGTTGATCCTTTATAATATTTTCTGTGTGACTGTGGTTTTGTTCATGAAATCTTTGCCTACACCTATGTCATTAAGAAACCTACATATTTATTTTCTCTCCCAGCAGATTTAGTATTTCTATTTTAATATTTAGATCTTTGATCTATTTAGATTTTAGTTTATTGCATGGTGAGAAACATGGGTCAAATTTTAGTTTTTGGCCTATGGAAAGCTAGCTTTTTCTAGTACTATTTATTAAAGAAGGTGTCTTTTTCCAGGGAATGTGTTTGGCCCCTTTGTCAAGGATAAGGTGGCTGAGTGTGTTTGAAGTTGGAGTTCTGCATCTTTTGATCTGTTCCATTGATTCTTGGGTCTTTTTTTTTTTCGTGGTGGTGGGGCAGTACCATGCTTTTTTATTACAGTAGTTTTGTAGTATAATTTTAAGTTAGGGATTTTGACTTGCCTTTGTTACCCAGATTTGTTTTTTGATACTCTACACAGAGGACCCCAAAAACTCCAAAAAAGACTTCCAGGTGCAGTAACCAAATTCAGTTGCACAGCTGGATAAATAGTCAACACTCAAAAGTCAGTAGCGTTCCTGTATATAAACAAACTCACTGAAAGAGAAATTGGGTAAACCACATTTTTCATGATAGCATCAGGAAAAACATTAAACACTAGGAATAAGCCTAACTAAGAAAGTAAACGATCTTTACATTGAAAGTTACAGTACTCTAAGAAAGGAGACTGAGGAGGGTATCGGAGAATGGAAAGCTAAGCCTTGATCTTGGATGGGAAGAACCAATAGAGTGAAAATGGCTATACTCCCAAAGTTCTTTCTTTCTTTCTTTCTTTCTTTCTTTCTTTCTTTCTTTCTTTCTTTCTTTCTTTCTCTCTCTCTCTCTCTCT
>NW_004524703.1:2061790-2072654 GCF_000260255.1 Octodon degus
CCCTCCCTCCCTCCCTCCCTCCCTTCCTTCCTTCCTTTCTTGGGATTGAACTTGGGACCTTGCACTTGCCAGGCAGGCACTTAAGCCACTAAGCTATATCCCCAGCTCCACAAGATTTATTTGTAAGCAGAAGAGACCTAGAAGAGCAAAGACTTAGACTTCTGAGCTAACTCCTACTGGTTTTGTCTCTTCCTTTCTAAGACAGCCTTTATCCCCCCCATAGCCCTCTGATTAAAAAAACAAACAAACAAAAAAACACAATACAATTCATCCCTGTATTTATCATTTGAATTATTAAGAATTCATAGGTTGGTTTTTGTTTTTTTTAGTACTGGGGGTCAAACTCAGGGCAGGACCTTATGCTTGCCAGGTGGGTGCTTATGCTGCTGAGCTGTATCCCCAGCCTCATATCACAGTTTTCAATGAAACACTAACAAAGGTCTAAATCAGATTCTATTGTAAACTAGAATGCAGATGTCACCACCCTCAGGGTGGGCACCGTTTAGGTGCATGCATGGGATGTGGCCTCATTTGGCCTCAGCCTGTTCAATGCATGGATGTCCACTTGTGTAGAGAAACCCATCTCTGTCTGCTCTGGTCTGAAGCAGACTGAGCTTGCATTAAGGCTGCTGTCTCGGGTATTTCCAGCTGTTCTTGGTGGGAGCACGTGGGAAGGGAGCCATCTGCCCGGGGCTCTCTTGACTGAGGCCCTCTGTCAGGGGATGCTACATGGCCTGGGGGGTCTTCCCTGCAGCCTGCTGCTCCCGCAGAGCATCCACCAGCTGCCACGCTGGCCAGCGGCCCAGAGGCTGCGGTTGGGAGACCCCACAGCACTGAGCTCCTTGGACTCCTGGGCGATTCACTTCTCTAGCCTTGACCACAATAAAAGAGGAAAGCGGATGATCCTCTGTAACCCCCCCCCCCATCTAGGTCTGTCATTATCTGAATGTGTGTGTCTGAAGGAACACTTGTCCTTGCTCTGAGTCCCTGAGGAGCACGGGCTTTCAGAAGGTCCCTCTTAGGTCCAGCTTGCTTTATTCCTGCTTCCTACCTCTCTCCAACCATCTGCCAGGTACAACTTAGATAATTCATGGCTTCCCAGTACAGTTTGGCCCTGGAAGTGTCAAACACAAGTAAACAGAACCAAAGTGGGTAGGATAAAAGCGCTACTCAAGAGACACATCAGCGGTTGGGCACGCTGGCTAATGAGGGGACCACTGAAGAGGCAGTCGGCTGAGCTTGCCTACTACTGACGTAGTTCCCAGTTGGAACTGGTCAGTCATTGTGGGCTGCCAGAGGCCCGAGAGCCCTGGTGTGTGACAGGATCCTTTCCATCTCACAGCTCTTTTGGCCTAAGCCTCTTATGATATATGGTGACTGTGGAGGTAGTTTATAGACTTAAGTATGTTTTTATAGAAATGGTATGGATTTCACTGGTCCATGGTGGCTGCAATTTGGACTTTAAAACTGTGTTTGAGCACTTCACCACTGGAGCATTCTGGACCCCCAGTGTTACACGCAGTGTGCTTCTAGAACATTTGTGGTTTCACGGGCTGTTTCTCAAACTACTGAGGTAGGCAGATTATAGCTGGATAATCACAGCCTGGGTTCTTTTCTGTGGTTGCTTCAGCAGCAGGGTGTGTATTATCCCTCCATCCCTTTTATTTTCTTTTGTGAATGATGGAGCAAGGCCTTGTGGAGTTGCACGGGGAGTGTGCCAGATGCCACATCTTAAAGGAGGTGGGCCCAGCTGGGTGGAGCCAGCCCCAAAGGCCATAGCAGAACAGGTGTGGTATTACGCTCAGCTGAAGGTCACTCTGGATGGAATGTGGACAGGAACTGCCAGAAGGAGCCAGAGCAGCCATAGGATGTCTCCCCACAGGCGATGTGCTGAAGATGAGAAAGGCAGCACCTGGCTTGATGTGAGGACCCTTTGGTCCTCAAGAGCTCTGTGACCTTCATTTCTTAGGAGCTCAGCTGAATCGATGCACAGCCCATTCTTGTGTAGTTCGGAAGTGTCCTTGGATGTCCCCAGGTGTCCTGCTTACCCACAGTGTTCCTGACCTGGAACAACAAGCTCTGTTGTCACTTTGAGCACTATGGGAATCAGATCACATCCTGCTAACAAGTCATCATGAATTTAGTGGTTAAGTACAGTGTAAAGTGGGGCTGCCACTTATTTCCTTTTTTTTGTTTAAAGAAAGTCAAGACATAAACACTCCGGGTATTGTATTTTTATAACTCACTTGTTGGAAAGAAATTAGTGTTCATGCAAGCCACCAAAACAGTCAGGGGCTCCAGGGAGGCTGCTTGCATTCAAAGCCCATCTCTGGCCAGACTCTTCTGGGTCACATTCAGTGTGCTGCTTGACTCCAGTGAGTCTCTGGCTCCCTCTACATTTGGTGTTTGATGGGTGTGTGGCACGAGGATTATTCTGAAGGTGAATGAGGGTTGATGGTGCAACCGTCTGCCCTTAGCCCATTGGCAAAGCATGCATGTTTGGATTCGAGTTTTTTCCCTTTATGCAACTGCATGGTGGAGCTTGCACTGAACCAAAAACCAACAGAAGGCTAAGAATGTGTGATGGATCTGCATGGAATCAGCAGACTGAGCAGGGGAAAACCAAGCATGACTTTATAGCTGAATTCAAAGTTGTAAAAAGAGTGTATGGTAAGTGACAGCTGAGTGTTAAGCATCTCAATGACCATGAAGAGCAAGGTGTAGAAAAATGAACCAAACTGGTAGCAGTGAGTATGAGGCATCTAGGATACTCCATAGCTTCAGCAGATCACCTCTGAGATGCTGGATGCAAAGCACCAGCCCTGATGTCTTTCAGGAGCAGTGCTTGTTGAGATGTTGTAGGGGCAGGTGCTGCACTTGCTGCTGTGGACACATCAAGGAAGAAGACACCAGGCTCCAGGACCACAAATGTCTATTGGGTACAGGTGTCAAAGGAACAGGTAACCATACATTGTATGAACAATAAGAAGGAAATCAAAGGAGTGTAAATGGGACATCTGATAGGGCAGGGGCAGAGGATGTCTGCCCAGGAAGTGACAACTTGGATCTGAAAGATAAGAAGTCACTTATGAAGGGTGTAAGAGTGTACAAAGCCTGCTGGGCGGGTAGCCCATACAAAGTCCCCGAGGTTGGCAGGGACAGAGCAAAGACTGATGGGGTCAGTGCAATTGGAGCCCAGAGAGGGGAGAGGAAAGGTTTAACTTTGGGCTCAGGGTGCAGCAGGACCCAAACCAAGAGATTTGAAAAGTAAGGGGGACATTTATCTTCCTATGGCTTTTATTTCTTTTCTTTTTAATTTTTTTAACATTTATTTATTGTGTGGGGTGTGTGTGTGTGTGTGTGTGTGTGGCCAGTTCAGCCCACCAGGGGGGCGCGGCTGGCTGGCATGTGGTGCTGGGGGATTGAACCGCGGTCCCTGTGCTTTGCCAAGCTTGTTCCAAGTAGGTGCTTTAGACCCCTGAGCCATCTCTCCAGCACCGGCTTTTATTTCTTATTGAAGTGTAGTAGGCATATGAAAAATGTCCATATGGGTCTCGATGACACAATTTGACTTCTGCCCTTTCCTTCGTAGGGTGGGCAGACCCTGCCTCCTGCTGGTTTCTTCTGGACTATTGGACTATATTGCAATATTTTGCTGAATTCATGCACTTATAGTATGTAAATGACAATGGAATGCCCTTCTCTGACAAAAGTAACCAAAAAGGGGGGATACAAATGAATAACCATTTTGTATGGAATGCCCTTCTCTGACAAAAGTAACCAAAAAAGGGGGATACAAATGAATAACCATTTTCCTGACAGTGAACACTCATCCCAGAGTTTGAGAGCTAGTGAAAAATTTACATCATGCATTCAAGGTCCTCAAATTTTTTAAAAAGTATTTTTATTGAGAAACAAATAGCAATGAGACAGTTCCACAACCGATCACTAGTACATTTTCAATAATTAAAACATTACATATTGTTGTTTTAGTGGTTATTTATTGTACAAGATGCAGACCTGATATCCTATCTCAAACACTATTAGAACAAACCTTTCTATTCATTGAATTAAGAAAATGGAGCTCTATATCTATCCTAACTATTTTGAGTATACAGATACAAAATGGTTATTCATTTGTATCCCCCTTTTTTGGTTACTTTTGTCAGAGAAGGGCATGCCATTGTCATTTACATACTGTAAGTGCATGAATTCAGCAAAATATCGCAATATAGTCCAATAGTCCATAATAGTAGTGGGTTTTCCATAAAAATGTCAATGTACAAAGTTGTTGACTTGAGCATTTTACAGCTCATCATATTAATATGGCTTTACTTTTTATACTTCATTTTCATACTTTTCTGCTGGATGGTAAAGACCAAGAAAGAGCAAGACCTATATAAAAAGAAATGTAACTTTGTATCTGATAAGGTCAGTCAAAACCCCTCAGGATTTAACCTGAAACCGTGTACCTCAGTTTGTAGATTCTTTGTCAGTGTCAGCCATATGGATGAGTCACGGCCATTGCTTGACTAATTTGCTCTCTGTGAAAGCTTGAGAGAATGTTTTCTCTCCATGTAACTCTCCTTAAGGGTCCTCAAATTTGAAGGAAGAACATTTAATAATAACCATCTGATTCAGCGTATGTGACATCTGTGACGCATATCCTTGCCAATTCACATTTGACCCCTACAACAGCTCTGTGGAGCGCTGCTATTTACTCGGCATAACCAACATGCACCTGAGACTCAGGAGTGTAAGGGTCATGCTCAAGGTCACAAGCTTGGTCAGCAGAAACCCCAAGGGTGCCATCTCCTCTCCTTCCTACTGTAGACTCAGGCACAGTGGCCTCAAAGGGACTCTGGTCTTTCAGACTTTAAAAATACAGGGTTTTGGATCTGCGAGATAGCTCAGCAGACTAAGTGCCTGCTTAGGCAAGGGCAGGGACTGAGGTTCAATCCTGGTACCACATGCTGCACTGGCTCTGTACCCGGGCATGCTGATCTGGCCACCAAACCTGGCATGGTGGAGCATGCCTGTAATCCCAGTGCTGGGGAGTCTGAAACAGGAGGATCACTACAAGTCCAAGCTGTACCAAATATATTTTTAAAAAAGTATAGTTTTGCCAGACAGAGCCAACACTGACACTGATGTTTTAGACTTTGAGACATTTACTTCTTTTCTTCACTGATCATGGACAATGCCACAACTGTGAGTGGCTACGGGAAGCAGCACGACTGAGTGGCAGTGGCATCTGGGTTGGGCAGCTTTGCTTCACTCATAAAATACTAGACGATAAACTTATAAAGAGGCTAGACCTGTTTTGGGTTATGTTTCTGGAGGTTCAAATCCGAGGTTGGGTGGAATCAATAGCTTGTCCCCTGGTTTATGCAGCTTATCATGGAAGGAGTTGGAAACACTTTCCAGCTCTTGCACCAGGAAGTGAAGAGAGGCAGAAACTGGGCTCCCACTGTCCCCTTCATGGGCACACTGCCAATGTTTGATAGATCTCCCGCTAGGGCCCATCTCCTAAAGGTACCAGCAGTGTCAAGTAGCACGTGAGGACCAAGCCTTTACATGCGAACCATTAGGGACACTCATCTACACCACGGCAGCATCACGTGGAGGTGTCTGGCCTTTGGTCCCCTGCTGGCCTTGTGAGTTTTAGCGGTAACTTCTGCGTGTGCCTCTACCTCCCCACCTCAAGCTGATTTATCTGCAGAAGAGCTATCAGGATCCCCAGCTGCAGAAGAGAGAATTGCCAGCTGTTCTCTAGGACCATGGAAGGGACCAGGCAAAGTAGCATCTTTCTCTCAGCTGGCTTGCTTTACCTCCTGGCAACTCAGATCAGTTGCTTTGCAGGATGCCCAAGCCTGACACATCCATAGGGCATGAAAAAGTGAAAAGTCCTGTGTCCTAAACCAGGCCTAGAGCTCTTTCATTGGAATGTATTTGATTTTCTGTCCCCACCTCTATGCCTTTTATATCACAGGGAACTCATTGGTCCATTTTATTTCACTTCAGCTTGCATTCTTGAAGTGTCAGTTAGATCCACAAACATAGAAAGGAGATGTAACCCTTGCCATACCTCTGAACTGACCTGTGTTATACCTGTACACCATGTTTTCTGCTGTCTGCACAATGAGGGGTTTTTAAGTTGATGAATAAGAAAATTTCAGCCAGTGTCATCCATTAGCTTTGCTCCATGGGCCTAACGGGTTGAGGCAGACGTGAATGTGAGTTTATCCCCATGAACTAGCCAGGACCAAAGGCTACCTATCTCAGTGTGAATGTGGATGGGGCTAAAACATACAGACAACTTTCTGTGTGTCTGTGTCTGTCCCCAGTGAGATGCCTGTGATACTGGGATACCTGGCCAGGCAGCTGGTTGTTGTAGGTATCAGATATGCAGGAGAATTTCGAGTGGGGTGGAAAGGGGGAAAGAGAGAAGAAAAAGGGATATGGAGAGGGAGGAGGAGAGTAAATATGACATGTTTTGTTCCCTTGGAGCCTGAAGCTTACTGATAATTCCCCCTGAAAAAGAACGGTCCCTGCACAGAATAACAGGTGTTAGGAGACAGGCATATAAACATGATGTGGGTGGAAGAAGACACATAAATGAAGGGTAACAGATTTGGCTTGTTGAAAGTAAGAAGATAAATCAAGAAATGTTCTCAAAGGAAAATGATGCTTACACTGACTCTTGAGCAGCCACCCAGCCATCCATTCTTTCACAATATTAATTATACACCTGCTAATACATACCTCGAACTGTTCTGGGTATGGTAAATAGAGCAATGGACCTCCTCAGATCATCATAGGGCCACGTTGGGAAGGCTGACTTGGCACTGTGGATGGTGTGGGGCCCCAGGGTGGTATGCGCAGGGGATCATGGGCATGGTGTCTGTAGGTGCAACAGGGGTCACATGGTCAGCTATGGACACAGAGGTGAGCATCTGCATGCAGTCGGGAGGTAGGCAAGGCTGGTGGGCAGAGAACCTGACCCAAGCAGGAGAGACACTGTGGACAGTCAGTGATGCAGGGGCAGAGGATCAGCAGTTCGGAGTGAGGTTGAGAATTATAGGACAATTTTTCTAACTGCTTGGTGTTGGGACCACTGAGGGGTAGAAGAGAGGACAAGGACCCAGGGTGGAGAGTTTGGCAAGAACTATGGCCCCTCACCTGAGAGCACTTCACAGGTGAGAGGGGACCCCCCTACAGAGGAGGCTGCACAGTGTGACAACGGGGGAAGCCAGGCACAGGAGGTAAGACTCAAGGGTGCTTTGGGCAGAGGGCAACCCTGTTCAGGAGGCCCTGGGCCTCATGCCCTGCTTTGTGGAATGCCTCTTCAGATGGGAGAACTGGGCCTTTTCTGGGGTGTCTTCTGTCTCACCTATGACTGATCCCATCTGTGCTGCTGATATAACAGTTACAGCAAAGGAAATATCAGATATAATTTGGGGATGTAATTTCCTTCAGTGTGAGGGGATCCATCCCGAACAACGAGACATATGTGTAGTGTGTGAATACATGGGGCGCAGGTTCCCCTCTTATCTTGGTGTTTAGTCCTGGCCAGCTGCCTGGTGGCAGCAGGTGTAAAAGTTGTTTGCTACCCGTAGTTTCAGGGAACAGAGGTGTCTGACCTCTTCAGTTGGTGCCTAGTTATCAAACAGCAGATTGGCACCAGTGGGCTGTAACAGCATTTTTGATAAAGCTTACCTCTGAGTTCTGATAAAGATGCCTCCTCAGAGCTTTTGTCCTGACACAGGTGAAGGCTGACAGGTGCGGTCTCTCATGCGGAACTTCTGCTAGATGTCTGCTTGGGTTGTTTACCTGCAGCGAGGGAGTAATTGGGTTTCCCATCTTGTGCCTCAACATCCAGCCCTCTTTTTCCATGGCAGGAGTGCAGAAGCTATAGAACCTGAATCACAGTTGTATTTTAGCATTTTTTGAGTCATTGAGAGAACAGAGAGAGGAGGGGTTGGTGGGAAGTGGTTTTCTGAGGGCCTTTGGACATAGCTACTCCTGTCTGCTTTTGGAGGTGGGATGTTGGAGCCTCCTGTGGTCCTCGAAGCGCAGCCTGGCTGGGAAATGCAGGACTCAGCAGCAGGCTCCAGGGCTCCTTCGTGGTCCCTCCTGCTGGTGTGTGTGCAGGGTGTGCTAGTCTACTTCCTGCGTCTCTCCTGAGCCCGGAGGTCTGTGTTTTAGGACCTGTGAATGGAACTGGGGCTTTTCTTTTTAGTTATGTCTTTGGAGGCAGTGAGAAGAGAGAAGGATCAGAGCTAGGAGGCGCTGAGAGAGAGGCCTGGAGCTAAGTCAGGAGCTGAGACTGCCAAGTCAGGGGATCTTGGCCCTTCTCAGTCCACGATGCTGCTGTGACAGGACCTACAGATTGGGTCATTTACAGAGGACGGACTGCGGTTTCCTCAACGCTGGACACCGGGAAGTCCAAGATCAAGGGCACGCATCTTGTAAGGGCTTCTTTTTGCCTCAGCTCATGCAGCCAGAGCAGCAAGCGAGGGGCAGAGAGCAGAAGGCTCAGCCCTGCCTGTTTCTAATGAACCCACACTGAGGAGGAGGATGCCAGCAGTGGGGCACTGATCCCCTCGCCTTGGCTCCACCCCGAGACCTGCACACTTCCTAAGGCCTGCCCACAACATGGTGGTGTTGGAGACCACGTTTCCAGAGCCACAGGTTCTGGAAGACACTGTCCCCTCAGTGCTCCCCTGTGTGTTTTAGCAATTTTACTCTCTAAATCATACCAGGAAGGTTTCCCCTTTATGATTTGCAGGTAGAGCATCTTTGAGGTTCTCAGTTGGTTTGTGGTTTAAACTCCAGGTGACAGCAGTTGTAAAAATTTTCATGTGCCTGAGTTTTGAGCAGAAAAAGAGTCTTGAAGACAAGTGAAGTGGCCTCTTCTCAGTCTTTCTTCCACAGCCTTCATGACAAGGCTGAGTGTCCACTGCATGGGCATTTCCCAGTGCGTTGCATGGGTACTTCCATGCGTACACCTCCTCAAGGGTTTTGATAGCATATTTCCCTTGGCTAAATCTCACAAAATGACTCACAAGGCTTGGTGCTCAGATCTACAAGCCAATAAAATAGGACAAGGACATTGGGTGTGGCCTGCAGAAAATCAAATCAGAACAGGCTGGCTGTCTTCTCATGCAATTTTATCTTCAATGCGTGTTATTACTCCAGTTTCTCCAATATCAGACAGCTGGTTCCTTCTAGAAACAGCTCTTTCAAACAGATGGACCTGCCACAGCTTCAAAGCCTTGGCTTCTCTGGGGCTTCTACTCTCATTTCTCTCAGTGCCTCAACTTCTCCCTGTGCCAGGGCTCCTTGGCACCAGGATGTCACCTAGCATTGAGTAGTTCTCTTCCAATTGCAGAAGGACGGGTGAGTATGAGGTGCCAGCCTGGTTATTTTATCCATCAGCAGATGGATTTGCTCCATTTACAAGGGGTCTGTGGGGTCTGTGATGTGTGTGTGTGTGTGTGTGTGTGTGTGTGTGTGTGTGTATGTGAGATATCTCTGTCCTGGAGTCCTGTTGGAGCTGTGTGGTCCTCAGCCTTGGAACTTTCATCCTACACCATGTAGAGTGAGTTACATGTGGAATCCTCAGGACCAGGCAGCTGTGACCTGGCCAGTTAGTCCAGAGTTTTTTATATTCTACTACAAATTCTTGATTCTGTTACTTAAAACAAAGGTTTGCCTGCAATTTATCACTCCAGAAAGAACACAATTGAAATTTCTAGTTATTTATGCTAATTACCATCACATCAATTCAAGGGAACAGGGGACTAAACCAGGGACTGATAATCACTCTGCTGCGTTCCAGTTTCAGGGCTCTTTGGACTTAAAAGTAAACCATTTCTTGCTGTATCCTTGGAGTATTGATTTCTATAGCAAAAAAACTCTGCAGTCATGAAGGCAAAAGGGTGATAGCCTCACCTGTCAGTGTGTATAAATCTCATAGACATGTCAGCGAGAAAAGCAAGTTCCAGAAGAATGCATACAATGTGATAGCAATTATTAAGCTTAAGTATACACCAAACAGCATTCCATATGTCACACAGATAAATGCACATGAAGGAAAAGGATAAATCCTTGTGCAGCAATGATTGACAGTTGGGGGAGGTGATGCAATACTGGGCCATCTGGGTGGGGGACGCAGGGCATCTTTAGTGGTGGTGGCAGGGACCAGAAAGAGGACCGGGTGCCTGAGAATGTTCCAAGACTGTGCTGCCTGCAGGAGGAGCAGAAAGGAAGATGGGTAGGCACAGGCAAGGCAGTGCAGACCCACAAGGTGGACCCTGGGGCAGGGTGGAGGCAGGGGGGCTGGAGCACGGTGGCTGTCAGGCCCAGGCACAGGGCTGCTGTGCCCACATACGCCGTGTGCTGGGTGCTTACCCTTCCTTCACTCAGGGCATCCTTTCTTCTTGGGCGCTTTCCTATACCATGGCCATATGGTGCATTTTGGCTGGGGAGACACAGTTCACCCAGGCCAGCTTGCTGTGTCCCTGGGTGAGGTTCTCTGAGGCGACCCACACAGCTCCATGTCCCTGATGGTGAGAAGTGTCTCTGTTCTGGCTCTGAGAGTGACAGAGCTCAGCCAGGCTGACAGAGGAAGGGATAGAGGGGCCTGAAACATGGGATTTGGATGTTGTGCAGCTCAATGTACAAAGTAGGCTTGTCTTTAGGAAGCTTCTTTTTTCCCAACCTAGAGCACTATATAGAAGACTATGTGAGCCAATGGGGTTGACTTCAATTGTGAGGACTATCACAGGCTCTATTTGGGAATGACTGCTGCAGAAGCTGCTGCTGCTACTGCCTCCTCCTCCTCCTCCTCCTCCTCCTC